>NC_065552.1:35206089-35518119 GCF_022605725.1 Anthonomus grandis grandis
ACTTACCAGTAAGAAATTTTTTTCAAAAATAATTGTCTTCCAAAATAATTCGCATAAAATAACAGCTGGTTTCATCGTTATTATCCATTCTAATAACACAGTTTGTTTATTAAAATTTATTATAATTATTTATATAAATATATATTTGATACAAAAACAGTGCTATTGGATTGGATATTATGGACAAAATACAATGATTTTTCAAAAGAATGTCTTACTAAAAAAAGGTTTGGGGTGGGTGGGGGGGTGTAAGGGTTGTATTGATGAAAAACAATGTTTTTCTATGAAATATATATTCAATAGTAAATCCAATGACATTGTTTATTTAAATTTGATATAATATAAATATTTAGTAAAAAAAAGCGTTATTAGATAAGATAATATGGACGAAAAACAGTGATTTTTCAGAAGAATTTCATCAAATATATGAGGTGTAGTAATCGAGTTTAAAAAATAGATCTCGTGTCAAATTTTTTAAATACCGAAATTTTCTTTATATACGGACATCATCCTTGACCATATACTGTTAATAAATATACCAAAAATCTACTAAAAAATCGTTGAATAAATATATATTTAACGATAATAATATATGACATGTCGCTTGGGAACTATTGTCTTGTGCCTTAACCACTTTTACTCAAGCATATGTCTAACTGAATACCAAACAAATTTTATTGCATTCTGTCATAAGCGATAAAGCAAACAATGGAAAAATTTCATTTATCCGTGTAGTAATAGGGAATTTTTCAGCCGTACAAGTGCCAGGTAACGAAGCGTGCAGACGGGAAACGACCTAAATCGTTATACATTCCCTAAAGCCAAACAATAATTGCATACGCTGGTAAATGTAATCAGATTAACTTCGATTCTAATTGCAGCAATCTCGAGTCCGCCTTTGTATACTGGCCCGAAGATAAGCAGGTCTAACTAGGTTCGATCGAATTTTCCATCGTAATGGACAATCGGTCGCCTAATGACATCTACGGATATGTTGTCATATTATGGTTTAACGCTAGCTGGTTTCGGCTACCTGACCATTGATATATACAAACATTATATATATATACAGTGACCGCCTAAAATTCCGTATAAATTCGATAAAAATTAGAGAGATGAGACATTTTTTGAGAAAACGCTTGGACCCGCCGATTTTTATTTTAAGTTGCGCATTATTTCACATAAGTTTTTGTATACAGGATAAAACAAAAAGAAAGATATGACGGCATCGGTCATTTTTTTAAATGAAATGCTATATTTTTTATTGCGTTTATGAAATATAGGCGAAATTCCAATCAAGTTTCGTATTACACACCTTATCTCAAAATTCAACTGTTTTAGAAATATTTACATTTAACTAACAAGAAAGCAAATAAGTACGTCTATTTAAAAATTAAGATAAAATGGAGGATAAAATGTTATAAACTGTGAAAACTCTTATTAATGTATCAAGTGTTCAAACTGATCCCCATTTACTTCTTGGCAGAAAGCAAGACGGTTTACAAACTCATGAAAACACTATCAGTTATTTTGGGTGATATACGTCTAATTTCATATCTAATTCTATTTTTCAAATCTTCTACGTTGTTTGGCTTCTCAATATAAACTTTACTTTTCAGGTACCCTCATAGAAAAAATTGTCGTAGGGATTTAGGTGACCTTAGGTGTAATCGTTTTTTAAAAAATAAACATAATTTGAGACCATTGACTTTGTGTCCCTCCAATCTCTGATTTTTTATTATTTAACCTAGGCTGAAACCTAGGTACTGAGATCCTCATGCTTAGGATCCTTATGTTGGATACCATGTTGGATACCATATATATTAATATTTATATGAAATTTTATTAATAATCTTTTTTTTTTACGTATTACACTAACCCAATATCGTGCAGCTTACGCTTTTAAGTAGCGTCTTTAACTCGTGTATAAAACGCATTAACCCGATCCAAGCTACCCCCGGTCATTAGATAAAGCAGTTAACTAGAGTGATTTTATTTTGATTGCCGACTGACTGAGTTACTAACACTTTTGTTTATTTTTATGTCTGCGATTTATTAAGCTGTAATTATATGGTGGCATGATATACTTTTAATAAATAATTCTAGCGAAAACAATGAAAAAATATGAGTCAATAAGAAACCCAAAATCGGGTCTGTTATTGGCTGATAGCTATCACGTGGTCCCAATTACGGATCCGTAATTAGGTGTCAATGTGGATTCAGGCTTATACTCCAGCCTGACGTGGATTGATGGGGAAAAAAGAACGTAGGCTCTTCTAATATAACTTGATTATATAAAATATTATACAAAGTGTTCATAATTGCATGTGTTCATAATATAACATTCTAAGAAAAAAAATTAAGCCGTAAACTTGAAAGATTTCTTAAATTATTTATCAGTAGTGTCCTTGGAGGATTTTTATTAAATTTAATTAAAGAAAAAATTGTGATTCACTCCTTTTGACTAAAAACCAAAATTGTTTTTGAAATCCTGCTTTAGTTTGAAATAAATTTAATCATTTGTCTTTTATTCGTACGATGCTAGGTTTTCGAGTAAAAAAATAAAAACCCTGTATATTCTATAAGAAAATTTGTTCAACTGCCTGGAAGAGAAACATAATTTTGTTATTCCAGGCAGTTGATAGGAACAAATTGTGTTCAAGTGCCTAATAGCCAAGGAATATTATAAAATATGGGTTGTTTTTTTTAACTGCCTGGAAGGGAAGCATTATTTTATTATTCTAGGCGGTTGATAGGAACATATTGCGTTCAAGTGCCTAATATCCAAGAAATATTATAAAATATGGGTTGTGTTTGTCAACTGCCTGGAAGAGAAGCATCATTCTGTTATTTCAGGCAGTTGATAGCAACAAAATATGTTCAAGTGTCTTATATTTAAGGAACATAATGAAATATTATTTCTTTCTTCAACTGCTTGGAGAAACACATTATTTACTTATTTCAAGCAGTCGATAAGAACAAAATGTATTGAAGTGCCTAATATACCAGGAATATTATAAAATATAGGTTGTGTTTTTCAACTGCCTGGAAGAAAAGCATTATTTTGTTAATATTGCGGAGGGTTGTTGGGTGGGGTCAGAAAAAAAACAGAAACCTGTTTACCTAAATGTTGACGTTTCGACTTATATTGAAGATAGTTGATTGTTCATTGTTGATTCTAGTTTGCCCACAATAACACCTACAATTTAACCCATGTTAAAAATAATTCTACGATCCTAATATAAATGTGTTTTAATTATAACTTAAGAAACCTAGACTTAGCGTCCTGAGGATGACTTAATATACGTCGAAACGTCGACATTTAGGTAAACAGGTTTCTGTTTTATTTCTGACCCCACCCAAAAACCCTCCGCAATATTGAAGATATTGGGTCACAAACACGAAATTGAAAATTATTTTGTTATTTCAGGCAGTTGATAGGAACAAAATGTGTTCAAGTTCCTAATATCCAAGGAAAGTTATAAAATATGGGTTGTGTTTTTTAACTGTCTGAAAGAGTAGCATTATTTTGTTATTCCAGGCAGTTTATAGGAACAAAATATGTTCAAGTGTCTTATATTTAAGAAACATAATGAAATATTATTTCTTTCTGCAACTGCCTGGAAGAGATACATTATTTTCCTATTTCAGACAGTCGTTAGGAACAAATTGTGTTTAAGTGCCTAATATCTAAGGAATATTATAAAATATAGGTTGTGTTTATTAACTGCCTGGAAGGGAAGCATTATTTTATTATTTCAGGCAGTTCATAAGAACAAAATATGTTCAAGTGCCTGATATCATAGAAGCATAATGAAATAATATTTCTTTTTTCAATAGCCTGGAAGAAACACATTATTTCGTTATTCCAGGCAGTTGATAGGAACAAATTGTATTCAAGTACCTAATATCCAAGGAATATTATAAAAAATGGGTTGTGTTTTTCAACTGCCTGAAAGAGAAGCATTATTTTTTTATTCCAGGCAGTTGATAGGAACAAATTGTGTTCAACTGCCTAATATCCAAGGAATATTATAAAATATAGGTTGTGTTTCATTTTAAATTAAAATCATTTGTATTTAAAATTTTTTATTTTAAGATGAATTGAATTGAAACAAATTTAACAGAGGGTTTTAAAACGCATAAAGATAGTTATTAAAATATATTCTAAATTAAATACTCCAAACTTTAAGCATGGTATTAATGAAACCTTTTATGTATAAATATGGAATTGTTGCAGGTATAAAACATTTTTTTTATTAGTTTCAATTATTTCTGAACTTTTAGAAAAAATTACCTGCCTTCTTTTCGTTTCCATAAATGTTAAATAGTGTAAAAAACTGTAAAATATTATAAGAAATAAGTAACAAATACACCTAAATAAAAAAGAAATTAAACATAAATATTTTTTAACCATCTATACAATCATAATAAAATATGTCCACCTATTATAGGAAACAAAATATAAATCTTTTGATAAAAACAGAAATTGTACCTATTTTTTACAAAAAGTCTATCTTTTTGTGGTCAATGAATTAATTAATATTGACTAAATATTGTAACAAAAATACATATAGGCAAATTATTATGCATGTTTTTTCTTTGTTTTTATTTTTTTTTATCGGAAGCAAATAAAAGCAAAATAATAATTCTAACAAAAAAATTATCAAAATAATTATTTCTAAATGCAACATTAAAAGTTTCCATTGTTGCCAAATTCCTACACGGTGGGTTTGGTTTGTCACAATAGGGTAAAGATGTCAGCTGTTCTCTAATGTTTTATTTATTAATATTTATTTTAATTGTCATTGCAAAATTGACATTTGTTGTGAACAAAGCCATGGCTAAAGTATTTCGAGGACAACAAACAGGACTATGCACATTTCTGCGTTATTTTGTGCTGTTGCTTAGGCGTAATGCTCGGACATCGCGCAGACGTTTACATTTATATATAATGATTAAAAAATATTTTTTATTAAATTATATTAAGGAATATTATAAAATATGGGTTATGTTTTTTAACTGCCTGGAAGAGAAGCATTATTTTGTTATTCCAGGCAGTCGATAGGAACAAATTGCGTTCAAGTGCCTAATATCTAAGGAATATTATAAAATATGGGTTGTGTTTTTTAACTGCCTGGAAGAGAAGCATTATTTTATTATTCCAGGCAGTATATATAGTGATTAAAAAATATTTTTTAATAAATTATATTCTAAGCAAACTACATCTAGTTAATTAATTTCCCGCACAATTACAATAAATTTTACATAAAAACTTCCCACATTATTCAAAGCGATAAAAATAATATTAAAAGAAAATTAACATACAATCTCTTTTCGGATCTAATCTCAACCAGAATCAAATTCCGAAAATAAAAAGAATCTATTACACTTTAATACATCTAAGAGACAATAGCCCTATATAAGATACGAAGCAGAGTCTACCTACACGAAGCGAGGTCTCGGGTTTCCTTTTATGCAGAGCATCAAATAAAAACGACCAGCGTAGTATTAAGTAACCAACATAGAGAGCATCGAGCTTAAAATCTAATCTTTGAAGAACAATATAAACTATCACGACTTATTAGACGTCGCCTTATTAAATCCGTGTCTGAATAAAAAAAAATCAAATTTAACGCATCAATTACATCGTCAGAATTTGAACCCGCAATATGTGATCTTTCCTGGTACCCTTGACAAGGTATTAAATTTAGTAAAGTGTTCAAGTTTGTGCTACTTTAAATGTGATGTATACAGAGATTTGCTCATGTGAATGTAATTTTGATTTTTGTGCAGTTGTCGGGGTTTTAGAAGAAACCAACTTGATGATTCGTTGATGTGATGAAGCATCTTTGAAGACTATGGGATGTTTCTTTAAACGCGGTTTTTCTATACTTATTTATTTTATTTGTAGCTAAAAATTATTAATAGGCTATAGGGGGTTATTTAGCACTTGCGAGATTTATTTTTGGAATTTGCAAGTTATTTTGAAAATTATAAAGTATCGCCCGAGATACAAATTAAGGCCGGACTGCATTATCTAAAACGTCAATAGTGTGTAATAATTTTATTTAAAAATTAATATGAACACATTTTTGATGACCTATTAAACCTACTAACATATTTATAATACAATTTAACTAAATTTTAGGCACTCTCCTTAGATTATCATTTCAAAATTATTTATTGATTAAAACTTTCGCAAACGATATTTTTAATTACAATATTTGGCCTGTCAATTTTAAATGCTGCTTGCTGTCTGTCGAGAAAACTAAAGAAAGTTTCTGCTAAAGCAGCAATTTGCGCTAACGAAGTACTTCACCGTAATCTTATTAGCAAATAACTAAATTAATTAAACCCGCCCTAACTTAGAGGCACCGAAGGATTGGACAAACATTCAAGATGCCGCCGCGCCATCTTGATATTTTAGATTGGATTATTCGAGTAAATTAACAAAATTGTTATTAATTTCAAGTTTTTATTTTGGATGCTTGTATTATTATAGCATGATTTCAAAAAAAAAAAATCTCGAGAAAAACGAGGCATTGATTTTTTATTTACATTTGCAATACTTCATAAAACGGCATAAAATTACTCTTTCAAATACCATCGTGCTTAAATATAAAGTGGTAAATATGGCTCAGTTTGTCACACTTTTTATAAGGAATAAATAGTTTTATCACTATATAGTTCAATTTGTTAGGATTTTCAAAGGCGTTGACTAAAATTAAAATTTATACAGTTATTAAAATTTAACATGCTTTTTTTTAAATAAAAACATACAAAGTACTAGTGCATAGTGATGATATCACTAAAATGTAATTTTCAAAATAAGGAAGATAAAACAAATAAATCGATTATAGATTGTCTTTTTGTCTACAGACAAAAAACAAAACGACCATTTTGGCCTCGTTAGGCCCTTAAAAAAAGCAATTTAGTCGTATTTTGTTTCCTCGTAGTCGATTTATACTCCTTTATCTAAACAGATCTACATAACAACTTTATCAAGATAATAAATGCCCAAAAACTGCTTACGTCCGTTTCAATATCTTTTCCATTTAAATGGAATTAGGATTTACATAGGAGGCCCTTCCTTGGAGCTATTTGCTTTAAGTGTTTAACTACGTAATTCTATGCAAGTGAAATATAATTCGTGAACTAAAATTAAATACATATTCTATGTACAGTAAACACACTTTATACATAATTACAATAAAGAAGACTCAAGTCAAGTATGTTCGGGTTTAATTCAAGTGTTTACGCCTAAATGGGCATTATCTAAGATCTATTAAAATTAAAACAAACTTAGCTTATTAGCAAATGAATTTTAAAATAAACCACTTATCGTCCCATTCATACTTGTGAGTTTAAGTTAGTAAAGAAGTACTTATAATAGCCGAGAGAATGTAACAGACAGATACACTAAAAATATACAGTGCGAACGTAAAGGTTGGAATAAATTCATTTAAAATTCAGGGGTAAGTTAAAAAAAAAACGCTTGGACATGTCGATTTTTATTTTTAACTGCGGGTTTTCTTACTATAATTTTATGTATACAGGGTGGCCCAAAAATAAGTTACGGTCATCAACGTAATTTTTTTAAATGTAAACACCTATTTTTTATTTTAGATTTAGGTTCTACATCAAATTCTAAGTACATTTCATGTACCATGTCCTATACCTAAACTCGACCGTTGACGATTGAATACAATAAAAGGCTATTTTTGGAAGAGTTATTTATATCAAGCAAGAATACATAAAAATATTTTAATTAATTTATTAAGTGTTGAAAATGGCTGCCACGAACCTCTTGGCAATATCCCAGTCGATGCTGAAATTCTTGTAAAACGTTATCGATAACAGAAGGTTTTATCAATCTTATTTCTTCCGTTATTCTAATTTTTAAGTCTTCAATGTTGTTTGGCCGATTAACATAAACTTTGGACTTAAGATACCCCCACAAAAAAAAATCTAAAGGAGTCAGATCCGGCGATCTGGCCGGCCATTGAATTGCACCCCTCCGACCAATCCAACGTCCAGGGAAAACGGTATCCAGGTACTGGCGCACGGGACGAGTGTAATGGGCTGGAGCTCCATCTTGCTGATACCATAAGGAATTATCTAATATATCCGGGTCTTCTGGATCGGGGTATAAAGTGGCAAGGCATGGAACCAAGTCGTTTTCTAAAAACTCTAAATACCTCTCACCATTCAAGTATCCTTCAAAGAAAAAGGGCCCTATAACCCTGTTTTCAATCACCCCCGCCCAAACATTTACTTTTTGAGGGACTTGGCTGTGGCACTCCATCATCCAGTGCGGATTTTCAGTAGCTCAATATCGGCAGTTTTGCCGGTTTACACTACCATGAAGACAAAACGTTGCCTCATCAGAAAATACATTTTTTTTTTGAAAATTGTGGATTAGCATGGCACAAGTCCATAAGTCTCTCACAAAATTCTAAACGCCTATCTGGGTCATCTTCATTTAGTTCATGAACCAATTGAACTTTGTAAGGGTGCCATTTATTTATACCTAAATACTTAACGACGGATGTCTGGGATATCTGATTTTCTAACGCAATATTGCGAGTCGTTTTATGGCAATCTTCTTCAACTGCCAGCAAAACATTTAGTTGCTTGTCTTCTGATATACTTGACCGACCTTTCGTATAATTATCCCTGACATGACCCAAATCCCGATATTTCTGTTCTATTCTACTGACAGTACTTTGAGATATACGTGGCCTATCAGGATACTTGGCATGATAAATTTCACAGACTTCCATCTGAGTGCGCATCCTGTTTCCATAATCAATCATCATCAAAATCTCTATTCGCTCTCGCTCACTAAGACGTACCATTTTTTGAAACTTTAATTTTATCTTTTGATGAACTTAACACAAGCAAAACTTTGCTTAGGCATCTAAATCAAACTAAATTCACTCAAAATTATTTGATGTCAACAAATTGTGACAAGTTAACAATCAAAAACACCAACCACAAATGTAAATAACCAAACAATAACTGATAGGTTGCTTGATGTAAATAACTCTTCCAAAAATAGCCTTTTATTGTGTTCAATCGTCAACGGTCGAGTTTAGGTATAGGACATGGTACATGAAATGTACTTAGAATTTGATGTAGAACCTAAATCTAAAATAAAAAATAGGTGTTTACATTTAAAAAAATTACGTTGATGACCGTAACTTATTTTTGGGCCACCCTGTATACATAAAATTATAGTAAGAAAACTCGCAGTTAAAAATAAAAATCGACATGTCCGAGCGTTTTTTTTTGAACATACCCCTGAATTTTAAATGAATTTATTCCAACCTTTACGTTCGCACTGTAAAATATTTGTTAATTCGCGCTTATATACACAGTGCGTCACAAAAGTTATGTCTGAATTCATTTAAAATTAACCGATGGTTTTTATGCGAAAACGCTTGGACCTGTTGATTTTTGTTTCAAGCTGCGCTTTTTTATACTTTTTTATAAGTTTCAATACTCAGGGTTGCTCAAAAATACATTTTTGACCTTTTGATTAATTGTTTCAAATGAAAGCACCTTTTTGAATTTCGCGTGGAATTCCAAGTATGTTTTACGCATTATGTCCCATAAATAAGTCAAATGTTGTCGGAAAAAACACGATTCACGTCTTGACAACGATCAAGCGATCAAAAAACTCTCGTTGCACATTTTTAATCATTTCCTGAGTTATGGCGCGCACTAAACTTCTCTGCGAATCATCTCTTTCAAGTCTTTTCGATTTGAGGTATCCCCACAAAAAAAGTCCATTGGGTTTAGGTCAGGCGACCTAGCGGGCCATTCGATGGGTCTTCTCTTTCCTATCCACTGTTTGGAACGAGTTTCATCCAAAACTGTATACACAGTGGCAGCATAGTGCGGAGGAGCATCATTTTGGTGGAAAATTAGTTCTTTGTCAGGATAGCCTGAGACCAATGGATTTTGAAATAAAGATAGTAATGCAGGAACTAATTCAGATTGAAGAAAATCGAGATACACTTGTTCTGTTAAAGTCTGTTCAAAAAAAAATTTACCTATTACTCTTCCACGTACTATTCCACACCATACAGTTAGTTTTTGAGGGTACTTGGTGAGCACTCTTGGTGCGTAAAATCTGGCAAAGTTTTTGATTACCTACTTATGATAACTTGATTTAAACCCTTCCTAATTTTAATGATTCAGACGTGGTGTGTCTTTTGCAAAAATGGAGTTGTAACAAAAGAGTTTAATTTTTTTTTTAATAAATGATTTATTGTTATTAGAAATTACTTACAACACGTTGCTTTATTTGTGTTTAAGTGACACTAAACTTTTTTATTTTAGAAAAACATAGTTCACCACACAAAAAGTAAAACAGCTTTGTTAAATATGGAAAAGTCACCCTTTTGCTTATGAACTTTTTGATGCTTCCATTCTTGTATATTTGACGCGATTGGAGTGATTATAACAATTTAACCAGTCCGTGCTAGTCACGCAAAGTTTTCCTGGTTTGTTAGCGAACAATCCATTTAAAACATTTCCCTATTTATTTTATGACAGGCAGCGTATCTCAATGATATAAACAAATAGTTGCGTGAAATTTCTTGCGAAACCATAATTGCGAGTGGCAATAGGCAAATTTTTCTGTTTATATGTCTGAAATAAATAAATAATGACTTACGCGTAATATGCTGGGTAAACAACAGAAAAGAGTAGTAAAGGTTTACTAAAATATAAATTTTTAGTAAAAAATATAAAAGTCCAGTGACATAACTAGACACTAAGATTTCCATGGGAACGGCTATTAGTATTTTTAATTTAAAATTGTATTCCTGCCTTTCGTTCCTTTATGGCTCTAATTATAAGCCAAATTTGTAATTTTCTCCCATAAATTTTAAGAAGTAAAGGAAACCAACTCAATTATTTATTATCACCATTCCTTATTTTTCATTGACCCAAATATCCCTTAATTAGAACGTAGTATTAAATTTCACAATCGAGTTGCGCCATCCAACGAGTTAAACTCGTCCGTCTCGATGGGTCTGTTATTGATTAGAGGATCTTTTGTCTCCTTGAGAACGCAATTTCCCATTGTTGTACAAGAATTGGTGACTCGAAAACCTCCTAAGCATTAACGGACTGCAATTTACACAACACGGCTAATGGTGGCTTTTTAATCTAGAGGTATTTTGCTTAAATACAACTTAAATGGGCAAAATGCAATTTATATTATTCGCTGGTTAGAGAACTTTTAATTATTTCTGCTTTTTGTTTTAAATTGTTAAAAATCAAAAGTTATGAGGTCATAGAAAAAATAAATCTATTTTCTAGTCCAATGCCAGCAACGCTTTTAAATGAAATTAAAATTAATAAATATTATTAAATGCAATATTATTTTAAGTTATGGAAAAGGCATATTGACTGGATAATGGATAAAAGACAGACAGAAAACGAGGGAATTCAAGCTCCGCAATTCAGCTTTGCTTGCGGCTGCAATAATTGCAAAATTCAATATGCCGGTGTAATTAAGGCATATTTGGGTCAAGAGTTGTGGCATAACTCCATTGGTGAATTCTAGAATGGATCGCGAAGCGTCGAAAATGGTAAGAGGATTTCTCTTTGCCTTTCCATTTTAAGGCATTATTCAGGATATAATTTTCCTAAGTTGAGAAATCTAGATTTATCGCCAACTATTCTAAACTTACCAGCGGATTAACCGAACGATTTTAATCTAATTAGAAGAAAATAAAGGCAGGTTTTAGTCCTACTATTTGAATTTTTTAATTTTAGTTTCTTCAATTTAAAAATTAGTTATTTAATTTAGTATAAATCATACACATATATTTTCTAATTACTATTAAAGGTAAGTTAATTTCCTATTGTTTGATATAATAAAACTAACCTAATTATTCCTTACATTACTTGTTAGAGATCCTCCAAATTCGGTCTACCTCAAAAACTTCTGAAGGTTTTTTTTTTAAATCTGACTAGGCCTGGTGCCTGTTTTTCTCGCAACACCTAATTGTGGGTGCCAGTGTTCACGGTAACGTTTATTTATCATCTGGAGAAAAAACGCAAACGTTAACAGTTAACCCAGCTTAGTATTTCAAAATATGACAAGACCATGTCACAGTTGTCAAATTAATTTAACGTCAATCTTAACGTCTGGTATTACAATAACGAAAAGAAAATAGGCAAATGAAGTAACGCCAGCGCATAAACATAGACGTGCGATGTAAGTCATATAAATTTGATGTTTGAGCCGAATTTACACGTACCAAGTAGCTAAAGCAACTTACTAAATCAAGTTACTAAATTTAGTTACTTGTATGGTATAAACAACTTGATTTAGTACTTGCGCAAGTACCTAATTTAGTAAGATGTTTAGTCAAGTAAATAGAAACAGTTTCTATTTACTTGAGCAAGTTGTCTCTCCCACCTTTGCTCTCTAGAAACTAAACCGCCGACTAAACAAGTGTAGACAGGTTTTTTAGTCGAGTTCATAAGTACAGACTGCGAGTTATGGAACATATAACCCCTGACTATAGTATATTTTATTCCTTAGTTTATAGAATATGATCTTTTGCATTGTAATCATTTTTACTTTAGCTAAGAAGTAATTTGTATCGTTTTAATCAGATAGATTTAAGCATTAGTAGAGTTAAGTCACAACGCTGTAACGTTCTTAAAATAAATTTTTAAAAAAGCCTTTTCCTCTTTCAAATCTATAACTTGCGACGTTGATTTTTCTTTTATTTGTGGCGTGTTTTAAAAAGGTCTCGTTGGAGTGAAGAAACAACAATAAAATTTGTACAAGAATATCGAGAAAGGCGATGCTTATGGGATACAAGGACAACCATTTTCAAAAATTAATAAGCTCGGGACTCGGCGTATAAAGAAATTGAGGAGATCATGGGGATAGAAGGATTCGGAGTGCCTGAAATCAAGAACAAAATACGGGTGTTGAGGTCAACTTATTATCAAGAAGAAAAAAATAAAGTACTCTATGAAGTCAGGAGAAGTATCGGAGGATATGTCCCCAGTGTAAAATGGTTTAAGGAAATGGACACATTCACATTCACGTAACGTAGAGGGCAATAAGAGGCTTACGCAGGATAATTTCAATGTAAGTGTATTTTGAGTAATTAATCCGATATACGTGTTTTCCCGACCAGAAACCCGTAAGTATCAATTTGTTTATATAAAACCCTATAGAAAAATAATAGAAAATCATTTCTTAAAACTCTCTTATCATAAGGAAAACACGTATATCGAACAATAATTTCCATATTATATTATTTATATCAAAGTACAGTCAAAATATCATTCGTTGCTGCTATGGCACCGCACCTTCGCCCATGAAGTACTGGCAGAGTCAATCTCGTAGTTCTCTTGCACATCTTGAAGAATGATTACCCCCTAAGGTTCTTATTAATGGCAAGGGAGTATTAGTTTCATTTCTCCACGAACCTAGTCTAACCTGACCGCTTTCTATATCTTCTTCATTTAACGATCCACTTGGTGTGTAAGTGTTATAAGAAGTGATTCGCAACTAATTGTGTATTGCGCAATAGGCCTTAATAATTTTGTCCACAGTTTCTGGTAAGCATGCCATAGGCTTTTCAAAAATGCGAAATCTACTAAACAGAATTCCGAAAGCATTTTCTACTATTCGTCTTGCCCGCGAAAAGCGGTAATTGAATATTTTCTGATTTTCCGAAAGTGCTACTTTTGAATACGGTTCCATCAAATACGTTTTCAGTGCAAATGCATCGTCACCTACAAAGAAACTACCATGTGGTAATAAAGCATTCTCTAGGGCTTCAAATAGAGACGATTGTTGGTAAACTCCACCATCGGATTGTCTTCCAGGACATCCAACATTTATGTAGGAAAAACAATAGTTATCATCTACCAGAGCTAACAAAATAATGCTGTTAGTACTCTTATAATTAAACAATTCACTGCCACAATTTGCCGGTGCATGAATCGTCACATGTTTCCCATCAATCGCACCGTAACATTTGGGGAAATTCCACTTCAAACGAAATCCCTTCTCAATAACTTTCCATTCTTCTTGGGACTCCGGCACCTAAAATAATATGAAATTTACTGCTGGTTGTATTATCAGTATTACCTACAAGTATTTGAGTTTGGCTAATACGGTACAAATATTTTTTTCTATTTCAGATACAACGCGAAGAAGAAGTTAATGAACAAAAACGAGAAAATGAAGAAGAAATAATGGCTACAAGAAACGAAACATCTCAGGAAGTAACGCAGAAAAAAAG
This sequence comes from Anthonomus grandis grandis, assembly GCF_022605725.1. Taxonomy (NCBI): domain Eukaryota; kingdom Metazoa; phylum Arthropoda; class Insecta; order Coleoptera; family Curculionidae; genus Anthonomus; species Anthonomus grandis. The sequence goes on from NC_065552.1 coordinate 35,220,387, forward strand.
TAGAACTACGTCAAAATTGAGGCAAGTTACTGCAGTAGTTAACGACCTAAAAAAAATAAGCGAAACTATGACACATGAACCTGCCAATGAGCATGAATACATAGCTTTTGGTCGCAGTGTTGCTGCACGATTAATGACGTTAACTCCATTTTCCACCATACGAGCACAGAATCGCATTCAGTCTGTTCTGACAAGTTTTAAACTACAAGACCTCCAGGCTCAGAGTAGCCAGTATGATACATATGCAAATACCAGTAGTGCTCACACCTCATCTTCCATCTATACACCACTGCAGTTCGCTACATATTCCGACATGCATTCTTCGCATAGCGATGGATCCACAAATATAACTCGTGTAGAATCAGTTGCCGATGATATTGTACGATCACAGATAATAGCAAAAGCTTTTTCCAATATTTAACATGTTTTGTTTATCAACAACTTTTTCTTAATAAAAATATTTAAAAATAATACCTTTATATATTCTTTGACTTTCGTAAATAGCATCACACACCTCGGGTATAAATTTGGAGATTGCAGGTGTTGACACACGAAATAACCTCTGCAAAGTTCTATAACTATTTCATGTGGCTAAATAAGATAATGTGATTTCCAATTTTATTCTAGTTGGAATAGCTGGTCTCATTACAGTGTTCTTTTTCGTAATTTGAGGAGCAATTTGAGCCAACAATATATCAAAATGTTATTTAGACATCCTCAACCAATTTGTATATTCTAGTACGTCTTCAGCTGCTAATTCTCTTAATAAAGTAGATGAAGCACCATATATTTCTCCTCGACTCAGCCATTTTCTCACCCAGCAACGTTTCTTTTTGGTTTTGTTCATTTCTTCTGCAAGTATTTCGGATAACTCGCCACATACTTTTAAAATACAATTCCGCACTGTTGCACGCGTAACTTTTCCAGCCATGTTTTATCAAGACTAAACAACTAAGCAACAAATTATGTAAGCAACAAAAACAAAAGGACTAAATTTTAGCTACTTGATTTAGTAACTTGCTTTAGCTACTTGACATGTGTAAATTCGGCTTTACGTCGTGTTTTTAATAAGGCTTAAAGTACATTTATTACGTTACCGTGAAGTCGATTCTAAATCTGAATATTGTGATGTTTATTTTTATATTTAGAGGTTGAGAAATAGAAATATGTAAAACCGAAACCATTAATTATTTGAGAGACAAAGTTCTAACTGTGAACGAAATTCTTAATACAGCCGCTATTAAAGATTCAGATTTTAGCAAGGATTAACAGTTTCATACGTACTGAGTACGTAATTTTCCTGTCATATTTATGTTCATACGTCCGTCGTTATAAAATTAACGTATTTAATACGTACATCAGATACGTTCCGCTGACGTACATATGTATAAAAAAGCCACCCTCTAACCACCCTTCCCCTTTTTCTTGAAAACCAAGACTACAATATTTATTTAATTACTTTAAAGGCAGGTATCTTTAAAATATTATTGGATGTAATTAAATTTAATACAGCGTAAATTAAGAAATATATATACATATACAGGTGTATTTACGACATACGACACGGAATATTAAGGCTAAAATACAAGGTAAAAAAAATTAGTAATGCAAGAGGCGTTAGAAGTATTATTTAATTAGTTGTTTGACCTACATGTTTTTTTTAAAGTGCAGAAACATATCTAAGTTATGTTTTTCAACACCCTGTATATTATTTGATTTTTAGGTTCTACGCAAAAATTTAAAAAGTTTGAAGTATCATACGTCATATTTTGTTTAACTGTTTTTAAAACAAAAATAGTTGAACATCGACTTTTTTTGAATTTAAGAGGCTGTAATGCTGAATCCATTCAACTTAGAAAAAACTGGTTTTCAGTTTCCTATCTTATCTTTTCAAGACCTTTACTATGATGTACATTTAATTATTTTATTTGCCAAAGTGAAAATGGTTTTTTTCTAAATTAAATAAATTCGGAACTACGAGGGTGGCCCCAGAAGTACCCGGCCTGACCTAGAGATGTCTGTAGTAGTTTGAAAAATATCAGTGTATTAGAAAGTAGACAATCTATAAAGTATATGTTTCAAGTTTGAAGACGCCACGTTGCTTAGTATTTGTTTGGCAGCCATCAATAGTGAACGTTTTCAGTAAATTTGTGAAAATGGAGAAAATTGGTCATCGTTATGTAATACAATACTTTTGAATTTGAAAGGCCTCAGCCCAACCAATATAAAAGCTGAACTGGATTCTACTCTGGGTGAGTCTGCTCCTTCGTTTACAACAGTAAAATATTGGGTCGCAGAGTTTAAACGAGGCCGTACGAGCTGCCAAGACGTGCATCACAGTGGTCGACCAAATGAGCTGACGCCTCCAGAAATTTGAAAGAAATTTCACGAAGTGGGCCTGGATAATCGTCGAATGAAAGTGCGCGAGCTAGCGGAGATAGTAGGCATTTCAAAAAGTACGGTACATTGTATATTAACTGAAAATTTTGACATGAAAAAGCTGTGTGCAAGATGGGTTCCGCGTTTGCTCACACTCGAGCAAAAACAGTGTCGTGAAGATGTTTCAATTGAGTGTTTAGCGAACTTTAATAGCAACAAAGCAGAATTTTTGCGTCGGTTCATAACCATGGATGAAACATGGGTCCATCACTTCACACCTGAGACAAAAGAACAATCAAAACAATGGACTCAAAAGGGAGAACCGGCTCCAAAGAAGGCGAAAACCCTTTCATCTTCAGGCAAGGTCATGGCGTCGGTTTTTTGGGATGCGCGAGAGATAATTTTCATTGACTATCTTGAAAAAGGTAAAACTATCAACGGCGAGTATTATGCCAACTTATTGCAACGTTTGAGCAAAGAAATCAAGGAAAAACGGCCGCATTTGGTTAGGAAGAAGTGTTGTTTCATCAAGACAATGCACCAGCTCACAAATCCATTATTGCAAAGGCCAAGATTAACAAATTAAAGTTTGAATTGCTACCTCATGCACCCTATTCGCCAGATTTAGCTCTCTCAGATTATTTTCTGTTTTCAAACTTAAAAAACTGGCTCAGTGGTCAAAAATTTTCCAACGATGAAGAAGTGATGTCTGCAGTTAATGGCTCTTTCGAGGCGCAAGACAGTTCTTATTACGAGTATAAAAAGGGATTGAACTTATAAAACATCGCTGGGAAAAGTGTATAGAGCTAAAAGGAGATTATGTTGAAAAATAAATAATTTTTTTTACAAAATTTTCGTGTTTTCTTTCTTGGGTCGGGTACTTCTGGGACCACCCTCGTATATAGCCTTTTAAAGTAAAAAAAGTCGACTTTCAACGGAACGCCTCTGATAATCCTAATATTTTTTTAATTAATTAATTCTAAAATTAATAAGAACGCTGTTAATCACCTCTGATCTCAGGAATAATTCAAGATTCAATAAAAAGACACTTCATTGGGGCACGGAAATAAAGCAATATTTGGATGAAAATGAATTTTCAGAATGCTCGTTAGATAAATAATACCTGTAATTTTATTTTAATTATTTTCCTTCCATTTTATTTAAAAAATTTGCCCTTTTGCTTAAGCGCATTCTATTGCATAGTGTTCTATTAAGTGGTATAAGCGCTTTTATTAATACCAGAAAATAGTAATATCGCTTACTTCTATTCATATACCTTGCTACCGCAAAATTTGCACAAAATAAAAGTTTTTAAAAACCGATTTTCTGAATTTGAGAATCTAATTTTTGTTATTATGTTTTCTTGAAAAGTAAAATAAATAAATCAAGTATTTGGTTAAAAATTAAAAAAATTAATAGTGTGCTAGATTTTTTTGAACATCCTTTTTAAGAAATTATTTTTGCATTGTATTGTTAGTATTATAGTATTTTTACTACTATAAAAAAGTTATGCTTTGTATTTCACCCTATAGAATGTTTACATATACATATAATTTTATCTTTTGTGCCTTTGATTTATTTAAAAATATTTTACACCAGTTTCAAAATATATAGGACATCATATTAAAATTAATTATTTACACTTTATGCTGTATAATGTGTACATTTATCCATTTAATGCTTCCTAGTTCTTGACAAAAGTGTATAAGTTACGATAAAGGTAATTTTAAAATTAAAATAATTACAATCTTAAAGCATTGAATTTTGTCCTCATTTCCCTATAAGAGATAGAGAACATGTCGGTCATTTTAGTCAAAGGTTTCCACCCAAATTTTCGAATTTTATCAGTAATAGAAAGAGACGTATCACAATCCGTCAGATATATGCAGAGCGGAAACGAGAGGCGGAAAATTTTCCATCACGAAAACTTTTCCTAAAAAGTTATCCGGCAAATTTGCGGTCTTACCGGCCGAAACTTATTCGGAAATATCTGGGAAAGTTCGTGCAGCTACTTTCCGAGCCCACTGATACGTGAACGAATCCGGGCGAGATGAAACTGCCAAAGAGTTTCCTATCTACCCATAAAACTGTTAAATGCTAATGTGCCGTTTTATTACAAAGATCGTTTTAAGGAAAACCTTATTTTCCGTAGAAGTTTTCAAAAGGGAATTTGGGCTGTGAAGAGGGGAAAAGATAGATTTATTTGATATCTAGAACTTCCAGTAGATTAGTATCTTCTCATTTCAAGGGTTTTTGGATTAGTTAATTTGATATTTACGTTCATTAGGGTAATGTTTATATTCAAAAATTAAATTGCCGCAGTTTTTTACCTCTAAAATAAAATAACTTATAAGAAATAAAGAGGGTGGTCCATTTAACTTAAGACATCGCAATATCTCGAAAACTAAACATGTATCCAGAAAATGTTCATTGTGAAGTTTAAATGGTTTCCAGGGGGGCATAAAATGATGTCATTGGTTTGACCTTGAGTAGACGTCTTCAAGGTCAAATAAAGGTCAACTTCACTTTTTTGCATACAAACCTCTATTTTTTCAAATAGTATCTGATTTAGCGTTAAAAAATAAGTAACTTTCATCTGACACTTTTTTACATGCGACCTCTCTTTTTTAAGATATTAATTCTTGATTCCTTTACGAATTTTTTCCTTGACAATGAGATTAGACACAGGAATAGCTTTGGTTCAGCAATTCTTTAATATTGTTGTGACAAGGCATTGTTGATCAATGATCAATGCAAGTTGTTATGATGCGAAAATTTTTTATAGTGAACAGATCTCACGTGTTTATCCCAGGTGTTTCAGGCGATTGTAAACAAATACTGATGAAGAAAGTAAATGAGAAATTATTTTGGTTCACAGTATTCGTTTAAGGAAAAAATTCGTAATAAACCAAGAATTTATATCTTGAAAAGGAGAGGTCGCATGTAAAAAAGTGTCAGGTAAAAGTTACTTATTTTTTAACGCTTAATCAGTTACTATTAAAAAAAATAGAGGTTCTTATGCAAAAAAGTGAAGTTGACCTTCATTTGACCTTGAAGACGTCCACTCAAGATCAAACCAATGACGTCATTTTATGGCCCCCTGGAAACCATTCAAACTTCACATGAAACATTTTCTGGCTACATGTTTAGTTCTCGAGATATTGCGATGTCTCAAGTTAAATGGACCACTCTGTATATGTTTTAAGACCGACCTATAATTTTATAAAGATTGACATAGCGTCCCTCCAATGTCAAAACCGCGAATGTGTAAATTTGTAATTTTGAGAAAACCCCCATTTAAGTAGAGAAAAAATAAAAATCTTCAAAATTTTATTTTTTTATATGTCCCGAAGGTTACATGTTTCGCTTGAAAAAGGATCATCAGATATTGTAAGCTAGTAATAACGCTCACAAGATTTATCACGATAAAAAAAATATATATTTTGAGACCGAAACTGAGGGGTTTTTATTTTTTAGGCCTCTTTGAGATAATAGACGAGTTCTTTCAGTTTAAAACCCCCCATTTAATATTGGAATGGGCACCTAAAATACACCCTTTTTTTTAGAGTACCGACGTATTATTAGGATTGGTCACTGATCAAGTTGCAATTTAAATTTATATTGATTTTTAATTATTTTATATATTCTCTTTAAGAGAGCAATTTCAAATTTGCACATTTGTGGTTTTGGCACTTAGGGGACGATACTCGCATTGTTTTATGTTAATAATGGATAATTTTTTTTTCCAGGTAAGAACAGATATATGTTGGAAACTAAATTGCCAGCTACGCAACATTTGTGCCTAATGCGGTATATATAGTAAGTACCTTATATTGCCAAATGTTATTACGAGGAATTTCCTAATAAAAAACAAATTTGAATTCATAATGTCATCGTTTAAAGTCCCTTTCCCAGTTAATATACTAATGTCAACCACTAATTTAATCATTCATACACCTTATATAAGCCGCTATTATAAGTGAATAAATAAATTTTCTGCGGACCTATTCAATTCACCATAAATGAATTTTATTCCCATATTCAGTACTCTAGTATGAGTCTACGCAATGAGCACTTTAGCGTCCTCTGGTTAGGTATTCTAAACTTTTATACAAAAATAATTATTACCTCTACAATGTCTTGGTATTCTTGACAGCCTGTGAAAGTTGAGTAGTATGTCATTGCAATGACGGGTTAAGTGAATATGTAAATCATTATGCAATGAAAACTGAGAGTTGTATCAGACAACTCAGGTGTAGGGTGATGGAACGCTAAGAAGTTTGAGTAATCTGACATGTTGAGTACAACAACTCCCGGTAACCTAACTCATTCAAGACTCTCACGCATCTTCTATGCAATTACCAATTTTAGATAAGGACTATATCCCAATTCAATATACCATGGAAAGAAAAACACCCATGATAGGCTAGTAGAGTGCTCAAAGGGTTAAGTTCATATTTTTTCTTTTAAATCCGCTAAGACTTAGTGGTTTCTTAGATACAAACCAATTAAGTTATGCTAAGTTATGTCTAAGTTATTAGCTAATGCATCCATTCTAGGGGAACCTGACAAGTGATAATTTCGTTTGAATAATGTGTGAGTGAAGACCATGAGTTTAGAATTATTGATAAAGTTTGACAGATCATTAATATAAATTAAAAACAAAAGAGGTTTTACCACTAAGCCTTGGGGCACCTTATTCTGTAATTTATTTAATATATTATTTAATTTTATTATTATTAATAAAAATGGAGAAAAAATAAATGGGACTGAAGTTGGTAACATCGTCTTTTCAACCCTTATTCTTAAATATATATGAAACCTAAGCATTTTTTAAAGCAGGCGGAGGGACTGCTGCCAAAATGCAATGATTCATAGGTTTTATTAGTACAATAAACCAAGATGTGAAAGTTTTGACCACTTTGGTAAAAAGATACAAATAACCTTGCCTTTTGCTATTTTTGAATGTAAATTCCTCTCCTTAATTTTGTTTTTATAAAAATTTATTCTCAAACTGCTAATATTAGATTAGTTTAGATTGAAATAAAATAATATGTCTTGGTCAAATAAGTTGTCTTGAGGGTTGACATTTTAGATCAAAATTGCTTAAGTTGAATTCACTTAAGATTCACAAGCACACAAATATTCCAAGTTGGTTGAACTACATGGATTCGCAGATGCATCGGAGGCTGCGCATGGTGAATGCGTATATTGGTACTGTTAATAAACATAATAGAGCTCGTGTTTATTAACTATCTTCGGTATTCCTTTAAAAATAAATTCTATTCCAAAATTACTGTGTGCAGCTGTTTTGCTAGCCAAGTTAGTTACTAGTTCCGACTTACCAAAGTTCGCAGTTCATTAACTCTAATATTTAACGGATGTATACTATACCCAGACTCAACCGTTGCTCTTAGAACAGCGCTTCTTATAATTTACAAGTTTTTTTTGAAAATCGTGTGTCTGAGATACAAAAAATGACACATGTGCTAGACTGGAGGCATGTTTCAACCATATTTATCAACGATCTTTAATTCGGCAGATTTACTGTCTTAAGCGTTAAGTCCAGCTACGCTATTGAATTCCGATTTATGGGTTTAACGGCCCAAACGATTGCGTTAGTCTTCAAATTCATAGCCTTTAGATATTTCTGTGCATCAACCAAAGAAATTCGAAAAACTGTACAATTCTTTGTTCAAGTCTACACGAAGCTATTTCCTTTTAAAAGATTCTCGTCATTTACGCGCATAACCGGAGTGACAGCTTACTGTTTACGCTTAAGCCTACTATAAGTCCACATTAGTACGTAATTACGGATACGCCTATCCATGACTTTTATCCCGTCCATGAGAGGTAAGCGTATCCGTAAAATGATGTTATATTTTTACTACTATATTTGGTGTTTACAGTTTTGACCTTCCACAATTGCTTCAACCTATTTTTATGCCTTGATTGTAAAGAGGTTCTCGGATCCCATAGAGGTCACTAAATTAAAAAATATTGTCCTTATTGGCGCAAAGCTCGAAGATAAAACTCTGGTTCTCCTCCATATATACCAGGAAATCTTGGTCTTCCAAAGAATTTTGTCATCTTTCGGGTCTCTTATTGGCTGATTGCAATCACGTGGTTCCAACGGATCCGAAATTACGTATCAATATGAATTCAGGCTTACGCTGTTACGCTTAGTAATTTGTTGACATTTGACAAGTAGAAACTACGCCATTCATAAAAATGACACGATAAACGCTTCAACGACACACATTGAAGTTGTTTTAAAATTCACTATAAAAATGGCGAAAATGTAGTACAGACGGTTCGTAAAACTCGAACATTTTTGGGTCGTCGTGAAGCACGTTGTCGGACCGCAATACAGAAATTGACAAAAAAAAACTATTGGGACAACTTAGTGATGTAAAGAATAAAGTCTGTACACGCCGTTCAAGAACAGCCGAGAATATGGCTGCTGTAGCCAAAGGTGTTAAAGAAAACCCAGGTTTGTCCATTCCTCGTCGTTCTTTTGTATCAGGCATTCCACAAACGTCATTACATCATATCTTGCATAAAGATTTGAGTCTTAAGACTTATAAAGTTCACTTAGCACAGAACTCAAGCCGGCCGATCATCAACAACTTCGTGTTTTTGCTGTGTGGCACAATGAGATGCATGAAAATTATCCGAAAAACTACCTTAAGTGATGAGGCCCATTTGCAACAAGCAAAATAGGATTCGGAAAAGCCTCTTTATCCTTAACGTGTGATTGTTTAAATGTTTAATGCGGTTTATGGTTCGACAAGGTCATTGGGCCTTACTTTTTTGAAAATAAGTCTGAATCAACAGTTAAAAGAGATGATTAAGGTTTTTCTATGGCTGCAATTAAATAGTATTCATTTGGACAACGTTTACATTCAACAAGACGTCGCTACGTGCCACACAAGTAACAAAACCATTGATCTTTAACGGGAAACATTTCCGGATCGTGTTATCTCTCGAAGAGATGATCAGAATTGGCCACCGAGATCTTATGATTTAACACCTTGCGACCTTTGGGGACACGTAAAATAGAAGGGCTAACAGCCCAATGTCGATTCAAAACCTCAAAGATGGACTTCGTGAAGCTATCGAGGACATAGGGACAGCTACTTTGCGTTTGTATATATTTTAAATTTAAACCCGAGTCTTCAATACCCTTGATAGCCCGGTTGTTACGTGTCACTAAAATCACCATTTTCACATACAGGTGTAGACTACGCTGGTTCATTGATGATAAAAAATCAAAATATTATGTCTGCCTCTTTAGCAGCCATCGTTTGTTTGCTTGAGTAAGGAGAAATATTAGTTCCAAACCATTCAGTAGTTGATGAACGAATAGAGCATGTTTATAAATTGTAAATATCATTTTATTGCACCTTACTCCCCTCATAAAAAATGTATCTGAAAGGCAGGCATTAAGACTACAAAGTACCATTTAAGCGTATTATTGCTGGAACTCTCTTAACTTTCGGAAGTTTTGACACAGTATTTGTGCAAATAGAAAGTGAATACTGAACGCTAGACCATTAGCCCTTATGTTAGCTGACCCAAAATATTTGAAGGTGCTTGCACATTTTTTGATCAAATGGTCCTTACTTAGTCTGTCTGGGCCGACGTTCAAAATATTCCACTGAATAAGCATACACACTAGGTAAACTAGTCTTAGCACGTGATGATTTGGCTCCATCATACCAGTGGAGACTTGGTCGTATTGTAAATGTTCATCTTGGACTCATAATATTCTACACAATGTGACTATTAAAATAGAAATTACTAATACAGTTCTATGGAAATCTATTTTTTCTTACTTCTTCACACACCCGTCCAAATTATGAAATATTGTGGACTTGATCACTTTTGAGGTTAGAAGATTGACTGAATGAAACAAGGTCGCAAATACCTTATTTGGCACTGCTGCTGACATAATTAAAACACTTTTTGCACTTTTTTAATAGTGTCAAAGTTAAAGGGACAACAAATTTCTATAGTGAACCACTCATACCCAGAGAAGAAGAATCTCACTTCTCTGGGTATGAGTCGCTCTATAACAAGCAAAAGATCAAAACAAAGCAGCTAGAAATAAAATTTCTAAGATTCGCATATGGCAAAAACTAGAAAAAGGGCAAACTTTATATGGATTGGGATTGGGACATCACAAAAGAAGATAAGAGGAAAGTAGAGGAACCCAATATCTTATGATACATAACTCTCTCATTACTATCTATATTTGAATACAGGGTACTTCAACAAGTTGCCTTGATCATACTTATCAAACTAGTCATATACTTTGACAACTGATATCACTTATCTTATCCTACTATACCAGCCCTAAGTATTAAAAAAATAACTAAGTGCATATTTACAGGCAGCAAACAAACAAATTTTATTTATAATTGATATTTGCAAGGATCCATTATGGAGAGGGACCATCGATGCCTTTGAATTAATCCGGTAAAAAAAATTAAACTTTTCTTAAAACTAGTCATTTTTAGCTAATAAGGTTATCAAGCCTAATTGGACATTTTCGTTAAAATGTCTGCAATACAGGAGGAACGTAGGATTCTCATTCCCCAGAGACGTTGAACAAAAACGAAGCAAAAAGTCTTCGTGGATTGTTAGCGCCGGCTCATAAAACTTTGTAATGTTATCGTCCACCAGACGATGTAAACCGTGAATCATGCCCCATCGTTGTGAATCGTAAGTCGAGGCAAAATATGCGGAATTTTAATGCCGGATAATTTTCATGAATTTAGTGGCACCCACTACGGTCGTAACTTTTTGGACGAGTAATAAAAATGGCACTTAAATCGGGCAATGGCTCGCCATATCGCTATAGTGAAGCAGAAACTCTTTTTGGAAAATACTTAAATAAACTGATAGGTTTCTCTATTTTTTTTGCTTTTAACTAGAGGTTATTTATATAATAATAACAAAGAGTTATAATGAGTAATTTTTTTTATTGATTTAGCCACATATGTGAAATACAAACTGGCCAACCAAAAGGCAAAAATGATTGCACAAGTCACCATTCCATCCAGTCTTAAGGATTCAAAAAAAGAGTATGATTTTATGTCTATATTAAAAAGAGTAAATTTGACAACAAAAATCGTATTAATCCTATTTAAAAAATATAGTAATTTCAGTTACAAACTCTATAGGTGAACCATTTATGAACAAAGGCAATCCTAAATCGAAAAAATATTTACATTTTGTTACTGATCCTACTACCATACATTTAGTCTTTAAAGAATTCAGTTTTAATCTATTTTTACATAACCAATCATACAACACATTAAGCTCACTATTTAATATATTTACAATTTCTAAATAATCTTTTCCAGAGACGGATATGAGGGTATCGTCTGCAAATAAGTGTATAAAACATCTATTTAATATCCTATTCAGGTCATTTATATAAAGAATAAACAATAAGGGCCCCAAAACACTTCCTTGGGGTACACCCAGTACACTTTCCTTTTTTTGAGATACCCTATGTCCTATTTTTGTCCTTTGAAACCTGTCCTTTCGATAATTATCAATCCAACTTAGAGCATAATCATCAATACCATAAAGCCTCATTTTCTTTAAAAGAATTCTACGATCAATGGTTTCGAACGCACGCTTAAGATCTACGAATACACCAAGAACTATTTCACCATTGTTCATGTTCTCTCTCCAATTTGTACATACATACTGGATTGCAGATTCGCAGGAATATTGACTTCTGAATCCTGATTGTCCCTCAAACAACAAATGATTTTTCTCAAAATAATCCCTCAATTGATTACAAATTATAGTCATTAAGATCTTATCTACAGTTGGTAAAAGATTTACAGGTCTAACCTCCGAAGGAACAGTTGGTTTATTCACTTTGGGGATTGGAATTACAACGCTAGTTTTTAGGTCATAAGGTACCTTCCCAGTGAATATTGAAGTGTTAATTAAATATAGTAGAGGATATCAAATTTTTATTTTTACAATTTTTTTCAACGGTGAAATATTAATTGTTTTAAATTGAGAGAGTTTTGATTTAATATTTAGGTCTGGCGCCTCCCAGTTTCTATCCTCTATACTTTCAGAAACTTCATTCAAAGAGTCCAAAAAAAAGTTGTTAAAGTTTTCCTCTAATAAGCCGTTGTAATTTTCGAAATTTAGCTCAGTAAACCGCTCACTGCCCTGCTTTTTTGTTCCGACTAAGTCCTTTAAAACTCTCCACATTTTTTTACTGTTCCCTTTGCAGTTGTCAATATTTTGTTCGTAGTACCGTTTTTTATTTTTTCTTATCACAGATACAACCTTATTTCTATATTTCTTAAAGTTTTCCCAATCTGCTTCCTGTTTTGTAATAGAGAATATTTTATAGGCCTTGTCTCTTTTTTCCTGTAACTGTTTTACATCTTGATTTATCCACGTCTTTTTAGGATTAATTTTCATTTTTGGTACAGGTTTATCTAAGGCTGTCTGAATGTTAGTGATAAAATCCGAATAAATAACATCTACATTTACAGAGGTGTAATTCCATGTTTTTCCTATTAGTTTCTCAGCTATATTAGCAATATTATCGTCACTCAGATTTCTGCAGTAGAAAAGCGATTTTTCTTCTGGCGGTTTCTGTATTTGTATATTTGCCCCAATTATTTCATGGTCACTTATGCTTTGAAAATCCCTTTGAACTTCTTGCAGATTAAAATCATTGGTTATTATGTAATCAATAAGAGAAGAAGAAGTTTTTGTTATTCTAGTCTCCTTTGTTACCACTTGTTTAAATCCTGAACTCTGAATGATGTTCTTTATTTTTCTTGTGTCACTAGTAGTTTTTAACCAGCATATATTAAAATCTCCTAAAAAAATGGTTCGCTGTCTATGAAACATCACATCATCTAAGCTATCTTCTAAATACTGGAAAAAGGGAGCTGGGTCTACATTTGGGGATCTATAGCATGCACCAATCATAATATTGTCCCTAAAACTACGCCTAAAAAGACGCAAAATTCGGCTAGTGACAGGTCTTTTAACCGGTCACTGGCACTTAAGAAGCCATCTCCATACTATCGGTATTGCGGACAACCCGGAATGCCGATGGTGCTGCGAGGAGGATGAAACCGTTGACCATGTAGTCGGGTGCGCGCGGCCAGGTTCAAATACTTGGGTAACACTTTCAGTGTACCGAGCGACTTTAAGTCCTTCAGACCAGAGAGCCTTATCGGTTTCTCTAAGGCCGTTGGGCTCTGGTAACCCCCGGTGGGGCATGACGGGACGAGACCTATATGCACAACTGCCTTGACAGCCCACTGTTTCGTCAATTCAAATCAATTCTACATCTTGTAAATTTAGTATTTGAGACTAGTATTTTTTCCCTCAATTTTCAAACATGCCACTGTAACCCCGTTGCATAAATCGGGAGATAAAAAAATTGTTAGTAATTATACACCCATAGCTTAAACCAGTGATCTTTCAAAAATCATAGAGAACTGCATAAAACTTAGACTTAATAAGTTTTTAGAAAAAAATTATTTTTTTTTACAATTTCAATTTCGATTTAAACCAAATAAAAGTACAGAAGATGCGGTCAATTGTATTTCAGAACCGATAAAAAAAGTGTTTCGACTGTGACGAGAGGTGCATGGCAATATTTCTGGACCTCAGCAAGGCGTTCGACACTGTGACACATGATATTCTGCTAAAAAAACTGGAAAATATTGGGATTCGAAGGATCCCTTACAATCTGTTTAAAAGTTACATTAACCAAAGAACACAAAGCACCAAAATAAATGGATGTGTCAGTTTGCCTAGGTTGGTAGAATATGGTGTGCCACAGGGAACTGTCCTTGGACCGGTATTGTTCTCTATATATGTTAATGAGTTGTTGCAGTTGTTACCTAATGTCGGCATGGTGTGTTTTGCAGATGATACCGCAATAATGATTAAGGAAAAGTCTTGGAAGGATGTAAAGACTGTTGCGGAGTCTTCCATGAAGAAAAATCAAAACTTGGTTTGCGGTTTAGTTAACACTAAACTCAGAAAAGTCAAGATTTTTATGCTTTTCTATAGATTCAAGAACATCTAGCACATTAAAAGAGATCACATTATACGAAAACGATGTGGCATAACTAAATGTTCTTGCACCCTGCAAATAAAAAGGCAGACCAAGGTTAAATATTTAGGTGTTGTATGTATTGACGAAAACCCTCAATTTATGCAAGTAATTTTTAATACCTTTTGTATTTTAACACTTTTTATCTTTATCTTATAAGTTTCCTTGGTTCTCTATAGATCCCTGATGATGGACATGTTATATGTCTGAAACATGTAGGATGAATCATTTTTAAATAAATTAGTGGAGGATGACCTCCACTGCAAGTATGGACTACTTCTTCAACTCTAATAAAAAGCGATTACAATCTACCAGTAAACGATATATATCAACTTACTTACGAGAAAATCAAGGAGAATAATTAAGCAGCAGTTTGCAAGAGTCGGTTCTTTGGATGACTAATGATTGTTTCAAGGGGGCGAACGGTGCGTAAAGACGGTAAGACACAAAATAAATTATAGGCAACCGCGAGATCGCACCACTGCACGTCAGACTAGTCCAATTAGTTTGCCGTCGTAATTCAGGTTAATAGATGGCGCACCGATCGTTATTAATTTCTCACCAGACCAATCAAATTAACATTCGAGCGAGCCGCGGCGGCATAAGTCAGCCTTAATAGGCTGTCACGGAGTTTGAGGAAAGTGAAAGCCATTTTACCGGTTAATTTTCATCAGGGATAATGCAAAAAGGTCATTTTTTTTTGAAACCATGAAAATCAATCAAATATTCCGCCTTTAAACAAAAAATTGACGTGACCTAGGTAAATGACCTGCGTTTTTATCTTCAAATAGCCACCCTAAGTTAAGCACTACTATCATCTTTGATTGATATTAAAATCATTCATTTGGGAACAAAAAGGATGCTTTTTGATGATCGGCAAACTAATTTTTGACATAATATATGAATTATATCAAAACCAATTGACATTTGAGACTTGATTACATTGATATGACATTACATGGAAGAATCTCAAAATATAATAATGCTATCTACTGAACCAGTTCAAGCATACGTTAAAATACAAATATGCCCAGCCAATCAGAGAAATTGAGAGTGGAGCAGCACTGCCGATCCTTTCGTGAAAGTTCGTACGTCAAATTTCGTTGCCGATTAGCTACGGAAATTGAAAATCAAGGCATTGGTTTTGTTTAACTCATAGAGAAATAAATATTAAATTTTAATTATACTTTTAATTACTCTATGGTTTAACTTAACCTATATTGCAGATTTTATTTGCTTTGCTTGCTTCCTAATAATTGATTTAATTATCAACAATTATATCAACTTTGCGACTATTTGAGTGAAAATTCATAGTATATAGTGTTGAGTGTTTACTCCATTATCTATACAATCCATATCTGTGCTGGTTTTGGGCTCAAAAACAAACAATTTAGTGTTTGAGTTTCATTACCTTTCAATAAACAGTGTTTCTTAGTGCATAATTTCCTTCCACTTAAACCAATATTTGCGTTTATTTGTTGCTGTCTGTTAGAGAATTATGGCATCACTAAGGTAAGATACATATAATTTTTTTAGTTCTAATTTGAATAATTATTTATTTTGCAGTCAACAAAATGCAATCTGTGAAGTTTGTAATAAGGAATTTTCAAGCACATCTACCAGAAACAGGCATTGGAAAAAGTTTTACCCTGAATTTGTTGTGAAGGAACAAATAAAACACATTATATGTCCAATGTGTACTAATGATATCCAGACATTTTCATATTTTAACTGTTTAAACAAACATTTGCTTGATATTCACCATATAACTGTCAAAGAATCAATTTTAAATTTTAGGAATTTTGAAGAATTCACACCTTGGAGGGCACAAGATAATAGGGAAGTAGATTATGCTTGTCAGACCCGAAACAAGTTTAAGAATGGGGAAGAACACATATTTTACAATTGCAACAGGAGTGATATCAGGTTGTACAAAGTCTTAGTTATCATTATCAAACATACATAAGTATGTTTTGTTGTGTTTACTTTTAGGATTTAATAGGGCGTGCAAAGTGAGAAGTCTGGGGGAAGCATTCGCATTTAAGGAACATGTCAACAAGATCAAACTCAAATAGCTATCAGCATAAAATTGTAATAGAAGCCCATAACAAAGCCGAAAAAATGAATGGTAAGGTAGAATTTTTGGAATTTGGAAAATTTAAAGTACAAAGTGTTTCGGTAAGTGGTAAGTTCTATGTTATGTCTTGTCATGAACTATGTGATGAGCAATGTTGCACTGGATACTGTAACATCTGTAAAATATGTTTTCATAAATACAGATGTGAGTGTCCAGAAAATTCTGTCTAAACAGTACTTTGTAAACATATACATGCTGTAGCCATTTTTGAGCAGAGGAGCGAGTTTGTTGTAGGTTCCCCAACTGTGAGTGAAGAGGATAATGTTTTGTTTGTTGATCAACCCACAACTAGCCAAATCAATTATCAGGAGGATGTAAACCATTTTACTCAGGAGAGTTCAAAAATGAAAGTCAATAGTTCTGCAATGGACTTTGAAGAAAATCGAGAAGTAGTTTGAGTAAAATATAAGTTTCATTTTTATTACATCGTTTATACTTATTTTAAGATTGCATTGCAAGAGATTTGTAGCTATGGTAGAAGTTTAGATAAAAATGCATTTGCCAGATTTCTGGCTGTAATCAACAAATTTAAAAATAAAGAAGTGGAGGAAGAAAATTCTCAGGGCATTGAAAAGAAAAGAAAAATTGAAAAACAAATGTACTATCCAAATAAAAAATAAGCTAGATTTCTTTGTGTATTTAATGGCTAGGTAATATTTGAATTGTAGTTATTTTTTTATGTTTGTATTATAGCTGTGAAGTTAACAAAAATAGGATGTGGTATTTTATATGGTATTTTGTGTTATAATCAATATAATATAACTAAGTATATTTTTTGTAAGGTTTTGGTGCAGGTTTCAAATTGTAAATACAAATTTTATGTAAGAGGTCATATACATAACTAGGTATAGTTTTTGTAAGGCTTAATTTGGTGTAGGTTTCAAATTGTAAAAACAAATTATAAGACGTCATAGGTGTTGGTTTCTTTATAACTATTTTTATATCTTTTATTTTAAGACTAAAATGTTAGCTTATTTTGTATGTTAATATTCAACTAATCATTTTCTATTACATTTTGTTTGCTATGTTTTTAATATTATTTAGGGTGCAGAAAAGCTAATTGGATTAACTTGAAATTGGCATCGAACGAGGGGGAAGATCCTCTATGAGTATATATTTATGAATTAAAATGTATACAGAGCAGTAATTTTTTTCCATGTTACTATTGTATGGAAGTTTGAATGGTTTGGGCTGTATATACATGACGAGCCGAGATGACAAATAAGCTAAAAAAGTGCGAGTCTACATACTACATACTATATACCAGATTAATACATTTAGCCTCTTTGCATTTAATTTTAAGGTTGTTGATATTAAAAATACCATAAATTATTATATTTAAATAACAAATAAATTTATAGATTTTTTATTATTTGAAATAAACAAAGTTAAAATACGTTTTTTTTTTTTGTTTTCTGTTCTTATACTTTGACTTTTTAGTCATATTTACACTTTATCAAGCTTTTCCAACCATATATATATATACTTTATATCAATTATCAACCACTAAAGTATAATGTATAGTGGTAGTGGACAATTTAAAATAATACTATACTTTCAAATAATTATTGACAATTATTATATTACTAAGGTGCATATTAAAATTATGACACAGAGGTATGTAAAAATGCGAACTTTAAAATGTTCACCATATATTGTTAAAAAATTTAATTGCCATTTATTTTTATTTTCTAACTTTTTTATTTATTCACTCATCCACCTATTAACCAATTAATTTATCAGCTCTACACACCAATTCAATTTCGTATCACCCCATTTTTAATATTTATCTAACAATAATAATTAAATAATTCATACATTGCGCTTACACGTACCGCTATACCAAATGATTAACAAATTTCGTCAGTAAAAAAGATAATTTGCTATAAAAACCAAATTTGGCAAGTATTTATAAAATATTTTTAAAATAATAATTGATCACACGCTGTAAATATTAAAAAAAATCAATAATCCATTTACTAATAATAGCTAAAATATCTTCTTATTAAATGTTTTTAATGCATATTGCACTTTTCTTCATCTAAAATATATACGCATCATAAAAACCTAATTAAATATAAATATGAATAGAAAAACTCTACATACATTGAAAATTTCCTATTTTGAATTTGGCGGTTCGCATACCACGCCCTCGCGGATGCCGAAGCGCTCTCATTGGCTAGGCATATTTGTATTTTAACGTATGCTACCAGTTCACCCTTAATACTATTAACCATTAATACTCTTAAATCTCGGAAACCGTTAAGGTAGACGTTCGATATTTGCGACTGCGACAAGAGACAGTGACAAGCGACCGATACAACTTTGCAAGACACCGATTTAATAGCACTGAATAGAACTCAGTTCAAAGGAAGCGACAGCGTCACGCAGCATATCGGTGTTTACTCATTGTCACGTGCGACTAGAGACATTACCTTCTTTAGAGCAGTGTCTCGCGAGTGACGTACCAGCATTTTTAGTAAAAAATGGCGATTTCCTCCAATTTGTCGGTAGAAGCCGACGAAAAATTGATAGAATTAGTTCATCAGAACACACCAATTTATGATCCTGCATTAGAAAGTTACAGAGACGGTGTGTTACGGGAAAATATATGGAAAGATATTGGAAAGGCCTTAAATAAAAGCGGTATGTACTATGTAGTACATAGTGTCCTGTGAAATGGAATGTACAGGGTGTCCCAACTCGGGGCATTTACGGGGAAACCAAAAACGATAATGATAAATTGACTCTGCACTGAAAAAAATATTTTGTGAATTTACAATAAATCTACTGCTTTTAGTTTAACCATTATATTTGTTGTAAAATCGCAAAATATTTGTAATCAATAATTATTCACAAAATATTTGTATAAAATATTTGTATAATTTAGATTTTCCTTTTAATTGTGAATTTACTTAATCTTTGTGACTAAGAAATACATAGTTTTGTGAAATTACAATTTAATATTTAAAATTTTTAGTAATTTTTATTTGTGAAATAACATTTTTTTTGTAATACCACGTTGTAAATGTAAAAAATGCTCTGGTAAAATTACATTGGAATAATTGTATTTTTTTACTAGCTGCAGTTTTTTGTTTAGTATTTTAGATAAATTAAATAAAAGACTAAAGTGGCAATTTAAAAAAATACAAAGGATTTATTTTTTCAAAACTCAATGGAAATTCAATAAACTCAGTAGGAACATAACAAAACTACATGGTAAGTTTTCAAAAAAAAAAGGAAAATAACAAGTATATTTGAAACATAAACTCTTAAAACTCTTGAAGTAGCCAAGAACTTTGACATAGTCTATATACATTTTGGGGCCCCATATAATATCAAATATGTTAATTGATATTATATGGGGCTACTTTAGCTACTTACAAGCTAAATCTCACAAAAAAAACCCTTTAAGGTTGGAACAAATTCATTTAACATTTATGGACTCAAAAAAAGAAATAATATAATAATTTATAAATAATTATTTAATAAAATAATAATTTATTATTCTATCTTGGCTAACTTCGTTAAATATGAAATAACTTTTCTTTTCGAAAGATTTTGTTTTTTCGATTTGGTTCCTGCTTCGGGGTGTATTTTTGAAATATATCTTTGAAGGAACTCCAAAATGCAGGATGCTTCTTTGGGATATTCCAAATTAAAGACAAAATAAAGTGCAATTAAGCAATGCAATGCTCCTCCAAATGAGTCACATTTTTCCGTAACAGGTTCTTGTTCTAGGTATATTTTTATAGTATTGTTAGAGCCTACAAATAAAAAAAAATACTTATAATCTATTTTCAAAAAAAATATTTTTACTTACCACCACATAATACAATGCATGGTTCCATACCAAGCTCAAAAGAAGATTCATCGGTAATGTCCTGGAATAAAATAAGTACATATAATATTTAACCTTTTGACAAAAGTTTATTTATATTATTTAGTTTATTTTTTGTTATTAAAATTATAGGTATTTTGCTCCAAATGGCATTAAAAATTGCTTTTTAATGCCGTTTAAGAAGCATATATATAAAATGAATATTGGTAAATATAAATATAAATCATTAACATTATTAGTTTACAAGTTTTCTATTACAAGTGTATATAACTTTTACTTGCTGAAAATCTATACTAAATCCATACTAATAGGTAATAAGACATTTTCATAAAGGACCACGCACAGATTATATGGAAATTGGCAACCTGACCAGTCAGGCAATTTGACAAGTAATCATTGTTAACAGGTATTAACGTAAATATTTAACTTACCTGATACTTATAGGCACGAAGAAACAGTAAAGATAAACAGAAGGACTAGCACAAAATTCTTTATTACCTGTCTAAGTCAAAAATAATAACTGAGTCGTCATTCACGTTAAAAATTTCGGAATCGCTTAGGGACGCGTAAACACGCACTCTCATTGGCCGCGGTTTACATAGCCAATGTAAATTTAAGAATTAAGGTATAAATTTACAAAACACTTGTAATTTTACATTATATTAGTAAAAATAATTACAAATATTATGTGACTTTATAATATGAATGTGATTTTGCAACTTTCTTCGGTAATTTTACAAATCTAATGTAATATTGCTTATAAGTTTCACAAAGTGATTTAAATTTACACAAGTTTTTTAGGAGTTTTAGTAAATACTTGGTTTATTACAAAATATTTTAATTTTACTGAATAATTGTTGTAACACTACTGAAATTTCTGTAAACTTAAAAAGTAAATTTACAATAATTTTTTTCAGTGTGTGTATTTAAATTGAACAGACATATGTAACTTCTTTTAGGGCAATTGAATTTGACGTTGGCGATATCAGGATATATCGGAAATGTCTGTTTTGATTGTTGCGTATGTCAAAATTCATATTATGCGTGATATCGAGTAATCAGTTATCTTTTGTAAGGAATGGCCCTGGGGCGCACCCTACACATAAAATTAAACTATAGGAACTAAGTAATGAAATTATTTGCAATTTCTGTTCTGTAAGTAAAGCAGATTGTTGGGTTTTTAAATATCCATCCAACAAAAGATTGTCTAAGCAGCAAGCAGCCATTATCAGATCATCGCATGTTTCGGGTAGTATGGCTATTGGAGTGTAAAATACTCTGAAAATTTGACATAACAGTCCAAATGCATTCTCTGTAACCTTGCGAGCACGGCAAATACGTTAATTAAATATATCTTTTTTCTTGTCAGATGTTTCAACTTTTGGAGAATAGGGCTTCATCATATAGAAATCGATTAAAATGCTTCGTTACCGATTAAAAAATGTGGTACCTCCAGATTATTTCCGGGTAAACATTTTTCTTTAGGAATATTGTAACTATTCGTGGATATTTTTCTTCCCATTGCAGTTTTCTCAAAGATACTGCTATCTCCCTATTTGCCATATGCGCCGACCTATACTGCAATAAATTTGCAATTTGCATCTACGGTTGCTAAGAGGACTATCGAGAAATATTCTTTATAATTGAAATATAGGGAGGCACTGTTCTTGGGGGCTTTAACACGAACGTGCCTGCCATCAATCGCGCCTACACAATTTGGAATGTTTCATTTATTCCAAAATTCCTTAGCGATCCTTTTAAAATCATCTTCAAATTGTGGTGGCATACTTAGTGGGATAAGGTTTTTACTTAAACTTCTTAATACATTTTTCACTATCTGTGATATGTAACAATCTGGTATGCGATAAGCGAAAGACGAAGATGCGAAAATTTCTCCCATTGCCATGAACCTGAAAAAAAAACTTGGATTACGTTTCAGTATTTTTTTTATTTCAGGCGATGGATGAATGCAAAAAAAAATGGAAACATGTGAAAAATTCATATAATCGATTTAAACGCAAAAGAAAGGGGGGGACAGGAGATGCAGCTAAACCTAAGAATAGCAAGTGGCAGTTTTATGAACGTTTAAACTTCCTGGAAGTGTCTTCTCAGAGGGATGGCATTTTCAATATACCAAGTCCTCTTAATAAAGAAAGTGAGTCAGGTAGTACTTCACAAAACAGTGTCCCAGATCCCGAAATTGATTGCGAGGATGAGTTCAGTCAAATCAGTGAACAAAACAATAATGGAAAGGAACGGGGTAACAACACAAAAAAACACAAGTCGCGCAACACATAATATAAAGATCACGAAGAGAAAAAAGCAAGAAGACTAGTTTTTAAACAAAGAGACACGCAAAGAGAAAACGTGATGAAAAGTTTATCATGTTTAACAAGTTGGACAAAAAATTAACGAAGATGACATAGTTTCTTTTGGTGAAAATGTAAAGTCTGTTTTATATAAATTGTTACCAATTTTAAGAATTAGGGAGAAAGTCTGACGTGTTCAGTGTATTGAGCAAATATGAACTAATGTCTATGGATTCAGCGCCTAATATAACACCGTCAAACAGTTCTTTATCCAGCAATCCACAATATAGCGGATATTCTCCTATCGGTACAGATTCTACAGTATTTGAGCCTACCAATTTGACTGTGCACCAGGACACCAATTACGGAGCTGATTATTTAAGTCCTACTTTTCTAAACTTACCTTAATGTTAAAAACAGTTTCTCTTCAGGAGTGATTACCGACCTTGTACTTTTTGATGCTATATCTTTCTCTATTAAACTTAAAACAAAATAAAACTGTTTTTTATTTAGTCTGCAGAACTTCCTGTACATGTTATCATCACATTTCACATATTGGGATATTAACATCTTAAAATATCCCTCTTCCCTTCTTTTTTTAAACAAGGGATGCATGGTCCTCTTTGGCGCTTGTACATGTAGTAGTATAAAATCAAATCATCTTCTTCCTCTAATAGATATAACAGAGCAATTTTATCGCACATTTTCGCCAATTTTAATTAATAAAATGAAATCAATCACCAGGGTAGTCAACGCCCGCTCCACGACTGACGACAGACTGATCGGTCGCATTGTCATTGTCAACTGATGTTAAAACTGTCGCTGTCGCTTGTCGCTGTCTCTTGTCGCGGTCGCAAACATCAAACGTCTACCTTAAGAGTTACAGGGTCGGTTAAATGAAGGCAAAATTGCGCAATTTGGAGCTTAATAGAATGACGTTTAAAAAATTTATACGAAGTTATCTGAAAAAAATCGAAAATTGTCAAAATCGTTTTTAGTTTCTACCGACTTTATTTAAAGAGACATCGGAAAACTAAAAACACTTTTTCATTGAAAAAATTATCCGACGTTTCGTTTTGTTTCGATCATCATCAACTTTATTTTTTCTTAAGGACGCCATATTGGATTTTCTCATTTTTGAAAAGTATTTTTAATTCCTATTAAAACGAGGTATCGCACTTGCATGTCCGATTACTCCTTCTAGTACTTCCCATAAGAAATTCATGAGTGCAAGAGAGAAAGATTTTATATAAACTGAAGCTATAAAATACTCTGTATTTGATATAGTTTTTTTTAAACCAATTCAATGAAAATGTATCAATTGAATACAGAGTATTTCATTACTTTGGTTCATATAAAAAACAGAATTGATGATAATTTCCCAGATAAACTTGTTAACAAATCCCATTGAATTCTTATGGGAAGTACTAGAAGGAGTAATCGGACATACAAGTGCGATATTTCATTTTAAAGGCAATTAAAAATACTTTTTAAAAATGAGAAAATCTAATATGGCGCCCATAAGAGAAAATAAAGTTGATGATGATCTAAAAAAAAATGAAACGTCGGATTATTTTTTTTTGCATCATGTCGTAGTGCATAAAAACTGGCAATGAAAAACTGTTTTTAGTTTTCCGATATCTCTTTAAATAAAGTCGGTAGAAGGTAAAAACGATTTTGACAAAGTTCGGTTTTTTTTGGATATCTCCGGAAGTGTCCGGAATTTTAAAACTTTTTAAACGTCATTTTATTAAGCTCCAAATTGCGCAACATTTAACCGACCCCGTAACTCTTACGGTTTCCGAGATCCCAATGGTCACCCTCGAATTTGGGACACCCAGTACAGATCAAAAGAAGTATGTCAAAATAAATCTTTGTCTAGTAAGTGACCTTTACAATTTTTTCTTACTAATAAATGAACTGCAAAAGAAAGAAAAATGCCCAACAGCATAATAACCATCTTCGTCTAATGGCCGTAAAACAATGGCGCACTTTAGCTTATCGATCCATAAACCTCTCTTGAGTGACAGATGGCTTTGCATGCCCCCCGAAACGCCAAAATCGCGTAGCGTGTTGCCTAATAACAAAAATCTGGACGTCGAGATTGCTCTATACAACTCTTCGTGTTATTTAGTTAAAGCTCCCTCTGTTTCACGAGACTCACGATATTAACAAGAACGCTAATAAATTATTTTGTTTTCGTCGGGTATAAGCTATGTAGGCTCCTGGTGTACGGTATTTGATATTTAACAGCGTGTGTCCCTATATTTTAAAACTGACGGGAAATAAAAGTGTTCTTAAAAAAGATCCAGCTGTCCTGCGGGAGTGGGTAGCTTCCTGTAATGTTTGTCCTGTTATCATCTTAATTTGGTCTATCCATTGAATTACCAAGGTTTCCATGGTTTTGATATCCAAAGAATCTGAGGTATCTATGTATGGATATGGTCATGGTCAGCCTTTTCTTTATGTTGAGTTCTATGATTTATTGGTTTATGCTGTGTGCAGTCCACGGTATGCGCAACATCTGTTGTACATCTCAGAAGTTTCAAGTCTCGGTTGCGTATGTTGCTATGGGAAATATTAGCGTTTATATTAATGTCTATTTAGTGGTCTTAGTTATACTTGAGACTTTTCAATTTTGTTGTCAGTCTTATGCTTGCACTACGTCTGCTATTGACAATTGCCTTCAAATTTCTGATTAGCAATGTCCCCTATCGTTGAATCAGAAAGAATATAAGCTTTCATTGCATTTTTTGCAATATCTTTTAAATAACTATGCAAACACAGAAAAGTATCAAAAGAAGGTGGGAAATGAAAGGCAGCTTTTAACGTAAGTCTTTTGCTTTGTATTAATTTATTTTTATTCCTCTTCGTCTTCTTCTTCTTCTTCTTCTTGACGATCACATTGGCCCATCTAACTTCAGCTCTTTGGGTTTTTATTGATTACCATTGCATTAGTTTAACTAATATTAAGTTTGATGAACATTGACAAAACATTGTTTTCCATCAATACAAACCTCGATTCATGGTAGATTTTAAAATCTAATACGAGGTCCGTCGGATGTCGTAAGAACGAAATTCTTCAGTTCCACTGGTCTTGGTTTTTTTTTAACAAATTGTCGAACTGGACATCTTCCCAAAAAAGGAATTATTTGTTCATCAATAGAAAAAGCTGTCTTTTCTTTTCTTTCAATGGCTTTACATCAATTGCGAACCAAATCAATTACCGGCTGTATTCTCCACAATTTATTCTTTTTTTGTTCCTCTTCTGATACGCTAAGATTGTCAACGACATGTAAATTTTCACAATCATGTCGCACGGTTCTCCACCCAGATTAACATTTTTTGATCCTTATAACACTAGTAAATAAGGAAGTCACAATTGTGACATCGGGTAGCGTAAGGGTTAACAGACAAGCCACCTTTGACTTTGGTTGAAAACAAATCATCCAAATCAGTGCATCCAAATATTGTTTTTGTTTTATTAGTGTAATATCAGTTTGTGTGATTTTGACGACAATTACAAAAAATGCTAATTTAAAAGTATACTATTCATCCGAACTACGTAGATCTAAATCCTAAGGCACTTAAACTATCCTATTCCAATTTATCTCTAACGATTTTAATAAAGACAGGACGGGATTAACAGATTAAGCCGCACATCAGATATTTCCGTCGACCCTTTATGTGTACTTGAGTTTCGGGTATTCATATGCGCTTATCATAAAATTGAAAATGCTTTAAACATGAATGGGTCTAGACATTGGACGCTATAAACTGGCCCAGATACCGAAGATTTATTTAGAGATTTTTTACATCCATAGTAAAAAAAAAACAGGGAACAAAATGAGTTAGTGCCTCTTAACAAGCCATATGACGATGATGGATTATCGCCTCTTGTGGTGTCGGTTTAGTGCTTTTCTATGACTGCCTTTAGGGTCATAAAAAAGTAATGGTTTGTTTATTGTTTTAGTTATAATATTTAATTGCCTGTTGAAGATAACGTATGCCTACGCTTGTTTTTATAAAGCAGCTATCTGTTCAAATGGTGATTAAAAGAAAATATGATTGTAAGTAACGTATAAACTTGTGAATTCGTATCATTACATAACTAAGTTCGAAAATTAGAGCGAAATGGGAATAAAGTGATTTTTTTCTAGTACAGGGTTATTCATTTTATGCTTGGGAAAGTAAAGTTAAATAAAACACACAAGATATTCAAATGGAGACGAAATTTCTATTTTGCTTTAAAGTATGAATCATTATATGTGAAACACAATATCATTTAAATGTCCACCGCCGGACCTCTCACAAACTTCAATCCTTTTAAGAAAATTTTCAATCACTTTTCGGCACATTTCAGGTGATATCTCGGCTAGAACTTGACGAATGTTAGCTTTAAGTTGTTGAAGAGTTTGAGAGATATTGGCGTAGACACGATCTTTCGCATAGCCCCACAAAAAAAATCCAAAGGTGTGAAATCACAGGAGGGGCCAATAGATATCACCTAATCTTAAAATTAAACGTCCTGGAAACTTCTCTTGCAAAAGAGCTCGGTTGGCCTGTGTTGTGTGACTTGTGGCCCCGTCCTGTTGGAACCACATGTCTTCCAGATCTTCTTCTTTGATTTCTCTCCAAAAATAATTGGTCAACATGCTTCCATACCGCTCAGAGTTTACTGTTGAGGCTCTCCCACGATTGTTTTCCAAAAAATACGGACCAATGACACCACCAGACCATAATGCAAACCATACAGTCATTTTTTCGGGATGCAAAGGCCTTTCTACGATCACCTGAGGATTTTCAGAACCCCATATGCGGTAATTCTGTTTATTTATTTAGCCACACAGCGTAAAATGAGCCTCATCACTGAAGAAAATTCTGCTCAAAAAATGAGCATCAGCAGTTTGTTGTTCATGCACCCAATTTGCGAATGTTCTGCGTTGTCCTTGTTCTTGAGTGAGTTGGACTTTGTACCGATGGAGCTGTAAATCCAAATGCAAAACGTGCCACAGTGAGCCGTAAGACAAACCCAAATTTTGGAAACGCCGAGGAATTGACAAATTTGGGTCTTGCTCCACACTTTGAGCCACAGCAGCGATATTTTCAGCTGAACGAACGGTACGGTGATACACGTGCCTTACAATATTAGTAACTGATCCAGTCTCTTCAAATTTTCTTACTGTGTTCGAAATTGTTTGCTCTGTAGGACGATTATATCGACCTTAATCAACTCATAAAGCTCTAAACGTTGACATAGGAAAATCACCATTTTTATAGAACAATTTAATAATTTTAGTACGTTGTTCGACTGTTAAAAAACGATCCATATTTACCAAAATACAGAGTGTTGAAATTTTTCAAAAAAATCGATTTTTTTCCTCTATATTAAAAACGCATCAGATTTGAATGAAATATTTAGATTTTAAGTGGTAGGTAGTAAGGCACTTTTTGAGAAATTGTAGGTGATTCGACCTGTCCAGGGACGGATTTGCAGCACATGTATGTTAATTTTTTTCTAAAAAAAAACGCCACTGCTTTTTTTTTGAAAAAAAAAATTCGATTTTTCAATAAAACACATTTTTGAGCTGCAACGCACCGTTGTCGTGCAAAAAAAAATAAAATTCATACAAGGATCTCTTTAATATCATTACAATAAAAAATTAATAATTTTACTAAACAATAAACAATTAAAACAAAAAAAATAACTTAAAAAAACAATTTAAACAATAAACAATCCAAACCAAATGCTCAGAGTGTCCTCCATGCATTTTTCACACATTTTCTACACCTGTTGACCCAAAACGTACGCGAGCAAAGATCCCTGACTCGTTTCTCAAAAGTCACCACAACTCTAGCGACTAGGTCTTCTCTATTGGTTACAGGTATTGCGTAGATAAGCTGTTTCATGCCGCCCCAGACAAAAAAGTCTAGAGGTGTCAGATCAGGTGACCTTGCTGGCCAAGGGACTGGTCCACCTCTACCAATCCACCTGTTGTTGTAAGCCTAACCTAGAAAAGCCCTAATAGCCCCCAAGCGAAATACGCTGAACAGCTATCATCTTGGAACCAGAGTTCTCTCCGCAACTAGAGAGGCAAGAATACTTGCCCAAACAATATTGTGAAATTTCTGCTGATACCCTCTGATGTGTTTACAGTGGGGGTTTTGATCGCTTCACTCGTGGCTATTGTTTTGTTTTGTTTTGTATTGTTTGACAGAGAAACCATTTGCAGAACTCAAGATGACGAGAGGAGTATCTCCAGGAATAAGATGCTGCACCTTTTGCAGTTTAAATGGATGAAGAGTATGGCTTTGTTGTACTCGGTGCACGGTGTTATTGACACAACCAACTGCTGAAGCTAACTTACGACTGCTATTATTGGGCTTAATTTGAATAAAGCATCTCTTACCGGGCACCGCCTTGCAACTATTCGATCAATCTGTAAAGAAAAACCATCGAATTTTAAAACAGTAATTATACAATAAGGAAAAAAACATAGTTTTACCAGTCATCATTTATGAGTTCTAATAATACTTACTATCATTGAGCCAGTCTTCCGTAACCTTGAACTATGAACATTCGATCTGGAAAATGCTACCTGTACAATTGCTGTGCCAACAAAGCACTTTCTCACACTTATCCAATTGAGGCGATTTGAGTTTTATCAGTTTTCTTTTAAAACAGTTAGAGACCACTAATTTAATAATCAATTAATTAATTTTTTACTTTTGTTTGATTACTGTCGTTCATTTTTCTCTTGCTCATGTTATCGCCTTGCCAACATTATTTGCAATGGTATCTCGATCTTGTGCAAAAATTGACTTTCGATCCAATCTCCTAATAAAAGTGACTGCCATACCGTAAAAACACGATAGTAGGTATCCACCGACACTAAACGTAACAAAATCCTGTACACACTTTGTTATTATTATGATTATTGTTATTAATTTTATGGAGATTACCATGAAAAATTGGCTAAAATTGTCGGGAAATTAAAAAAAAAATAATAAAATAAAGAACCCTGGTATGGATTTCATTTTTTTTACTCCAAAACGGTGCGTCGGAGCGCAAAAATGTAAGGGCTGTGTTTTGTTAAGAATAAACAATATTTTCAAAAAAAAATTATTTTTTCTCAACAAAACAGTGGGGTACTTGTTTTTTTATATAAAATTTAACGAACATGTGCTGTAGGTCCGTCCCTGAACAAGTTAATTGACCTGCAATTCCTTAAAAAGGTGCCTCACCACCTACCATTTAAAACCAAAAAAATCCATTTAAAACGCTTAAAACGTTTTTAATATATAAGAAAAAAAAACGATTTTTTTTGAAAAATTTCAGCACCCTGTATTTTGAAAACCAGGCACTTCCGACCATCAATATCCTATCTCAAACTACTTTTTTATGGTTCCTGTATATACTGTAGCACTCTTGACCAATTGAAAGGGGGCACCCTGAATATCCCTTTCAGTTTAAAAATTAGAAAGGAATAGGAATAAAGTGACATTTTTCTGGTATAATTGGACCAAATAAACCTAAAAAACACTATTTTCAGACGAGCAAGATACTATTAAAAAAATTAAATCATGATATAGAAAATAGAGGAAAATATTGAATTTTTCAGGGAGTTATAATAAACACTAAAATCTTTTATCAATAAAATCTCTTAGCCCAATATTTTTTTCAATATTTTCTTTCCACTTTCTTCTTATTTAATAAATTAATTAGTGGTAAAATGTTTTGGTTGTTATTGTTTAAGGTCTTATGAAACTCCGGCTTGGAACGAACGACAACCAATTTTTACCAAAATTTCATTTTAATTTTACAATATTAAACAACGCTAACAATGGATTGGAGCCTTTTTTTCCTTTTTTCATTCATATTTCGACATTAATCCTTTTCCTTTCTACACGTGCTTGCTTCATGCTGCTTGCATTTTTAACTTATATTATCTAAAATTTTTATATAAGTTTTTTTTCACTTTAAATCGTCATTCTTATATTTTGTTATATTTGTTAATCGGTATTTACTTGGCCTAAACAGTTTCTGGCATCGCCTGAAGGCTGCATTGACATGGCCTTTTAGTTTTCATGCTCTATTACTATTTACCGTATATATTATTGTAAATCTGTCATGAAAAATAATAATTTTTGTTTATTATTATTATAATTATTATTATTGAGTTTTTTTTTAGTTTTGGGTATTTTTTACATCACAATTTTTTCAACTTATAACATCACTTATTTAAATCTACTATTAGATTTTTTAAGGAGTGAACTATCTTGATTGGACCTTGGAGCCTACAGCTGATATCTCTTGTTAAGGTATGTTAAAGGCAAACAGTCTCGATGGTTGAATTTAGGAATTGAATGAAGTTTATATTAGAAGATCATCAACCGTATTTACCAGCTCTAACACCAAGTGACTTCTTAGTTCCAAATTGAAAAAAAATATTTTTTGTTTCGAGGAAATACCTTAATTTTATTATTCTGTAGGCCTAAAAAATTAGAGGAACATCTGCCAAAGGGTAAACTTCACTTTAAAAAAGAGTCATGTATGTCACCAGCTCTACTTTTCTGTGGCTCATTTTCTATTAATTCTTTTTAAATTTAAAAAATGAATGGTTACAGCAAAAACCAGAGTTCTTGACTTATGTAAAAGAAGTGTTAGCGTTAGGCAAGACAACAATACTGAATTGCATCTTATGCAAGCCGAATGTGGTTTAGTCCTTTATTAAACAAAACTGTGAGCCTAAGAAATAATTAATTTTTCAAAAAACAGATCCTTGGATTTTTCACTATTTTAGAAATGTGAATAATTATCCAAGACCCATAATTTTTATTAGACTGAGTTCCCGACCCTTCTGTACTGAGTGAGTTATTTGTATGATGGGTTTGACATGACCAATCTTCGAAAATAACCTTAAGGTCAACGCATCTATTGTCACGGTTATTTCAACAAACAAATCTTCACTTGGCCTTAATTTCATCAAGAAATGACTTAGATTAAAATAGATAGGCAACTTGATTTGACCTTGTCAAGGTCGTGTAAAATTTAAATTAAAAGTCTGAGATTAAACATTGAGAGTATTCCGTTCAAACTTGATTTAAAAATAAACTTGGAAGAAGAAGTTCAAGGTTAAGGGAAGCGTGTTTTTTAAGTTACAATTTCTCGAAAACTGTTGTTTATGGTTTACAGATTAGTGTTCAGTCCCCCTTATGTATACCTAGTTATGTTATATTACACGGGGTTACTTTTCTATAATCCTAAATAAACTACTAAGAAAATATAGAGAGGGTTTAAGAATTACTTTTATGTAAAGAACGTGACTTATATTTAATATAACCCGCCCCGCAACCACTAACAGGTGTTTAGCCGCACAAATTTCAGTCAGTCAAGCAGAAAAGTTAATTATTTTACCCTATCATCAACCGGATGATGTGTACCTACTGAAGGAAGTGTAACAGCTGCAAAACAACTTATATGCGAGGCAGGGGTGCACTTTTCATTATCCTTACTCCCCCCTGATTGTATTAGAGTTATAACTCTCATCTTCCCCAGCTGATTAAAGCAGCTGATATAAGTCGAAGATACACACAACTCGCGGAGAAAAGATTTAATTTTGAAAATTACCGTGTTTGATTTACTTTTTAATTAATATTAATATGTTTGCTTTAGCCTGAATCCACATTGGTGCGTAATTACGGATCCGTTGAGACCACGTGATTGCTGTCAGCCAATAACAGACCCGATTTTGCGTCTCTTATTGGCTAGTAGCAATCATGTGGTCCCGACGGATCCGTAATGACGTATCAATGTGGATTCAGGCTTAGTCATAAAATATTGATTTTAATTAATAATTACTTAGACTATTTAACTTAATGTTTTAACCCAAGATATAGTTTAATCTTAGTACATTGAAAGACTAGAATCATTAAATAACAACTTTGTGTGACTTCAACATGTGGTAAAGGGCAAGGGAGGTGCTTTGTTTACAAACATATTTAGCGATTATTCTCTGTTGTCAAGTTTATACATATTTCCAAAAGAGGACATTTTCAGCTATATAGATAACACATAATATAAATGATTTGTATTGATTTTGGAGTAAAAATAATAATAAGTAAAAAGTTTTATCATAGGTAAAAATGACAAAAAACGTCGTCAAAATATCGTAATTTAAAGTACGTCACTCTGACGTTATTTACTTGACGTCATTATCTCATGTCTTTTTAGACCACTGACGAGTGGTCACGGATCATCACGATTTATTGACGTTAATCTGACGAACTCTTGCTAGCTGGGTCGATTTGACATCATTGTCTGAAAGACGGTGAACTCAAATATCCTCGCCTATGATTTGCAGCTAGGCTTATTCTAGGCATTCAGTGTTCTAAGATGATAGATTTGCAGATTTTTTGTTATAACCATGTAATGATAAGTATCTAAGTACCAAAATAATCAAATATTCTAGCAGAAAAACCAAGTAAAATTAAAAAAAGCTCTAATAAGAGTCATTCAAGTCTGTCAATAAAAGTTATTTCAACTTCCAAATAATATCCCATAGAAAGTGCAGATCACAATTTTGTACGATGTTTTCTTCTTAATGCCCGTAATGTTAACACGCGCACTGATTTATTGACAATCTTGATCGCTTATACCGTATGCTTAACGGTCATATTTATAGGCAGTTGTTGTGGGGAAAAGTCACGTTCACGCCACCCACGGTAAAAAGTTAATACTCTTTAAAATGACCTGAACTCGATTTTAAGCATCGACCTCTTCTCTGCTTTTCATAATCCTAGACTTCAGAATGTTAGGTGGAAGTTTTTTTTCCCTACGGTTTTATGTCAAGTGATTTATTAGTTGCCTTTAGTTTATAATTGAAAAGACCTAGTGATTATTTAAGGATTTTTTTTTAGATAGCGGGATAAAAGCAGGATATATTTAAATAAGTTCTATGGACTTTTCAAAATATTTTTTGTAATATTTGATATAGAGAAACCAACGTATAAATTGACCCAGTCATATCTCTCCTTATATTAAACTATAGACAATTTTTTACCTAGTTAGGAATCCCACACTTATTAAAGCGGTTAAAAATGGGAATTATAATTAAACTGAAATAGAACTCCTAGATCTTTAATCTCAGTGACTCGACTTAGTTTAGAATTTTTAATATGATACTGGTTTAAAATTAAACTCACTTTTCTAGTAAAAGAGTTTTACTATATCAAACCATGGCACACACCTATCCAAATCCTACTGTACCCGAACACAGTCTTGATGTATTTTGATCTCTTTATAGAGTCTTCAACCAAGGGTTAGAGAGACAATCTGACAGGAGGTCAATAAAGCACAAAAACAGCCGAGCATCCAAATTACTTCCTTGTGGTATTCTTGAGGTTGCTATAAATGTGTTTGATCTTAACGAGCTAACCAGGATACATTAGGTTTATTCTAGCATCAATTTTAAACGGTTGGAAACTATCAGAAGCATGCGCATTTTCCTGATGGCGTTCAGGCACACAAATCGCTCTTCTGATCGGAATCAGTCAAAAGATTTTGCGGATTTTGCCCGGATTTTCAGTTTGTGACTTGCGCAGTAGATTTGTTTGTGTAATGTTTTTTTTCTTGTTTGAGGTTATCATAAATTTGGGCTGTGAGTGTGCTATAAAAGGAAAAAGCTTAAAAAAGGATAGAAAATCACTGAATATAGGTACGTTGTGTTCATTTAAGTGCAATTGTGCAATTAATAAAAGGTCGAATAAAGAATCTTTTATCATTAGTGGTTAACAGAGTAATATTTTATTTAAAATCAATTTTTTGTTTTAATAGTTATCTAATATCTAATCTATGTCAGACTCATCAAGCGATTCAGATACGGACACTTAACGGAGTACTTAAATAAAAATAAACAACAAGGCAGAAAAACTTATTTGACAATTGACATGACATTTTCCGTTGATTTTCCCGACGAAAAAGCGTTCTAGCAAAAAACCAGTTTGCGAATTGAACATGCGCACTAAAGCAGTACGATAAACTGGTGTAAAACCATCCAAAACTATACGCTAGAATAAACCTATTAATTTCCGCACCCATGCGGGCCAATCAGATCACGGATCGCCTTCGGATTTTGTTGGCCGGCATCGTCGAAATAATCGGCTATTGATGTGGTGTGCTAACCTCACTTTCAGTTTTCAGCTTTGAGTTTTTGAACCGTTTTGTTGTTTATTTACAATTTGTGCGACCAAGAGTAATTATTATTACTTATATTATCTTGTTGCCTTGTAAATTCAAAATAGCACTTTATATTTACATTAATTTAAACACCTTTATTCGGCGAACATGGATATAAACACGTAAGTGCTTTTAAAATTAAGTGAAATTGTATTGAACAGTACATAGTTTTTTAGGGATAATAAACTAATATGTGCAAATTGTGGAAAGTCATTTTATTCTACTTTGTACAACATTGTATAGGCATATACCGAGTAAAATAGATAGCAAACACGTTATTTGCTCCCTTTGCCTAGACGAAGAGAAGTTTACATCCTATGATTCTTTAATAAGACTTTTCATTGATATACATATTAAAGAATCAGTTTTAAATTTTAGGCAGAGTTTGAAGTTTGGAGGTCTCCAGAAAACAGAGAGGTAGATTACGCTCTTTACCGAATATAGAA
Source organism: Anthonomus grandis grandis (assembly GCF_022605725.1). Classification (NCBI taxonomy): domain Eukaryota; kingdom Metazoa; phylum Arthropoda; class Insecta; order Coleoptera; family Curculionidae; genus Anthonomus; species Anthonomus grandis. The sequence goes on from NC_065552.1 coordinate 35,255,861, forward strand.
ATCTGCCAATGGAGAAGAATGTATTTACTATAATTATCATACAAGTGATTCGCCTTTTGACCTAGTTAGTTTTATAATTATTTCAGTTGGTATTTTTTTTAATAATTAATCATGTTTTAGGATATGTCAGTACTCCTCCTGAGGCAAGATACACTTTTGCCAACGCCGTTTCCACTGTTGGTATGATCGCTGGAAGTATTCAGGTGTTAGGCTCTTCAATTGCCGTGTCGTTTCGGACTTGATGGCTTCCACATCACCCAAGTGCCGCCCCCAAAGCACCACTTTGCGTTTGGGGAATAGAAAAAAGTCACAAGGGGCTAAATCGGGTGAATAAGGCGGGTGTTTTGTTACAATGATTGAGCTCCTAGCCGAAAACTTACGCACAACGAGAGATGTGTGAACAGGCGCGTTGTCGTGATGAAGGATCAACTTGCTCCCTTGAGCCAAATCCGGCCGAACTCTGAGACGACGCAAAACTTGAACGTAGAAATTCCTGTTCACTGTCTGGCCGGGAGAAACAAATTTCTGGTGAACAATGCCCCGAATTTCAATCAAAGAAAACAATCAACATTGTTTTCACATTGAGCCTTGATTTTCGCGACTTTTTTGTTCTCGGATCTCCTGCTTGCTTCCACTCCTTGCTTTGAGATTTCAGCTCTACGTCGAATTCGTAGAACCATGATTCATCTCCAGTGATGACCCTATCAAGAAACTCGCCCCTGTTCTTTGCCTCCATTCAATCCTGACAATAACCAACCCTCCTTGCTTTCTGATCTGGAGTCAAGATCTTCGGAACGATTTTTGCACACAATTTTTTCACTTTAGGTGTTCCTGTGGACGATTGTTTTAGGTATTGAGAGTTCCTCAGCTATCATCCTAAGTGTGAATCGACGGTCATTAAGGACACAACCACGAATTCGTTCAACGTTTTCCTCAAAAGTCGATGTGGAGTGGCGTCCTGACCGTTGGTCATCTTTCACGTCTTCTCGGCCTTCCCATAACCTTTTCAACCACTTGTTGACAGTTGGTTCCTTTAGAGAATTGTCTCCGTAAACTTGTTTCAAACACTCGAAAATTTCACGACCATTCTTGTCTACCTTTGCAAGAAACTTGATGTTAATTCGCTGTTCCTCAATCAGAGAGAGCTTCATGCCGACTGCAGGTAGAACAAGGGTTCGCAAAACGCTCTGGCATGGCGTCTCGAACTGAGCGTTCAGTGGATGGTATAGAAAGAGGAAACCGCCGGGCCGCCTCTCCCAAACACTAGTATGTCACGTGCTCCAAACGATTGGCGATCACCTGCGAAGCGGGCAATATTCAAAATTCAATTAGGCGGAGGCAGTCGTATAGAGAACGTATATGGTGTTCGAAAATTTTAACGCGCTAAAAATTATCATTATATTTATTTGCTTACAGGTAACAGTGCTAGTAAGTATGCCGTGCGACTATAAAATAAAAACCAATCGGCAATCTTGGAGTGACCTGTCCATGAAAAATGCAATCGAGGCTGTTCAGCAAAATAAAATGGGTTGGCTTTTAGCCTTCAAGAGATTTGGTGTTCCTCAGGCGACCCTTAGACGACATGCATTAGGAAAGAACAAATCATTTAATGCCACTGATAAAGGATTAGGCAGATGCAAACCTACTTTTCCCCCTGAAATTAAAAGGCAGCTAGTTAATCATTTCAAATTACTAGAAACACGACTTTTTGGTTTAACTCGTAAATACGTTCAAAGCTTAGCTTTCCAGTTGGCCGAAAGAAATAAATTTGCCCATATTTTCAATGTAGAAAAACAAAGAGCTGGACAAGAATGGCAAACCGGATTTTTAAATAGGAATTTTAATATTTCAGTACGCAAACCCACAGAACCGACTTCAGCGGCTATGGCTCAAGCGTTTAAGGTTGAGAAATTCTTTAGGGCATATCAAGAACTGTTGGATACACACAACTTTTCACCGGATAGAATTTATAATATGCATGAATCGGGTCTGTCCACGGTTCAGAGACCACAGATTAGCAACAGCTGGTCGGAAGCAAGTCGGATGCTTAACAAGTGCTGAACGTGGATCTCATGTTAGTGTTGTTTGTTGCATGAATGCAACAGGCTCTTATATTCCACCATGTTTAATATTCCCGAGGAAAATTTTAAAAAATGAGCTTTTGGATGGAGCTCCAACTGGCACTCTTGAAATTGCACAGGAATCAGGTTGAATGACCACAGATTTATTTTTCAAATGGCTCAAACACTTTCAAACCTATGCAAAGACTAATCTTAGTGAAAAGGTTCTCCTCATCCTCGAGGGTCATGATAGTCACAAAGGATTAGAATCACTCACATATCCTAAAGACAATGGTATAGTCATATTATGTCTGCCATCACATTGCACCCATCGGATGCAACCTTTGGATGTATGCTTTTATGGACCTTTAAAAACCTACTTCAATCAGGAAATATCAAAGTGGTTAAGGCTTCATCCAGGCCGCGTAGTGACTCATCTGCAGATAGGGAATTTATTTAATCAGGCATATAGCAAATCCGCTACCGTGCAAAAAGCTTGCCAAGGATTTAAAAACACTGGTCTTTGGCCTATTGCTTCCGATATCTTTCCAAAATACATGTTTCAGCCTGCCGAGACAACAAATGTTCCAATAATGACTTTTGAACCTATATGTCCATAGAGATATCAGCAAGCTCAAGATCTGATAATAATGAAACTGCTTCTACCCTACCAGATGAAATAATCCGTGATAAACAGAAGCCTGGACCGTCTAAAGATGCTTTGCTCGTTCCGCTCGAAGTTTTATCACCTATACCGCAAGGAAATCTAGTCAAAGGTCAAGGAAAGAGAAGACCAAAGAAGCAACAAACTCATTTAGTCCTCACTTCTACGCCAAATGTGGTGGAGGTAAAAGCCAAAAATGACACTAAAGTCGTCTCCGAAATAAAAAAGAGAAGGGTTGCAAGAATTGTATTTGATTACAATGAGAATGACAAAGATGATGAAGATCCATTTGACGCAAAAGTGATACGCAAATAGACGAAGACGATTGCCCTTGTACAACGACCTGTATTCGCGTTCGAAACCTGGTGAGAACTGGTTACGATGTAAGGTATGTTCACAGTGGGCTCATGCTATTTGCGCCGACGTGCCTCAAAAGACAAAAATGTTTATTTGCGAACTATGTGTTCCTGATTCAAAGTAGTTTTGGTGTATGTCATTTTATCCATAGAACATATGTCAAGTTATTTTCATTCTGTTACATTTTAGTGTTCAGCTTTTAACTTTTTATACCTTTACAATTATTTGCAAAATATTTTGTTACATGAAAAGTTGATGTGTCAAAGATATTTGTTACATATTTTGACCTTGTTCACTGTTTAAAGTTTTATGGAGCAATATGAAAACTGTATGTCATTTTGTCCATAGTTCCCATATATTTAAGATTAATCTACAGTTCTCATCACCAACAAAAGTTGATATTTAAAACTAATACTTAACTTAAGCGGCACTCTGCAAAAACTCTTTTAAGGTTATCTAATCACTTAATCCCCAAAAGACATGTAGTTTTCAAGCCGGCGATCCTATTACCCTCCTTGTCTATTGCCTTGCCTGAAGTAGCCACTTCATCCACTCACGTTTCATTAATACCCATAAAAATGCCCTCGTTTTAGAACCACCAACATTTTCCCAATACCTAAAACTGTTTAAGTAGTCATTAAAAAGCAGTTCATGTCTGCTCGAATCCAAAAACGATTTATTAATTCAACGCAGGAATGTAATGAAACAAAATCGAACCGGGAAACTTGTTAGAATTAATTTGTGTTACTTTAAATAATGAGAATCTTATTCTGTGTTTTTTTTTTATGGTATAAGTGCTCTGTGACGGTACTTAAGATAAGGACTACCCTATTCTCCCACGTGAACTAGTGAGGTTTAAACTAAGGTTAAAAGGGACCTTTCGACGAATAACATTAAATTAATCAGCTTAAAAACATACGTCAATAAAGTAATTAATTCTATTAATACTCTACATTAAATTAATTTGTTAACAAATAAATTAATTATAGCAAAACAACAATAAAACGTACGAGGAACCACCAAAGTAAAATCGTAAAATTCTAGCACACATTGATTCTCATGACGTTAAAACTTTTACATGACAGACGTCATTTGTTTCAGCTTAAGCCACGTTTACATTATTGCCTAAAATTAAAGCACCGTTTACAGGTAATAAATTACACAGAAATAGTGTATGCATTACAGTTCGATTTGTTTGAGGATAGATTGTGTTGGTTTCTTAGAAATCTACCAGGAGCAAAAAAACTGACAAATAAAAACTGGTCTGCATAATCAACATAAGTATTTAAAAATAAACATATGATTATAATTATTATGTTTCTTTTTCTTTACATTTTTCTTCACATGTAACAAAAATACACTCCTAAGTCATTAATTATATTAACACTCCTAATTAATGTAGAACCTAAATACTATTATCATTAATAGAAGTTTTAACACAACATATGCTTTATTAAAAAATTATAAAGTTTGAGGAGAATTATTAATATAGGTTAAAATATTACACACCTAATTATTATTACTGACCCCTTCTACCCTATTAATTATTTATATACATATAATTAACTACACTATCAAGTGTTTAGGTTTTTTTTCAATATTTAATAAAAACTTTAACTTTAAATAAGGTATTTACAGTATAAAAAGGATTTAATTATCATTTTTAAATCTCGAAAGCAATATAAACATTAATTAGAATGGACACGCATGTTCCTTTTCAATGTAATTTTTTTTATTTGCTTTCAATAGAGATTTTCATTAAGATAAAAATTTCATAAGTAAACAAAAAATATTCGAGAGAACACAAATGGGAACCTGTTCGAGCTCTGTAGGCGTTTGAACATTTTAAACTCGATTCTTGCAACCTGCGGAGGCCTCGTATCTGATTCACACTGATCAAATTCAAAGTGCAGCCTAACGTAATCTATAATTTATGTTATATTATAAGGAAAATCTTAAGCGGCTTTTTTGTATTTAATTTGAAGTTGTAGCTGCGTACACGTAAAGTCTAAATAGAAGACTAATATGTTATAGCAAAACGCTTTCGGCTGCTAAGCCATCATCAGTACTACGTTTGTATTTTTTTTTACATGTAAGTCTTTTATTTTTTGTGTTTTTGATATCATTTTCTTAGTATTTAATATAATTATATATAGAATTGGCGTATACAGTATAAGAACGTCATGAGAAATTGGTTGAAATTGTGAGTAGCCTGTGCCATATTCTCTCTTTACAGCCACCTTATACTCTTGAATGTCAAATAAGCCTTGAAAAATCTTATAACATTAACTGACAATCCAAAATATTGCAACTTTGCTAATAACAGGTGGTTTACGGTGTCGAATGCCTTGCTAAAATCAAGAAACGCCATGCAAGTGCAACATTTACGTTCTTCATGAGATTGAACATCATTTGTATCGTTTTGTCATCATTTGTCAATCGTAGACAAAAACCTGATTGGCAAAATGGTAAGATATTATTGATCTCTGCAAATTGTCAGATACATGCTTACCATTAATTTTAGAAACAATGGGTAATATGCGAATGGGTCTGCGATTTTTAAGTTTTGAAGTATTTCTAATTTTTGCCACTGGCTTAACAATAGCCTTTTTCCATACCGTAGGATAAGTGCTTTCAATAATTCAGGAGTACATCCAGGTCATGATCTTCAGCAAAGTGTTGATACAAAAAGGCAATCTCAACTTTAAGTCTCTTCTGGAAGGAAATGCCATCTACTTTCGCTGCATTTGATTTCAAATTAGAAAATAATTCAAAACGAAAAAGTTCAGTCTTATTAGTAAATCTACTATTTTTCTAAAAATATAATAATTCTAGTAAAGTAGAATCAGGCAAATTAGATGAAGTTAGTTTTTCTCTAATGACAGCATGTTTAGTAAGATTTCGTTGCTATCTGTAGTCCTGTAAGTGCACCTCTGACAAGCCTTGTCTATCATTTTAGTTAAAGTATTAATATTTTAAATTATCCACGAATTAATTCTTTAAATTATTACTACTGCAAACGAGCAAGTAACATTTTAGGATTAAGGATGGTGTTCAAATGAGCCACCGTTTTTTCTCACGCACAACATATATCGTCTGATTACTGCTTTACAAAATTTTCTTAATTCTATTAACAACTTCTATAATAGCTTCAGTAATATAATAGCTTCTATAATATCTCAGCTCCTCTCGATTTTATATAACACATTTTTTAAAGTAAAAAAAGTCAAGTGTTGTTATGTCAGGGGATCTCGCAGGCCATTTTACTGTATCAAACATATTGTAGCGTTTTTACTATTGTAAGCTACTGCATAAAATATAAAGCTTTTAATTGATAACATTCATTTAATCTTTTATTGTAAAATATATAATAAAACAAATTATAGACTAATAACACAAATCCTTTTCTAGGCCCACTGTATTACTGGTTGCCAGCATATAACACAACAAAGCCAAAGCGGTTTTCTTCGGTGATTTGTGGGTCTTGGAAATAGGTTACCATTTTGTCACGAGATGGCTCTAGATCCAATTAACCGTTGACACTAAATCATAACCCTAGATCGGTGAACGATCATTCGATCTTCTTTTTCGCTTCAATTTATATTTTGCAACCGTTGTTTTCCCTAATGTTTACCTTCTACTACCTGTCTAGTATAGTAGTGTATTATTTTGGTTATATTTGGCATCATTGTTGTCCTTTTCTGAAGAACTTTGGTGAGTGAGACACCGTCCTAAAAAGCCGAAAGTCACCCAAATTTTTGAGGTTACATGTAGTTTCCTTTCGTCGTTTTTAAAAAAATTGTATCTGCCATGTGTGCACTAGCTAATGCTATTGTACACATGTAAGTTCCTGTACAAATGCAACTAGCTAAACTTTTAAAAAATCTTCTAAATCAAAAAATTGCTGTTAATGCTCAGAAAGTGGGTGCTAAATTTCATAAACATATCTAGCAAGTTACTAAGATTCTGACGAAAAAAACATTTTTTTCTTAGGATTTTAACACTCTTTATCACCTAAGGATTAATATACATAAGCAGCTTCATCAGCATCTTATTCCGTAACACCCTGTATACTGTATAAGTACTTATATCCTAATAGAAATATTAAAATAAAGGTTAATATCCCGACAGACAGTCTAACAAACAGAAATATAAAGTTTACAAAAAAAAAGTTGGCACAGTGTGTGGCGCCGCTATCCAAATGTCGTAGCCATACTAATTGCAGGCGTTCCCCTTTAGTCACATGAATTATGGTGGCTGCAGACCGAAAAAAACTTAATTTGTTGCATTCTCCTCTAATGAGTACGGTTTTTGGATTGCTTTTGTTGCGTAAAAGATTTAATATATAGGGTACGGCTTCCTTTCATATTTTTATGCGTGGTCGTAACGCGGTGTGTCTTCTCGTTCGCCTCATTTCTGTTAATTACAAATTTTGGCAGTTGGGTGGACCGATTTTTATTTTATTTGACCCAAGACGTTGTTAATAATTTATAGCTTATACATCTATGAACTTATTGTACTTATATTTATAAAACTAAATTTTTTGTAACCTACGAGAAAGGTAAATAGTCGATAGACATCGTCAAACTATTTATAACTCTATCAAGCAACAGGAAAGCAAAGTGGTGTTGCTACCTGCGTTATGCAAATTAATGCGAGCCAATCTAGCTATGGCGAATATACCAGGAATTGGAAGGAAATGAAGGTATTTCTGCCAAAAGTGAAACGTGATTCATGCGAGAAAGCTATACCCTTTTGACTAATTTGCACATCATTCCTCCAGGAAAGAGAGGAAAATCTTATAGAAAGGTATATCAGAGACGATGTATATATCAGAGACGGTGTATCAGAGACTATGGACTAACTCACTCCATTGACACCAATATACCTAAGCAAGAAAATTTTCTTAATCAGGTATCCACGAGACAACATAGAGGGTCGAATAATCCTTAAACAATAAAGAAATCGCTGATCTAGTATTTTTATACATTAAATAAATTCATATATTTGTAATTTAGTTATATTTGTAATTAAGAAAAACCGTGCCGCTATTTAATATTTCCGTCGCAAGCGAGAATCTAATTATAGGGCTTGCGGAAATTTTAATAAGTAAACGCTTATTATATTGCGGCATTTCTTTAAAAGACGAAGCCCGACGGAAAATATTAAAATTAGAATGGCGCAAAGAGGCAAATAGAAAACATAATGCTCAAGGGGCCCCCTTATGGATGGTTTGCGATCTGTAGGGTTTCATTATACAACGCGTTATATAATTTAAAAATTTATTAGCTTTATTGCTTAGCTATAAGATTTGATATGGGTCACTTGATAATAAGCGCTTTATTATTTACACTTCCTTCAGATCCAACTGACTTTTGGTAATATATATATAATAAACAGTTTAAATTAATTATTGTCTAAAGCTTTGTCGACGTAACATTCGAGTTATTCGTGTATAGAAGAAAAGTGCAAGCACTATAAAAAAAGTTTTTTAATAATCAAGATTGTATGATTTGCAAGGCCAGTTTTCACAGAAGCTGTGCGTTTCATAGAACTGAAATAGCCAACTGTCTTATAGGTCAGGCTAATAAAATAGAAAAAACCCTTGTAATTTACAATTACTGCCCATTAGAAGAAGACGGTATTTTTCTACGGCTTGTGAACAAATTATTACATGACAGGTCTCACCAGCCCATAATTCACCAAAAGAGTATGTCCTTATTTCCTTAAATTGCACTATCAGGTCGAATGATGGAAAGAACCATTTTTTTGCTTTCTCTGTACATAGCCACCAAATGATAGTCTTGTATATGAGAAGACGTTTTCAGAGACACAGCAGGTGATGTGCCAAAGTTACGAGCTCTAGTTTCTTTGGAGTTAATCTTGAGATTCTCCAAGAGACACAATTTGTCTACAATACAAGAGTCCTCATCATCAGGCCCTGCACTGTGACGGCGTTCTTCCTCGGGTACAAGATTACCAGGTCATTAGCGTAGACCTGGGTGCTTCAATAGTCGATCAAGCTGTTTACCACTAGACACACAAAGTTGAAAGTAATACTTCTCCCTGGGGCAGACTCTAGGCAAAACAAAGGTAAAAATACAAAGTCACGGTCTCATCAAATTTTTAGATGTTTTAAGTTTTTATTGTTAAGATTATTTACTTATATTATTCACACATATTAGTATAGTTCGGATTGTTCCCCATTTTTGATCATGTGGCCTATGGGTTAGACGCGCGCCTCTGAATCTAAAGGTTGCTGGATCGTTCCCCACTGGTGACATTTTACATTTTTACTTTTTTATTTTTTTAAGCATATATTTTTATCTGTGGTGGGAATTGTCAACTTAACCTAGCTTTTCTTTTGTTGTTAGTTTTAATGTGATCTGTGTAGGTCTAGGTAATGAGTTTTATAAGTGTTCTTTTTTTTTAAATATCTTAATGTATTTTTTAGGCCTGATGATGCTCCGATAGGAGCGAAACACGTGCAGCTTAGAAAAAAAAAAATTATATGGATTTGATGAGACCGTGACTTTGTGTTTTTACCTTTGTTTTGTTTTCGTTTGGTCTCTTAGAGAAAAAATGGATGATACGTTTCTATCAGACTCTAGCAGCTAACATATTGACAACCTCGCTGTTGAGTTGGGCAGATACATAATGCTGCTAGAGCATGGTGCTTTTTCCAGGTCAGATTCTGAACCATAGCACTCGAATGATTGGCAGTTTACTCCATGTCTGGTAACACCCCTTTAATATCTAGAAACACACTCAGGTAGGCCTTACTTACTGTAAGGAGATTTGTCCGCCTGGTAAACGTATGATTAAACATGCAGTGGTCTTTTAACTAAGATGCCCTGTTTAAGATTTCGGTCAATCAGCCTCTCTATTGTCTTCTGCAGAAAACTGGTAAAGTATGATTTGGAGTCTGCGTAGTCGGTTTGCGTGGTTTTGGGATAAAGACAACGTTCACCTCAAGCTATGACTTTGGGAAGTAGTCCTAAGCAAAAAAACTCCTAAATAGCCTGACGATAATATGTGAAGTTAATATATTTTGTAGAAGGCACAGATGTAAGATATTCAAGCCCGCAGAGTTGAAGTGGTAAAATGATTTTATTGCTCACTTCACTTATTTATAGGCCCGAGAACTGCTAGGAGGATCGTGAGATGAATTGGAACCTATAAAGTGAGTGCCAAGTATGACTTCTAAGGTCTCCCTCTCATTGGGATTTCTTTTGGTACCAGTGTAGTGCCTGGGAGGTATAAAGTCTTCTTCTGAAGACACCTCATCCTTTAAAGCAGAAACCAATTAAATAAAAAAAATCTTTGATGAAGAATCAGCGGGGAACTAATGCTTCTCCCTTGAAGGAACATTATTAATAAGTACGGAATGGTTGTCTGTAGTGCTTAAATATTTAAGCTAATTGCCACCAATCTGGGTCTCTGTAAAACAGATACAAAAATATACCACATATTTCCTGAGTTGATCCAGGTAGAATTAAGTAGCAGGGCTCTTGGATAATATTTTAGTATCTTTTTGTACAGCCTTTGAGCTGCGTGGAACGCATCTCAGTGTACCTCGGTTCTTTTTGATCTTCTCTCTTTTTATGGTCTAGTTTCTTTCCTCTCTGTTTTGGTTTGTCTCTCTTGTTTTTCCCTAGTTAACAGTCTCGTCCTTCTTGTCCTTTTAGCGGTTTACGGTATCGCCCTTCTTGTTCTTCTCTTTGCTCGTCAAACTTCTTTAATAGCAGCCCCATTAATTCCTCTGTCTCTATCTTAGACTGATTTCTGGTTCAAAAAACATGTACTTAATTGAACTTCTTCTACTTCTGACACCAATTGTAATGTACTACAATCACACTTACTCTAGGAATACAGTTTTATGTCAGAAACACACTCTTTTTATTGACAACGTCGAATTACAATACTGCCAACTGACTCAGAATAGTTACATTATGTCCAAGGTAAACAACGAAACTGATTAAAATGTCGTAAACTGCGATCCCTTATAAAGCCATGAAATATTTCCAAATTGTTTTTGCTAATGCAGACTCAGCCTAAAAAATTTAAACTACCTGTAACAATAAAAAGTAAAGATAAGATCATATCTATTATCTAAGAGTTGATGCATTTAGGTATAATGCAAGAAATATCTAATAGAGATCATGTACTTTATAGATCATAATTCAAAATAATATACGTTGTTTTAAACTACAGTAAACCCGGCCGCACATTGGGACGCAGGTGACCCAGGCGACGCAGGGCAGGGCGAGTTACACAGTTCAGGAAAAATACGTGTCAGGCAGTGTGAGCGCATATTTGAAAGCAGTTCTTCATTTCTTTTGATAAAATATTGGCGGGCGAGTGCGAATAGTAAATAATATTTTGAAGATAGACAAAGCTTTTTTATCATGGCGTTGTTTTTGGATAGTTCCGAGTCAGAGTCGGACGCAGAATTTGAAGAAACAGTTCTATTGTACAACATGTCAAAAAGGAAAAAATCATTTTGGAAAAGCAACTATATGAAAAGAAGAAATACTCACGGAGAATTTGCACTAACATCCGAATTTTCGGAGCCGGTTTTTTCAAATTATTTCAGGTTACACAGAGGGCAATTTGATGACGTACATAATATGATAGAAAACTGTATTTATTCAGATGGTTGCAACGCCCAAAAACCAATAGCAACTAAAGAAAAAATAGCAATTTGTTTAAGGTACCATTTTTATTCATTTTAAGGTATTGATAAGAAAATTAAAAATGTTAAATAATAATCAACATTCTATTCTAAAAAATTTTCATAAAAAATTCGAGCCTCACCGGTATTATTAGCGGGTTGAAGAGGTGTTGTTGCAACAGGCAAATAAGAGGTGTGGGGTAGGGTGTGGCTGAGTGTAGTGGGTGAATGGCTGCTGGATTGTAAGTCGTAGGTATTCGAGGTTGAAGGAAGAGGTGTTGAAAGGGTCAAATAGGAGGTGGTCGTAAGAGAAGGTGGAGGATTATTATAATTTTGATGTTCAATTTGCTGGCTACTGCAAGAACTTGGGCTTGCGTGTTAAAATATGTATATGGAATAGGTCTTTGTTCACTATGATAATAGTTTTGTTGACTTGTATTCCCTAGCCCTAGATATGCAGCTTCTATTTGTGTTACAGGTTGAAACACATTATTTCTCGCAAGATGCTGAAACTTAGGAGGCATTTTGTTTTATCCGATACATAGACATATAAAAATGATACAGATCATCATGCAAATACTTCTGTGTTGTTCTTTCAACTTGTCTTTCTTCTGCTCTTTTTTGACGTTGAATCATTGACTGCTTTATTATGTCCTGCATATCGTCGTTTTTATTTTTTTTATTCTTAGACACAGGTGTTGATGTGATTGACCGGTCTTTAGTTACAGATACCTTACGGTTGACAAATCCTCTTTCTGTATTTTTCTGCATACCAGTTCCAGATGTAGAAGGCTCATTAACCAGGTAATTGTTTACATTTTCAATTTCCTGATAATCCTGGCGATTATCGTTGATTACTTCTTCACTTTCAAGAGTTTCATTTTCTGGATGGACTAGAAATTCAGTTTCTTGTTGTATATTTTCACCTTCACTATCTTCTTTTAAGTTACCTTCACGTGGTCTGTTTGACATATATGGAACCAAAAATTGTATTTGTTTTTGATATTTCCATTGTTTGATGACGACAGCAGGAGCTTTTCTGTCTTCGCAGTGCATCGCAGTGGCAATTACGCAGCTTTAGCCACAGTGTTTTTGCCTCATTTCCTGTAAAAAAGTTTATTTTTTGACTAGTTATTAGGCATCCTCAGCTATTATTAGAATGCCTGCGCTTTCACGCAAAAATTTAACTATGAAATTTAACGAGATTTTGGGTACGGGTTATAATAATAATATATTCAATAAGAAATACTGGAAACTCATTTTATTTATTTTTTTATTTAAAAAGAAAATGGTGAAGATGCCTTTAAAGTGCGAAATTATTAGCAAATTTTTTTTAAGTGATCTGACAATTTAAAATGCTCTGTCAAGAAGTTATTGTGCAGCTCCTTAAATTTGAATGTTTTTTCGTTAAAGCGCTGGTCCTTTTTCAATGGCGATATTCAGGATGCCTCTTGTACTCAAAATGCTTGGATATGCTATTTTTTTTAAACATAAATGCAATTTAGTCGTGAAGGGGATGAAAAACTAATGCAATATTGCATGGTGTAGCCAAAAATTTACCAATAAGAAATAAATTAAGATAAACTTGAAAATACAAAATCATGTGGTAAGTATGTTTGAAATGTAGTTACATTCAGTTTTTTGCAGGTATTTGGCCTCTAGAGATAGCTACAGAAGCATAGCGTACACTTATAGAATGGACAGTTGCTAAAATAGTGATACTACTGATATGTGGCAAGCTATTTTATTGGATTTTGAGAAGAAATGGCATTTTCCTCATTGCGTGGGAGCTGTCGACGGAAAACATATAGTGATTAAAAAACCACCAAGAACTGGCTCCTCATACTACAATTACAAACAAAATTGCTCCATTGTTTTAATGCGAATTATAAATTTACTACGATTGATGTGGGGTCGATGGGGAGATTCAGCGATGGTTCAACATTTTCTTAAGCAGCCCACTTGAGAAGAAACTGATGAGACAAACTTTGGCTCTTCCATAACCGACTTTATTTGGTACAGCTGAGGTGCCTTTACCATACGTTTTTGGGGGTGATGAAGCTTTTCCGCTAGCAGAAAATATTATGCGCCCCTATCCGAGGCGAAGAGTGTTACTGATAACCACGAAAATAAAATTTTTAACTACAGGCTGTCACGAGCCCGTCAATGTATTGAATGTGCCTTCGGAATTCTCGCTTCGTGTAAAGAAGCATGTAGCAACATGGACGGAACCGATGCTGAAATGCTTACAAATCAGCTACTTTCATTGCGAAACTGTAATACCCGAAGTTCACCAAACGCTTTTCTAATAAGACAAAAATTTACGCAATATTTTAATACTGAAGGACAAATACATTGGCAAGAAAAAAGTGTTTTACAAGGAAATTTTTTATATTAATCTGACGTAGCAATATATTGTTTTGATATACCTACCTACTTATAATTTTGTAGCCAAACTTTATCGACCCTTGTCTAACTTTAATTAATAATAATAATAATAATAAGCTTTATTTCCAACAGGTTACATAATATACCCAGTTACAGGAGAATCAATTAAATATATAAATGTGCAAGTACGAATGCATGAACTGTATTAGATTCATGTAACTAAACTATAAAAGAATTGCTATATAATAAAAAAAAGTAGTGAGTTTGAGCAAATAAATAATAAAAAATTAACACTAAATTAGGATAAGAATCAAGAATTAATTTAAATCAAAAGAGCAGAAAAAAATGAGTAAATAAATGTATTCAAACTAAAAACTAAATAATCTAGCCTCCCCCACCGACCATACGCAGGTGGCTTAAAATAAGTGCCAAATTGTCATGGTGAATGTCACAAAAATCAGCAATAGTGTTAAAGTTTTGACACATAAAGTGAATAGGACTCTGGTACAGAATGTTGGACCTGGCTGTGTCCAAGCTAAAAGCTGGACACTGTCTAAAAGCAAATCCTTTGCAAACGGGATGGGCAGTCAATTTTATGGTTCAGTAAATTAAACAAGAATTTCACCGAATGCATTTCTCTCCTCTTCGCAAGTGACCGTTCAGTATATCTAGAGAGCAGCAAATTATGGTCAAAACCCCTTGGAGGATAGACTCAATCATCCTTAAATATCAAACATTTAAGGAATCGCCGTTAGACTGGTTCTAATACGTGAATGTGCTGGTTGTAAATAAGAGACCAAATGAGGGAGCTGTAGTCCAGCCTGGATCTAACAAATGCATAGTAGAGAGTTTTGGCAGTGGCAGTGTTCGAAAAAAGTTTGCAATTTCTAATAATAAAGCCCATCATGCGAGTAGCTCTAGAAATAGTATCTTCGATGTGAGGGATAAAAGAAAATTTTTGGTCAAAGGTGACTCCAAGATCCTTAAAACAGGTAGACATTGCCAGAGACTCTCTGAGTAATTAAAGACAGCTGGACTTTTGATTCGAAAGTACCTGGCCATATTACACTTGGAAACATTAATATAACTTACCGCTTTTCAAATTAAGTTCTTTTCCTATATCTTTCCATAATTAATCCTTAAATTTTCCTTTTAAATAAT
This sequence comes from Anthonomus grandis grandis, assembly GCF_022605725.1. Lineage (NCBI taxonomy): Eukaryota > Metazoa > Arthropoda > Insecta > Coleoptera > Curculionidae > Anthonomus > Anthonomus grandis. The sequence continues at coordinate 35,271,165 of NC_065552.1, forward strand.
TTGGGATCGTTGGTATTATAAAGAATTGTATGCCTCCTCACCAATTCAATTAATTGTTCATTCATTTCGAATATAACTGCAAAAAAAGAACCGCTAACCAAAAACTATAAAGCACGTGGCACAGAAAACTGTGTCCGGGAGAAGGTGCTAGGCAGGTTTATTTTAACGCAGCTCTGTGCTACCCTACTCTGCGTTCCAATTTGCGCGGGTCTATTTAAATTAATTGAATACAGAAACCTGCACTGCCCTGCGCTGCGTCGCCTGTGTTACCTGCGTCCCAATGTGCGGCCGGCTTTATCGTGATTTTTACCATGATATAGAGAGAACAAGAAGAGGAGTACTCTTTATTATAATATATAAAGGACAGTATAAACTGCTTAAGTTCCAGAAAAAATGCCAACATTTCGGCGCTTACTTAGTCTATCTTCAGGCCTGCCAAATGACACATTTTAGTTATTTATTCAAGAAACTTGACACGCGCACAATTCTGCTTTTTATAGTACCTCTTTTTAATTTATTCATTAATTGAAATGATTTCGAGCTTTGAAGATGGTCTAAATATAGTCCGAAACATTGGCATTTCTTCTGAAACATAATCAGTTTTATTATAGATTCTAAACCTGCTATACTTTCTTTCTATGTAAAACTTAGAGCGTTCAACTTTATTGTTTTAAAATCCTTTATAAAACCGCGAATATCGACCTTTGTCTTTTCTGAAAATATATCCGAAGCTTAATTTAATTTCACCAGCATTTTTGGGTTATTCTTACAATTCCCTAATCAGCAGCAAATGAAAATTTTAATGACGTGGATGCTTAAAAAACATCAAAGCAAACTAAAATCTCATAAATTTTCTTGCCGAGTTTCGCTCAGTGCAGAATTTTTCTTTTGGAGTGTTTTTCGGAATACGGAAAGTTATAATTGAGTGCGAGTTGAATAACTGTAGTAACATGGCCTCTAGGTAACGACCTCCTAATTACGGGATTTTTTAAAACAGGTTTTAACTGAACGCAGGTTTTGTTGCTGAAAATTTCATATATAGTCAGTTCGCTCTTTTAAGTGGAAAAGCATTCACAGATATTGCAAAAAATGCAGTTATAAATTTTTTTTAATTTTTTCAAAACTCGGTGGTAAAAATGAGTGTTTTTTTTTCAGAACTTATTATGGCTGTTTTACTTATTTCCAAAGGGTTTAAATAAATAACTGGATCTATGGAGGCAATTGGGTAGTACAATGTAAGGATTTGTTTTCAAACAAATGTGAAATGTGTCGATTCTTTGCGAAAAAAACAATTTTAAATGTGGTTTCGAATTTTGGGACATCATTAAGATTGTCACAAATGCCACACTAAGTGCAATCTTCTATCTAAAGGGTCAGAACGACTAAAAAAATGGTTCCCTAGAAGTGATTTGAATACGATCAGGTAGAAATAGTACACTTGTCTTTTGAAAAAACTTTGACATAACATCCACATTAGCCTATACAACTCCCTTGTGCATTTTTCATATTCTCCTACTTTAAACAACCGAAGAAAAAGAACCAAGTCACGGTCTCACAAATTAAAAGGTGGTTTAAGGTTTGTGAGACCGTGACTAGGTTTTTTTATTCTTTTGTTTATGTGGTACCTGGTCTCTTTGAGAAAATAGATGAAGTCTTTTTGTTCTCCTACTTTATTGTCACTTTGAGTGAGATGTAAAGCTCGAGATAAGTAAAACTCTAAGATAAGTAAAGTGATTTGGGTGCTTATACGCTTGTGGAGTAAAGAAAAGAAAACTCAGATACTGCGAGCAATTCAATTTGTGCAAACAATAAATCTAATGCATTGAATTTGTCCTCCATCTTTTTCATTGTCTTACTTTAGTAAGTAACATGAATTACCTCAATCATTTTACTAAAGATTTTGCTTCTACTATGCCCAAATTGATTGGATTTTTAGAAAATCTCCTCACAATATCGGCCACGAAGTCTGGTGCAGTCTGTGCAAAAGGATTTTGATTAATAATTACATTTTTGAATTTGCGATTGTTATTAGTACCCTTTATAGCTGTGCTAGCGATATTACTACGTGACAACTGTTTTAGAACCATTTTTTCTAACCCTATTGGTAGAATTAGCAATTAGCATTATTGGGTTGGTATCACTGTTAAGTTGGCTATCTTGGTCTGTCAAGGTGATTTTCGTAAGATTGTCAAGTGAATTTAGTTTTTCTTAATATTCAGAACTTTCTCCTCGACGTTCTTCTTTGCTCCTAGTTTATTCGCTATTTCATTCTCAATACTTCTTTTCATTTCGAATACTTGTATCCAGTGTCTGACTTAATCTCAAGTATACAAAATTATCAACAGGCATTCTGGAACCTCAAAATTTGCACATTTATTTCTGCGAAGCAACATTACTTTTAAAATATTTGCAATTATTACCGGCATCAATACTTTTGACATTCTCGATGACGGTCATATTTTCATTATTCAATCAACCAAATTAATACGCTCTCTTAGAGATATTCTCTGGCATATCTGCGGCACTTTTTAAAGCTAAGGTTAATCTGAGTCATAAGGCAATCCCACAGCTGGTAACCACCAGTATATTTCACATATACTGATGTAAAGGCAGGCTTCACCAAAAATCTATACTCCTTATTTTACCATAGACCGTTTAAACCACAACTAAGTAGTAAGAATAATGGTTGCTTCACTAACAGGCCAATGCCCATTAAATAAACACCTTAAGAACACCTTAAAAATCATGGATAATAACCTTTGCTTTCTCTGTCAGAAGGAGGAAGAAGCCTCTGAACATTTATGATGTCACTATAAAGGTTCACGTATCAAAGACAACAAGATGTATGAACGAACCATTGTGATGTCTTGGAAGTTAAATTAAAAAGTCCGGCTTAAATAAAGAGCTCTAAGATGAAGGTACAATAAGTTTTAATACAGGTTGAGGTATCATAGGGCTTTCGTCTGTTCTAATCTAATCTAATTTAATTTCTCATTTCACCCATCTCGACTTATATCTTTGTCGCACTGTCTACGGCAGCACCTTTTGTAACTGCAAACTAAAAGTATAGAGAAAGAGACCTATCAAGTACTGTGACTTTAATTGGAAGAAAACGACTGATTTACTTTCAGAATAATTATATATAACTTAGAGAAACAATAGCGGTAACTTAGCCGTCTAGAATTTCTTATCTAAAAAATTTATACAAGTCATCCAACCTAATCCAAATATCACCTACAACCATCGAATTCCATCGAGTCTGCCGTTGCATCAGGCAGGGGATCGTCTACGCTTTCGTCAAACTGACACTAGTTTATCGTTTAGTAGATAATCAATCTTGGACCCGTCAAACGCATGTCCGATGTGGAATCCCTCTTGCCTAAAATAAATACGATCATACAAAGTGTTATAAATCAGGAGTTTAAAGGCGCAAATTTAAAGAATTGGCAATGCTTTTGATATATGTAATTTATTCGTAAGTAGACTATTTTTCGATTTGAGTATTTGATACCTGGTCTAGAATTAAAAGTTAAGTAAGTTATCCATAGACCTTTATTGTGGTTTTCAAAATAATATACTGGACGATAAATAAATATTTCTGTTTGTCAAGATTTGACCAACATATAAGCTGACTTTAAAATACTTATAAATCGATAATAAAAAGGCCTAAAAATTAATAACTAACTAGGGCAGTAAAAACAGTAAAATAAGCTAAGACATTGAACATTTATAATGAGAAAAAAACATATAAAAAATGCAGCAAACTGCATCCAATGACGTCAAATTAATTAGGAGGTGGCGCCTTCATATATTCTTTAATCAAATAAAATAATTTAGATGAAATTTTTTTTTGTATTATAGTTATGGTAGATTATGACATGAAATACTGTTCTTAAAACGTAACAAATCGCTTATTTCTCTCAAATTATCAATTCTTTAAAGATTTTTGCCTTCAATTCTTTAAATACAGGTAGTCAATTGATATTCTGCCTCCATAATGGTGTTGTAGCACATATTCCCAATGATATTATATACTTTAAGCATGAACGATAAATCCAATTATTTCTGTGATCACATTATATATGAAGTCCATTTCAGGATTAGAATAACTATATTGAAGCGTTTCCCTTTTCTTAGGTATGAATTAAAATAATAGAAAGTAGTCAACTCATTTATTTAAACCCTTCACTATGAGAGCACGATTACTCACGCCTAATGAAGATATTTATTTTCACAGTATTTATTTACAACTATTTATCTTACCTCTGTATTTACTCATATTATATACTATTTTCGCGTCAATATTCCGAACTGCACTAAACTGACAACTGACTATTATTGGCGATGCGGCTGCTTATATACTCGATACAACGCTGTTCCGAAGCTTCTCGGCAACTTTTGAGTTGTCGTGCAAAGTGCGACTTGTGTCATTCTGAAATAACGGATAATCAGCTGGTTTCTGAGTGTTTACAATATATAATACAATATCTACATGCCATGCAAAATGTATGTAAGTAACATGGATTGCCTCACAATTTGCAGCTTCTTATTTACAATTGTAAGTTTATCTAATACTATAAATATCACTCGCGCTGCTTTTCGCTGTCTAACCTTGATAAGCAAGTTACCTATTAGACATACCGCATTATTCTTGATCCTTAAAAGAGTTTTATATTTTGAATATCAGGGTATTTTCTTATTTTTCACTTATCCTTTTTCTATGCATAATGTATGATATCTCGTTTACATGCTTTTCACTTTCGACAAGGGAAGTGCGCGGCGCAAGTATAGTAGTACCCAGAGTTATAAGAATAGTAAAAACCAAAAAAAATCGTAAAAACCAACCAGCCTCACTTCTAGTGGGGTCAACAGAACAGTAGGAGCTGGCTGAGTCTACCCACCCAACCTTAACTGACAAGCAATTCTAGCAGCTGTTACAGACAGTTTTCCACACACTCACCAATAGATAAACTTCCATAAACATCATTGGCATGTGTAGGTGACAAGCTGAAATTCAAGCTTTTCTGGAGAAGCTTTTCTCACCATCTTGAAGTTCTTTTTATAAAAGAAAGATTCTTGAAGCCTTAACATCGCTTCTCGTTGGCCAACAATAGTATCATCACGACAGACATACGCGACGGAACGGGTGGTGGACCTTAATAGCAAATAAAAAGTGGAATCTTTAGTCCTGATCCAACATTAAAGGCTACCGCAAACAGTCCAAATGGCAAATAATTTGGACTGGCAATTAGCAGCTAACTGATTTTTTTCATTCAGATAATCGAACCATCTCAGGGGGAGACTTAAACGCTAAGAATATCGAATGGAATTGCTCTATCAATCAAAAAATATTTCCAGCCAGCTTCTTCAAACAATGGCAGCAGCTATCCGGCTCAACATATATGGTTGATCCAAAATAAAAAATCGCCTGCTCATATACATGGTAATCGTATGGTATGGAATGGAATGCCAAACCATAACACCGCACTAATCTAAATGGTAACTAACAACAACATCCAATACCTTGAAAGAGCTGCTGGCCTTTTGACTTGCAATATTACCTTTGCTGTATGCCGATGCTCTTCAGGCTACTCAGAGGGAACTTTTTCCTTGTCTCCAAAACCTATCTGCCAGACTACCTTAAAATAGACATTGGCATCCAAAACCACCTTTGTCGACTTACCATGACGTCCAATGACTTGCTTCTCAAGCGCTAATACAATCTCTCTAATCGACGAGTAAGAACTATGAGTTTCATTCTGACACAGGGGGTCAAAAACTCGAAGAAATAGAACAGCAACTTCCTGGTACATCCTGAACAGCTTTTTCGCCTTGCCCGTAATCAAACCAAAGACACTAAAAAACCTCTGCCCTAACTCCAAGCCAATCAGAACCGAATCTCAGACTCAAGATGGAAGTTCTTGCTTCTTGGAATCGGAATTTGCCCCCAACCCTTCAACTAACTCGACTAACGAAGACAGAATCTTTCGCCACCGGATTTAGACGCCTAACAGCCCTACCACATCAGCTACGACCACAATTGCCGCCGACATTCAACCAGAACATAATTCATTAAGTCCACGTAAAGCCGAAAAGGACGTCGATCCACCTGTTCAATCCTACTTTAAACCAGCTTAAGAGCAAATTAAAGATCTTGTACAGCTTCCGCTTTTCTCATATATTGCAAATGTTTAGGGTCGCTTTCTACGGCTTCACTTCCACCACTATTATAGCAATTACCGTTATTATCACGGTAAGTGCTCCTCTGAGCTGGCAGGCCTGATTCCACCCAGGGCTGTTCCGGCAAGAAGGACGCGTCTAGCAGTTGCGGCTCATCAACATCGAGTCCACCTGCCTACCCCAAGGACGTCGCTGCATCGGGACTCATTCATCTGGAGAACATCTTCTTGTGGAACGGGCTTCCACCTCACATATTTCCCGACGCATACAACCTGCAGCGATTCAAGATAAATTCCCACAAATATCTTCGCGCAAGCACCACTCCAAGAGTGACATAGGACTTTCCTTTTGTGCTTGTGTTTACCATAAAAAAAAAATAGTACTAAAGGAATCTTTACTGTCCCCTCTCCTGTTTAATCTTTTCATTTCCGACCTTCCTACACAGACAGGCATCTGCAATCATGTTCCAGTACGCTGATGACACCGCTCCTAGAAAAAGCTGGATCACCTCACGTCTCCAATGCCACCTCCTCTTACTTCGAATATGGATAGATCAGTGGTAGTTGTTGGTCAATTTCAGAAGAGTTGTTCTTCAAGAAGACATGTGACAGAATTTGTGGTTTGGATTAGATTGACTCAACTTCCTGCCCAAACGTTTTTCACAATTTCAACCATCTGGAATAAGATCAAAACTAGCTTCAAATGGCTGGAATACACAGGATATCCTGCGAAGTAAGGGCAAAAATCCATTATTTTTGTTCTTTATGTAAATTCAGGTCGAAAATGTCAAATAAAAAAAACAAAAATATGGGTTCACAAATGCTTCCATCCTATCGAAAAATACAATGCTATAATAATATTTATCTTTAGCATGACATTCTATCCTATTTGTTATTCTGTTACAGTAGTTGCATCAGTTTGAAAGAAATTTGCACAAATTAGTGTCATATTTCTTCTTACAAATGAAGAATACGTATACGCATATTGTAACGAAAGTGGTAGAGTAGTAGTGGTATTCAAATCGAAAGATACCTGATAGACGAGTACTTAATTAATTTCCAAATGCTTCTTTCATACGTCATACGTTCATCATCAGATGTCCAAGATGTAATACTGGACAGTTTTAACTAGTGTTCGCAGAATATCACATGGTACTGGTTTTACCCGAATGACTCTTCTAGAAGGAGAGCGTCCAATCTCCCCCGGTCAACACACGCAAAATACCTTGGTGTCATATTAAACAGCAAACTTTCATGATCCTGCCATGTCAAATACCATGCAGGAAAAGCCAAGGGATGGTAACATTTTGTTGTATATAATACGTGTATTTTTGATAGTTTCGTGTTTTATAGTTTGTATAGTGTTTTTGGCTTACCATTTGCTATTTATTTATTGCTGTTTTTAAATTGGTCAACCAAAGACCCACTAACACCGTGTCGAGGACTTGAGTTTGTCGAGTGAAAGTCCTTTTGATAAAAATGTTACAGGATTAATTTACCTCTTCCAGGAAAACGATGACCTTATAAATAATAAGAACTCTAGCTTTAATGACATCCAAATTTCACCATTACCACTTTCGAAGATATTGAAGAATTCAAGGGCGTATTCTTCAATATCTTTAAATAACAATGCTCCATCTCTGCTTAAGAGATCTACTGATTTGCACAAGAATACTTTATTCACACTAGACAGGTATGACACAAAAAAAAGAAATATAAGTACAGGCAGAGTTAGTACCTTCTATTAGATTAGCTTTATAGTACTGTATTTCTAAGTTGTCAACCTTCAGTTTTGTTCCATATGTTTTCTTTAAGCTTTTTTGGGGAGAAGTGTCATGTTTTTAATATTGTAGTTTAATTGAACTCGAACGTGCCCTAAGACTTTACATTTGTGATGACGCTAGGCACTCCGTATAAAGTTAATCTAGGTTAAGTTAGGAGACAAGTACTTTAAGATCTGGCAGTCTTTTTTCTAAGACTAGTTTTTCATATAAGACTATTTTCCTAAAAATAAATACAATAGAATTGTATTGCTTCCAAAGTAATACAATATATACTTATAGCAATAGAATACAGGGATTACAAGGAAAAATACCTTTAAATAAAAACAAAATAAAGAAATCTGCTGAACCATAAAGCACTTTTTACAAAAATTACAGTTAAAAAATAGGTAGCGAAACAGAATTAATTAATATAAAAAACTATAAGCAGTAACGTAAGAAATTGGCTATAGTTATAACCTATAGAAACTAATTACTAACCTAAATATACAACAATAAATAATTACATAAACCAAAACCATATAATATGTATCATAAGAAAAATAAAATACTAATTATTGATTATAGAACCTTTAGTTCTAAAGAGAAAAATAATTACAACTTCCACACTAGCCCCAGTGATCAGTCCCTAATACAAAATATAAATGAAGCTTCTAAGTCGAAGAATATTTAAAAAGTAATGAACAACAGGTTTAACTTTTTGAGGTATTATGTTGTTTAAAAAGCATATAAAGTTGTGCAGACTAAATACAACCTTATCAGAAGAAATTAGGCCCTGACGAAGAGGGGCGCACTCAAAAAAAGTCTGCATTACATTTGCGTTACATATAGTGCACAAATCGTCAAGATTTATACAGTAAAAAAATCCAACAAATGTAGCCTTAAAAAAACGGCAATTGGCAGTCCGAACTTGGCAAAGAAACTTTAAATACTTAATAAAAGAAATTCTCTTAATTTGTAAATAGTTTTTTGGCTTTTGGACGTTTAAAAAACAGCTATAAAAGAGAGGAAATGCTAAAGCAGATGTAAATTCAAGATCTTTTTGAACACAAACCTGTTTAAATTTATCCAAAATACATATTAAAACCGTGTTGTTAGTTTCAAACATTATTAGACCTATAAATATTTTAAGTATTATATCCTTTAATAATATTCTACTGGAAATAAACCACTGTGTACCAAATATAATAGACGTTTATATTTTTAATTATTTTATACTAAACTTATTCAGGTTAAAAAAAAATGCTTGTATAAGTATGGGCGCTACTATATCTTGCATTGGAATACTTTTGTGAATCGAATGATTATTCAAAGAATAATTTCTGCTTCTCGATCATTTAACCTCTTGAGTGTCGCTTTTGATTCTCGGCTCTTATTTTTAAATTAAAACTGTCTATTACTATGACTATTATGCCTACAATAGTTTAAAACAAATAAAGGATCGAGTGAACTACTACTACTAAAGTCATTAAGTGTTTTAATAAATTATATTTAAATTTTGTAAAAAAAGTCACTTCATAGTTCATATTATCAAACCTATCTGATTGGAGAAACAGTATACCTTAGGCCTGTTAATTACATCCTTAACGTTGCCAAAGACACGAGGCACAAAGGCCCACCTTAACCCCACCGTTATTATTCTGAAACGACGTTAATGCGCGTTTAATGGCGTCACATATTGCGATCCCTAATTGTCCGTTTCACGCTTCTGTATTTAATAAAGCACAACTGCGAATTCTATATTGTTCTTTAGAGCATTTGCCTGGCCGGATTAAAGCAAATAATGAGTTTAATTTTGAGCTCCTCTCCCGAGCCCGGGGCGCTAGCCTCGTTTATGGTTAGCTCTAACTCTTTTGCAGCCGAAGTTGGCTGAATATATATTTCAGTGAAAATATATTTGTGTTCATTGGCATACAGTAGAATTCACGGTTAATTGCTGTTCTAGCTGAGAAAGTAATGTTGCGCCCTTTCTACTGACTATTTTATTAAATACACTACACTAAGCAAACACAACGCTTAACAGCACAAAACACAGAAATATAGAGAAATGGTGGTTGCATGCAAACTGATTCTGAAGTTCTTTTGATAAATAAGGTAGCGTCCTCTCGCTTGGCAACGGAAACTACTAAAATTTACATTGCATATCACTCTTCATGTTTTTCTTGTAATGGAAACTGAAGAAAATTTAAAAAATCTTTTATTACTATGTATCTCAGAACCATTTAAAATATAAATACTCTTACATCAAGGAAACAATCAAGTTAAAAATTAAATACTTATGGTACAGCTTCTGTCGAAAATGTTAACTTTAAATTGAAAATTATCTATTACAGCATTCCACTGCAATCCTAGGACCTTTAAAGATGCTTCATTTGCATTACAAGAATCAAAATTTACCGGATTTATGGCTACCTGATGAGGTAATAAATCATTAAGAAGTTCCGGGCAATTTGAAGACCATTTTTGAAGTTCAAGCCCTCCCTTGAGCAACACAGCTATAAGTTCAGTTTTAAGAGACAGCGCAGATTCAAGCGATGACGTTCCCCCAACGTAATCATCTACGTACATGCTAGAGCGAATAGTTTCAGCTGCCAATGGATAGGTAGCTTCTTCATCATCGGCCAATTTTAATAAAGTTTTAATAGCAATATAGGGGGAACAAGTTAAACTATAAACCAGTCTTTTGATACGGAAGTCCTGGACAGGTTCATCTGGAGAGAATCGCCAAAGAATGCGCTGATAGTTCTGATGATCAGGAGCAACACCAATCTGCCGATACATTTTAGAAATATCAGCAGTAAGAACAAATTTGTGGTAACGAAAACGAAGCAAAATAGATACCAAATCGTTCTGCAGTTTTGGACCACAATACAAGGTCTCATTTAAAGAGGGTAGGTTAGGCAAATGAGCAGATCCATTAAAAACTACTCGTAATTTTGTAGTTAAGCTCTCAGGCCTAATTACACAATGATGTGGAAGATAAAAGCAATTAGATAAGGCAGGAGATACCGACTCCATGTGGTCTAAGTCAAGAAATTCCTGAATAAACTGACGATATAATTCATAGGTTGGACGATGTTATATGAGTTTGCGCTCTAAAGAATAAAACCTTTGGAGAGCTAATGAACGTATATTACCAAATGTAGGATTTTCCTCTTTAAAAGGCAATTTGACAATAAATCTACCAGAGTCAGATCGTTGGTATGAATCTAAAAATATCTTTTCACACTGAATCTCGTCTGACGATAAATGATGTTGTTGAGGAATTTGCTCAAGGTCCCAAAATTGTTTAACTTGAGATTCCAATGAAATAGGAACATCAATTTGGCAAAATAACGTGGTCACTGATAAAGGTCCGGGGGTTGAAATAGGTCCCATTAAGATATAACCAAAAACAGTATTTACAGCATCAGGCTGACCTGATTCACCCCGAATGCGCCCATCTAGTAGCAGGTTAGAAAATATATCAGCTCCTAGAAGAATATCTACAGCATCTGGGCAATGAAATCCTTCATCCGCCAATCGAATTTTAGAAATATGTGACCAATTTTCAATATTAAATCGATGCCTTGGTAATTCTTCACAAATTTTGGGAAGAACAAATGCATCAAGGTCAAAGGTAGGATTAGCTTTATGCAAAAGTCGAAGAGAAAGAGTAACAGCGTGGTAAATGCGAGATTTCATAGAGCCGAGTCCATGTAACTGCACTGAACTTTGCGTAGAACGCAGACCTAATCTTTTGACACATTTGTCAGTAATAAATGAGGTCATACTTCCACTATCCAATAAACAACGTAGCGGCTGATAAATACCACGATTATCGAGAATTTCCACGCGGGCGGTAGACAAAAGTATGCTAGAATGAGATGAAGTAAAACCTGTATGCACAATAGGCAACGAAGGCTCACTTGAGGATTGAGCTTGCGAAATTAGAGGAATATTTTGAGAATTTGAAGTCGAAGTGGAAGTTGATCCAGCTCGAAGGACCAATGGTTGATATGGTAAGAAAAAAAAGAACTTTTTCTTTTGTTTCTCTTTTGTACAGTTGTTATTTATCTTTTTAGTTAAGCACAAGGTGGATTTAGATAATTCAGTGAGAGATTTAAAGTGGACTGTATTTATGTGATTAAAAGTAAATGTAGAAAGGTCGAAAAACCAGCCTTGAAAGATCCTTACCTTAAGGTATCTGTATCCAGCTTCAGCAGGCCTGCTCTTGACTTATTTGGTCTTCTAATTCGGGTTGAATCACTAAGAGTGGTTGCGGGTTTTTAAATCACGGTCTGTGATGCGGTAATATTAAGACATTAGTTGCGGAAATAAACGTATAGATCACGACACTGGAATCAATACGCGATGATAAAGTGCTAACAAGGAAGTCGTCTTCTCTCTGGTCTTCGTTCAGCACAAACCAAAGGAATTTAGAAATTTAAAGGCTATCGTACAGGCGCAGATTTGTTGTTATTAAGACTTAATATAAAAATATTAATTAAATTGGTTATAATAAAAGGAGAAAATTAAATTAAATGAAATAGTAGTTTTAATTTGGAGAGAAAACAAAGAAATATTATAAAAAGAAAAAATTTAAACTATTTGGACGTTCAAAAAATTGTGGACGGACCAACTTAAAAAAAGGAACTTCGGTAAAAACGATTTTGACAATTTTCGATTTTTTTCGGATAACTTCGGAAGTACCCGGAATTTTAAAATTTTTTAAACGTCATTTTATCAAGCTCCAAATTGCGCAACTTTGCCTCGATTTAACCGACCCTGTAACTCATACGGTTTCCGAGATCCCAATGGTCACCCTCGAATTTCGAACACCCTGTACATTAATATTTCGATCATTACAAGCAAATCACGACTTATATGCAAATAGTTTAAAGGGAAATCACCCACGCGTTAACAAACGAGTATCAAAATTCCATATGCAACGCACAGTGGCTTAGACAGTGCAGTCGGCCCGATATACCGAAAGATAAATTGAAACTCGATACGACCCATCGATCATCGTGGGTAACATATAACTGAAGGCGTGTCTCCCTCTCTCTCTTTCTCTCGACCCTGATGATTAATGCTTTTCGTGGTCAAAACGCTGGTTCCCTACAAATCAGTCGCAGCCAAAGCATGTGGTTCTTATAATGGGTTCGTCGCCTACACTTCTATAAACAATATATTTTATCTATCTCAATACATCGGAAGTAATGGAAAGATAAATAGTGCTTAATATTGGACTTAGTCCTGCTTTGAATTTTAATTTGAAAATAATTTTTATGAGTGTAAATATAAGCGGTTATCGGGTTAATGGATTTTCGCGGAAACTCAATTATTGCGCCCTGCAATTGTCTAACGTAATTAATATCATTGGGAATAAACTTATTATTTATTTTATTTGACCCCACATTCAACTCACTTAGGTTGAAGCGTAACAATTTCTTTCTCAGTTGTCTAAAGTTGAGTTCTTAACTTTATTTCAAACTCATTTTTTGGCTTTGTTTTAATATTAGGAGCAAGGTGTTTGACTGTGTCATCCATACCATTCTCAAATACCATAAAATAAGATACCGAAGCCTTTTTGATAATATTTGATACGTAAGTCAGGAGGAAAAAATGGACTGTATTTTATAGCGGGCTGGGAAGGGCGGGAAGACTTTTCTTCACAAATGAATGATGAAAATCTTTTGTCAAGAGCTATGCATTTCAATGAGTTCACTCATCATCATCAGACTCTAATAATTACATAGCTGTGATGTTTACAAGAAAAACATTTTTTTTGAAAATAATAATAATACGTGTATTTTTCCATAGAAATATATTAAATCAATAAAGGTTTAATAGCATATCTATAAAGTAGGGATGTTTCAAGGGTAAAAAGGATAACAACCTAAAAACAAAAACAAATGGTTATAAAATTTAATCTAGTTATAATTAACTCACTTGTAAAGTAGAGATGTATTAATGAGGGGCAGTTTACCATAAGCTAAAAATTAAAAGAACACTCATAAAGTAGGGACGTTTTAAGGAAGAAAAGGATATACATACTTCCATAACAAGCTGAAAATGAAAAAACATTAATAAATTAGAGAAAAATAGAAGGAGGGAGGAGCCTACCACCTCATACCACCAAAGTATGACTGGGTGTATACCTCGGTGCCTCATGAATGTGCCTCAAATGAAACCCTTTTTTTTTTCATGTAAACATCACAGCTATAAAGTGTTCCAGTCTCGAAATGCATAACTCTTGACAAAATGATCGGCATTTTCATTTGTAAAGAAAAGTTTTCTCGCCCTTCCCAACTCGCTATATTATAGCTACTCCACTTTAAGAATGGACAAAAAAAGACTGTAGGGAAACTGAAACTAATATTCGCCTCATTTATCTCAGTAATACAAGAAATCACCTTTCCTATGTAGTAAACAGGCTTTGATTTTGTGTCTTCTGGTTTAAATTCAACCAGAACATAATCTTCAACCTCTGGAAATTTTGACAGATCTTGGATCCACTTCAGGTTCAAGATGTTCAGATGATGCATCACAATGCCATTCTTCATCATCTTCATCACTGTCTTGAATCTTTGGCTTTACACTTTTCTTTTTCTATACATCTATTGAGCTTAAAGTTATTGTTTTTCAGCCTCTTCCATCTCAAGTTTTTGAGTATCGGTGAGTATCATGCTTTTTCCCTTTCGTCTACCTTTGGATGTCTCTCGGCTCAGCTTTAGGAAACTGGCGAATCTCTTCCAAGGTTCTAAATCTATTTGCGTTTAATTTAGTTTGATCATCAATTGGTTCCCAAGGAGGAGTTTGATTCCCCGGTTCTAGTTGAGGTCTATCAGTGACTGAGCATGGCAAAAAGTCAATATCTGTAACTATTTCTCTGTCAAAGGAAAATATTCTGCATTTTTTAAAAGCGGAGGTAATATTTGCTGAAGTCATTGTTTTTTGATATGCTTTCTCCACACAACCTGCAACTTGATAAATAGTAACTGGCTTTCCAGGATGATGCATCAGCCAGCTATCTATAGCAGCATTATAAGCAATACTGAAAAATGCCAACGTCTAAAGGTTGCATCTTATTGGTCGAGTGTGGTGGAAATGTCACAATAGTGACGCAATTTTCCTTAGCAAGATTGATAATCTGGATGGATAGATGACTCTTATGATTGTCCTAAAGTAAAAGACTTGGATTTTCTTTCGAACTAGAGATGTGCTTAATAAAGTGCTCCATTACTTTTAAACATAAGGCGGCATTCATCCAACCAGACGGAGACGCCAGACCTAAAGTACCAGGCGGATCACCAACAATCATGTGTTCTTTGAAGTGAACCCGTGGAAAAACCATGGAGAGAGATGATTTCCTGCAGCACTTACTATTGCACATGTTGTTACAAGAATGCCCTTTTCACCACTTCTAACTTTATTGACTTGTTTTGCTCCTTTTTCGGCTAAAACTATAGCCGATTTTTGAACAGTCACTGTAGCCTTTTCATCAAGATTAAAAATATGCGTCCCATTGCTAAATCTTTCATTGCGTTTCATTGCTTTGCATAAAATATTAAAAAACATATTAACGTTATGCTTATTAAAGGATGTGGCTCGTGACAGACTACATCCTTCTGGAGTTCTTAAAGAAACATTTGGATTTCTTCTTATGAAATTTCTTATCCACTCCTCTCCTGCTATTTTATTAACGGACCATTTCGGAGGCATCTTCAAATGGTTTATGAATGCTAGCTCATAAGCCAGTTTACGGCAATCACGAAGAGGGAGCCCATAAAACATCTGAGAGCATTTAATAATATAATCAGCCAGCATTTTTTCTTGCTCGGTATTAAATACTTTATTAACTGGATAATTAGGTGTATACCGAATCAATTAATCCTGACTGGATTTTCTCTTTCGCACATATCTAAAAATAGATATTGTATGTATTTGGTAAGTATGATTAACTAACTTTTTTTACCTAGATAAGGTCTGGAAACTTAAATTTTCTACAGATCTAGTGCTACGTCCGCTAAGCACAGCTTCAACTGCCATTTTCATAGTTTTCTCGGAAAATGTTCCATAGTTTGTTTTCCTTGGTCTATTCCTTGGCATTCTAACCACTTTTTTTAAAAAACTCTAAAAAAAAGAAGCGAGTTTTATATTTTTTAATAATATCTGGGTAACAATGAGACTTGTCTCAATGTATCCGTCTCACTATTACCCATTGTCACTAAAGCTAAAAAAAACATCATAACCCTAACCTCAAATTTCTTTTGCTCTATTGAACTGCCTTATTCTGTTAGCTAATCTACACATAACTTTATGGTAATACTAACAAACTGCTAAATATTCAACTTAATTTTACAAAAAAAGTCTCAACTTACCTGTTGATATTTACTTTTTGCACACGAAAGGCACGTGAACGCGACAGAATTTAATTCAAACACGAATGAAAAACAAACGGATAGGAAATCGGGAACTGTCAATGTAGCTAAGATACACAAGTAGTGACATCTCTTGACTGGACAAATTTCAAATGTCTTACTGTTCCCTGTGTCTTACTGTTACCCAGTTTCCCCCATTTTAATTTTGATAAATGGAAAAAACTTATTTACAGGCTTTCTGCTACACTTCTTGAACCAGGCTGAGGGAACGAGGGTTTAATGATAAAAGAGGTTAACACCAGTTAATATAATAAATAATACTTAGATCAATAATATTAATTAAAGTTTCGTAAACTTATAATTCTCAATTTAAAATCATTTTTCTTTCGTATAAAACATTTATTTTTCATGATACTTAATCCGTGTTTTCCAAACCGGTTCTCGATAATAATAGTTAAATCGGCCTGTCCGCTTTATACCCCAATTACAAACTCGATTTCTTTTTTTTTGTGAGAGCTTTGCGGAGCCAAAATTATCGGCAACATAAAATTATAATTGCAATTACAACAAACATCAGATTAAACGATTATTATACAATGGGACAAACGACACAATTGTGTCGATCTGGCAAAGCGCGAAATTCTGCCAACGAACGCTGTTAAGTTTTATTGAAACAACTGGGATTTAATATAAACGGGATTTTGTCGGCGCAAATAAGCGTTTAATTCATAACTGGAATCCGAATCTGGGATGTGGACCACCTAAACCGATCGTAATTTGGACTCCATTGTGTTTGTCCTCTCAATTATATTATTTTAATCATCGTGTTTGCACATTCTGCATTTTGCCTTGTACCGCTGTGCTTTGGCTTGCGTTTTCAAAAACTCTTGCGCGGACCGGATGCTTTACATAAAATGAAATTACATTTAATTTTAATTACGTTAAAATGGTGTTGTGGGTTCAAATAAAATGCCTGCTTTAAACTGAACTTAATGGGTTTTAAAGCATCTCTTAAAAAACATATCATTTTATTTAATTTTAACGTTTAGCATCGTCTTTCGTTGCTTAGTATTTTTTTATTTTTTACATTCAGTCAGATTTTTGTTCAATATTTATCAAAATACAGGTTATAATTACCATGATACGCTAAACCAACTCAACATTGATTCTCTATCTATTCACCGCACACATTATGACTTAATAATGTAAGACCCTGTTTACTTTCTAAAGAGTTATGGTCGTAACAACTTCATCACAAGATCTATCTAACATACACCTTCTTTAGAGTTATTCTATCCCTTACTTAATTTCAAAAATTGTATTAAATCCTTTATATCTGGTTTATTATAAAAAATATAATGACGAAATTCTTGGGTGGCGTAGGAAATAGGCTTGGATAAAATAAAGTAAATAACTTAGGCCCATTTTTTTAAATAATGCCGAGGTCACCTTTTGTTTTTCCTTATGGGCGCCATATTGAATCTTTGCATTTTCAAATTCCTTTTTAGAAAAAATCGTTAACCATGGATAGACATGTTTATGATCGATCCAGATAAATTATTAAATTTTACAAAATTAAGATTTCATGACTGTCAATACAGGCATGCAATCTTTTTCCTATCGATTGTCTTACCCGTTGACATTCGAAGATTCTACAATTCTGTTTCTTAAATAATAATTCTCGTTCACAATCAGCGTCGCATAAAGAAGCGATTTGAAATAAAAATAAATAATCCAGAGGATTTAGGTCTGGGGATCGTGCTGGCCATAACTGGGAAAAAGTTTTATTAGGATAGTTTCGGGCGACAAGACTAAAATGAGCAGATGCATTGTATTTCTCGTTGCTAGTGGTCGTTCTTCTAACAAACCTGGCAATGTTCCTTCTAAAAAGGGTCACCATTCATTCGAAGAAGTCCGATAAGATAATCACGAAGAATTCCTGATATTTACCAAAAACTGCTGTATGGGGATTTCACGTAGTCCTAAAGTTTCTGATGATTTCCCGTAAAAAAACTTGTGTCATCTGTGAATAGAATCGCATAGATAGATAGTATATTATTAAAAAAAAAATTGTACGCTTGAGACCACACGACTGAATTACAACTTCTTTAGTTCCATTCATAATATGTATATTGTTGCACAATTTCGGTGCGTAATTTCTTCTTAGCTGATGGTCCTGGAGCACCACTTTCATATTCAGAGTCTTTAACATTTCCTGCCATTATGTCGTATTATTCCACCGAAAATTCACAAAATATGAATTTATAATTTTATTCACTTTAAACGTAGGATAATTAATACATTGAACAACAAAAATTAATTTATAAAATTGTTCAAGAACCAAATTAAATAGTGAAATAATCAAGAAGGCATGATCTGCGTTCCCCACTATTTTCGTCTGTTCAACGTCGGATCGAATAGTATGGGAGCACAATCATTTTAGTTTCACGCTTGCTTCAATACCCGTGACGCTGAGAAGTGGCATAGTGCGAGCGCAAATATATTTTTTTAACTATGACGAGTTATAAGTGCATAAGTAGATGCTGTTCTTCTGTGAACACAGAAGTAACCTTTTTTGGTCTTCCAAGTGATCCTTTAAGGTAAACGTATTTAATTTATTTAGTTTTAAATAGTATTAGAGTTAATAATTTTTTAGATGTGACAGGCACTAAAGATGCGTCAATCAATTACATTACAAGCATAAAATCATCAAGCATAGGAACACAAACTTCATCTGCATTGACTGCCAATAGCCCAAGAAAACTGAAGTTGCGATACCAAGTCAAAGACCTAAAAAGGAATGTATTAAAACAAAAAAGCAATTTGAGCAGGCTAAAGCGATTAACCCGAAACTCGATAGTTTTATTAAATTATGTGACAGCTTTTTAAATAAAACATTATCTGAAATAATAAAAGTTCAAGCTAAATTACAGCATAAAGTAGGTAAAGCTAAACGATATCCAGATAGTTATAAACAGTTTGCTTTAGTTTTGTATTTCTTGGGGCCAAAAGCATATAGATTTCTCGCAAAAATATTAAATTTACCTACTAAACGTACTCTGGAAAAAATGACACAAAGTATTGTTTCAAAACCAGGACTATAAACGAACAAACATTGAATTCTCTTGCTATTTAAGTTAAAACTATGTCTGAACTTGAAGTATTGTACCATATGTATTGATGAAACATCTTTAATATCTTATCTTTATTTTAATTTAGCAAAAGATGAAATTGTAGGCTGGGAGGAAAAAATGACAATAATAATATCATAGCACAAAATGTTGCTGCTATTATGGTTCGCGGACTTTTTCATAACTGGAAGCAACCACTGGCTTAGTTTTTTGTAAACTTCCAACTTAAAGCTGCAGATATTTTAAAAATATTAACTGAATGCGTTAAAAAGTTATCAGATGCTGGATAATTTATCCAAGGCTTAGTAACTGATATGGGCTATAATTTTATACAGCTTTCTAGAATGCTAAAGGTTAACGAAGAAAATCCTGAATTTCAATTGGGCGATTTGAAAATAGTTTACATTTTTGACCCTCCACATTTATTAAAGGCTATAAAAATAATTTAGTCGAAAATAATTTTCATTTTGACAACAAAGTAACGTCTTGGAAGTTTGCCGAACAATTTTATGAAAAAGATAGCCAGCAAGTGTATAGGTGTGCTCCGAAAGTTACTAAATCCCATATATATCCTAATAACTTTGAAAAGTTAAAGGTAAAACTGTCCACTCAAGTTTTAAGTCATAGTGTTGCGAGTGGAATGAATGCATATATGACTTTAGGAGCACTTCCTGTAGATGCTTTACCTACAATTGAAGTTATAGATAAATTTAATACTTTGTTTGAATTGTTTAATTCTACAGATACGTCCCACCCGAATAAATTAAAAAATGCATATCAGGGTCTTCATTATCAAGTTGAGTTTTTAAATCACATGTGGCTATTTTTAAAGAATCTTGAAATATGCAATAATAAGGAAAAAAAAATGACAAAAAAGTGTAAATTTCGTTCGTGTTGGATGATATTTATCTATGAATTGAAGTTTTATGGCAGCGTCTTTCAAATTGCGGATTTAGCTACCTAAAACACAAAAAAATAAATCAAGACTGTCTTGAAATTTATTTCGGAAATATAAGGCAACAAGGTGGAAATTGCGTAAATCCAACCCCAATTCAATTTCAAAGAGCCCATAAAAAAAAAATTGTCAGAATTTTTTACACTCTGAACATATGAACTGTGAGGACGATTTAGGCGTGCTTCTAGCTGAGCTAAAAAACGTTCCAGATGAAAATTTAAGAGAAGTAATGCCTACGCAGTCATTCCAAATATGTAAGGCAATAACTGTTTCTGATTGTGATTATAGAGAACACAGTTTAACCACACAAAATGCTTTTAAATATGTCTTAAATATTCATAAATGTCCCATTTGTGTCAGTTTTTCAGAAGAATCCGGAAACCTTGATGCTTCAAATTTATTAACTAAACTAAAGGCATATAGCAACATCGAAACTAATATTTTTGGTTGTTTGAAAACATCTAGCGAAAAATTTATGTTTTATTTATGAATTAGAAAAAAAATTTATTTCAATGTTTGATCAAATATCTACTAAACCTGGTATTTCTCATAAATATTTAAACGTTATGAGTTTAATAAAATTTAATCATCCCTGTAATAATTTCCCTCGATTATATATTGTGAAGTTATTTATAAGACTTAGGATATTTTATGCTTTAAAGTATGCTAACAGAGATTTGAAATCCTTAAAAAAATCTAGGAGAAAACTAATAAAAAAGTTCGAATTCTTAACCATTTATAATAAAATAAATATTTATTAATAGATAGTTTTTTTTTTTGAAACTGAACAACTGAAGCAAAAAAAATGCGTGTTGAAAAATAAAGAAAGTCTATGACCAATGGTGGAAATCATCCGCTACCGGTAAAGGCCTCGCTTTGGCTGGAGCCGCGCCTTTGTACGCCGCTTGGGTTACGAACTTAAAAGGTGCCGACGCAAGCTTTCGCATCTGGTTTAGGTAATCTGTGGTACTGACTTTAATATATACGAGGGTGGTCCCAGAAGTACCTGGCCTGACCTAGAGATGTCGGTAGTAGTTTGAAAAATATCAGTGTATTAGAAAGTATACAATCTATAAAGCATATGTTTTAAGTTTGAAGACGCCACGTTGTTTAGTATTTGTTTGGCAGCCATCAATAGTGACTGTTTTCAGTGAATTTGTAAAAATGGAGAAAATTGGTCATCGTTATATGATACAATACTTTTATTTAAAAGGCCTCAGCCCAACCAATATAAAACCTGAACTGGATTCTGCTCTGGGTGAGTCTGCTCCTTTGTTAACAACAGTAAACTATTGGGTAGCAGAGTTTAAACGAGGCCGTACGAGCTGCCAAGACGAGCATCGCAGTGGTCGACCAAATGAGCTGACGACTCCAGAAATTTTAAAGAAAATTCACAAAGCGGTACTAGATGATCGCCGACTGAAAGTGCGCGAGCTAGCGGACATAGTAGGCATTTCAAAAAGTGCGGTACATCGCATCTTAACTGAAAACTTTGACATGAGAAAGCTGTGTGCAAGATGGGAAAAATTTTAAATAAAAAAAAGTCAAAATGTCAATATTGTCAATGTCATTTTCTTCTTCTTCTTGTATTCACAGTTGGACTATGCTCAATTGTCTGACGTTTTTAGAATAGATAATTATCGAATTCTCTATGCCCGAGCAACAACGATGTTTATAAGGAAATGTTTATAGAGTGCCAAGGCATTAAGCGATCTTTGTCTCTTCGCTTCCTTATTCGCTTCCTTCTCTAAATAGAGAAAATTTATAGAGTCCCACGCCAGGCATACTATTAAATTTCTTATTGGAATTACCATATAAATAGTATAACATCATGCCTTGGTTGAGTCACATCTACAGTAGAGAGTCACAAATTGGGGTGGAACGTACTACACACATATTAAACCTCTAGAAGTTGTACAAATATTTTTTCAAAGGTCTTTTTAATACACCTGCCCTGGTGATGTTCTAGACAATGAAGCTCAAATAATGGGTATAAGATATTTTTCTTCTTTCTTTGCTCACACTCGAGCAAAGACAGTGTCGTGAAGACGTTTCAATTGAGTGTATGGCGAAATTTAATAGTAACAAAGCGGAATTTTTGCGTCGTTTCATAACCATGGATGAAACATGGGTCCACCACTTCACACCTGAGACAAAAGAATAATCAAAACAATGGACTCAAAAGGGAGAAGCGGCTCCAAAGAAGGCGAAAACCGTTTCATCTGCAGGCTAGGTTATGGCGTTGGTTTTTTGGGATGCGCGAGGGATAATTTTCATTGACTATCTTGGAAAAGGTAAAACTATCAACGGCGAGTATTATGCGAACTTATTGAGCAAAGAAATCAAACAAAAATGGCCGCATTTGGTTAAGAAGAAAGTGTTGTTTCATCAAGACAATGCACCAGCTCACAAATCCGTTATTGCAATGGCCAAAATTAATGAATTAAAGTTTGAATTGCTACCTCATACTCTACCACGCCAGATTTAGCCCCCTCAGATTATTTTCTGTTTCCAAACTTAAAAAACTGGCTCAGTGGTCAAAGATTTTCCAACGATGAAGAAGTGATGTCTGCAGTTAATGGCTATTTCGAGGCGCAAGACAGTTCTTATTATAAAAAGGGTATCGAACTTATAAAACATCGCTGGGAAAAGTGTATAGAGCTGAAAGGAAATTATGTTGAAAAATAAATAAATTTTTTTCCAAAATTTTCGTGTTTTCTTTCTTGGGTCGGGTACTTCTAGGACCACCCTTGTATATACAGGGTGCCGAAATTACATTGCAATATTTGCATTATAAAAATAAAACAAAAACTTCATATACAGGAATCTTGAAAAATGAATCGTTTTTATGTTACAGGGTGTTTTATAATAATTATCATTGTCAAGGAAAAAATTCGTAAAATAATCAAGAATTAATATCTTGAAAATGAGAGGTCGCATGTAAAAAAGTGTCGGATAAGAGTTACTTATTTTTTAACGCTAAATCAGATACTATTAAAAAAAATAGAGGTTTCTATGCAAAAAAGTGAAGTTGACCTTCATTTGACCTAGAAGCAGTCTACTCAAGGTCAAACCAATGACGTCATTTTATAGCCCCCTAGAAACCATTCAAACTTCACATAAAACATTTTCTGGATACATGTTTAGTTTTTGAGATATTGCGATGTCTCAAGTTAAATGAACCACTCTGTATATATAAGAACCCTATCTCTCTCTCTCTTTCTATGTTCACTAACTTTAACAAGTGATTATAATAAAATGATTTAGGGAATTAGGAGATCAACGGAGGAAACCTGGAGAACATCACGAATGAATTTATTTTAGATAGAGTCCTCACTCTGTATCACTTATCAAAATGTATTAAATAATACAAAAATAGGTGTTTATGTTTACGACTTATGCATCTCATGATGGCTGTAAAAAGACATTTTATTAAATGACCTTAATGCATTTTTATTAAGAAAAACGTTGAAATGTTAATAAACGAAGATATGGACGGAAAAAGTACACTTGCTGCATAGCAAAAGTCTTTGTATCTCACAAGTACCGCGTCCACAATATTAACCGCTCCCATAAATGCCACTCGATATCGCGTTAGTATCCAGTCCGCTCTTAAAATTGCAATAAATTCGCGGTCAAACCCATGTTTGTCATTATCAAAACGCCAACGTTATATCCGTTTAAAGGTTTATTTTTAAGCCGCCCTCATCTAAGCCATAAAATTCACGTATATCATTTTCTATATAAAGTTTATTTCGCCCACAACACTTTTGTATTTTAGCCCGCACCGGTCGTTGCTGGGCTATAATTATCAAGGATTTTATGCATTTAAATTAATCTAAATTAGGAACTAAATTACAGGTATGAAAAGAAGTTCTTCGATAAAATGAATAAAATGGGTGTGGTGAAAATTTCGAATCTGGAATATTTTATGTACCTACACCTCTTAAGAACATCTTTAAATGATTAGATATAAACATTTTAATTTTTGCAAAAAAATGCAAATGCAAAATGGGTATCTAAGTTGTGCAGACGGTCAACAACAAATTGCACACGCTCTAAAAAGTTTAGATTTAGGAAAAATTTTGCTACGTTCTAGGCGTCTGCAGATGCAGTCGATATGCATTAGTCTGGATTGAATGATATTGGCCAGTACGGAAGAGGATTTACCCTGATGGTATCAATAAATCAATCCTTTTAGTTATCTCTGGATCTCCTATAAGACGTATAGCTCTCTTTTGGATAGAATCAATTTACTTCAAAATGTGTTTGGATACAGAGCTCCATATATAAGAGCAATACTTAAGAGATGAACCAATCTGAGCTTTGTAAAGCATTAACAACTGTTGCGATATATAGAGCCTTTCATTGCCAACTACTACTTTAAAAGAGGTGTCTTCTACGTTTGAGAACTTTTTAATACTACAGCTACCACGCAGTAATATTTACACTCATTTTGTTCAGATTTGATTTGTTACATAGTCTAGATGTTTCTGCTATTTTATAATAAGTTATAAAACTTAGTCGTACAACAAATTCGTTGTATATAACATGTTTTGTTTCACAATCTAGACCAGGCTTTACACATTTTTATTAATACTTTCCTAAAAAAAATGAAGCGGAAAAATGAATAATAATGAGATAATAAAAGACATATATGAAAAAAAATTAAATTATCAAATAAACCGTACTGCAAACAAATTAAGACGTAACAAAATTTTATGTGTATTTATAGGAATTTATAATTAGTAGGTAGTATTACGCCACTAATAAATATCAACTTAAAAAATACCATTTCACCCACTTTATAATTTATATTTCATCTACTATGGGACGTTCCTTTAATATAATAAAATAAATCGAATGGAGGGCTCGTTGGATAATATAATAAAATAAACACAACTAACCTAAAAGTGGCAATAATTCAGACCTAATGGTCGAATATCTTCCAACCCTTTTGCAACTCGGCTGAAATACGCTCACACAAGGGCCCCGCTCTCTTCATAAATTTACTGCTAACTTTCATTCGAAATTCCAAAGTACTTGGAAACATAATTATATTTTGTAGAAGATATATTGCGTAATTATCAAATATTTGCTAATATTAATTACGAATTTTGCTTGTTCGTAGCAGTCGGGTTCAGCGTGTATTTTTATACGTTGCAGGTTGCTTATCTCCTTTTTGACATGTTAATGAATGTATTTTTAGTGCCTTAATAAATGGTGCTGATGTTTGAAATATGTTAACCAGGAAAAGCTAAGTTAAATAAAATTCGAGGGTTGTTTTGAAAAGTAAAATTTTAATATTTGTTTGACAAGAGTTATATTGAAATTAGTCGTTTGAAAGATTATTATGTTAAACAGGTTTTAGTAAATTAAAATACTGTTTTTTAGGTAAAATAAAAGTGTATAATTACGTAAAAATGTCTTCACATAATACTGTTTTACTCTTATATAGTTATGATAAGTAAATTCAAATTTTTTGTTACGAATTATTAAAAAAATAGTAGTAAGAAGTATAAACTACAAGTAAGTTTTTCAATTTTAACACCAGAAACATTTAAGTTAAAATAAAAAAATAAATACACAACATACGTAAAAAATAACTGACGTTCACAATATATTAGGTTTCAAAAAAAAAAAACTCAACATTAATACTAATAATAATAGGCCTTAAATCTTCCATCTGATTGAATCCATTTGAATAACAATGCCTAACCCCTGAAAAGTTTGAAAATTTACTTATTTCATAAAACTTAATTTCTGAAGTTCTATAACCTTTAATTTATTAACCTTTCAGTAACATTTCTGATCTTGTCTTTGAATAGGAAGAATGTTTTTTTTTTTTTTTTTTTTTTTTTTTTATGGTAAACTCAAGCACAAGAGGAAAGTCCTATTTCACTCTTGGAGTGGTGCTTGCGCGAAGTTATTTGTGGGCATTTATCTTAAATCGCTGTAGGTTGTATACGTCGGGAAATATGTGAGGTGGAAGCCCGTTCCACAAAGAAGATGTTCTCCAGATGAGTGAGTCCCAATACAGCGACGTCCTTGGGGTAGGCAGGTGGACTCGATGTTGATAAGCCGCAACTGCTAGACGCGTCCTTCTTGCCGGAACAGCCCTGGGTGGAGTCAGGCCTGCCAGCTCAGAGGAGCACTTACCGTGATAATAACGGTAGAATAAACAGAGATCAGTCACCTTTCTCCTGTGCTCCAGACTATCCAGACTCTTTGTCAGTTCTGGTTTGTCGATAAGATTAATAGCTCTCTTCTGTATAGAATCCTGCAGGTTTAAACTATGGTTGGGTGCAGAGCTCCAGACATGCGAGCAATACTCGAGGGAAGGGCGTATTTGAGCTTTATAAAGAGTCAGCAGCTGTTCTGGTGTATACAGTTTTGTTCGTTTTGAAAAGCACTCCGAGTTTTTCGAAAGCCGCCCTGGCGACCTCGGCAACGTGGTCATACCAGGACACACTGTTGGTGACCTCGACTCCTAGAAGATGTAAAGATGATTTCATTGGTAATGTTTTCCCTGCCATAACCAGCTCCGGGCCACCAAGGTTAGTCTTCATCGTAAATACTGCAGCCTGCGTTTTTTTAGCGTTAAAATTGACCAGATTTTTACCGCCCCACTCCAAGATTCTTGAAGAAGCTACTTGTTGCTGCCTAAGATTTTGAGAACTTGCGGCTGTCGTTGGTTTGGCTGACTTACATTTACATCGAAGCATATTTTGTGAACATTCTTATTAATTGGATTCGTAGTCTGTTTCTGAAAGTGGTGGACATTAGTATAGTCTAATTTTCGAACTTAGCCTTTACTGTCGTTATTTTAAATTTATCATGACTTTTTTTCGGCTGGGAAGTATTCCAACCGTTATGAAGTATACTCAATAACAACTATTCTACGGGCTTACTAGTAAAAGTGTGCGACGTCTCGTCATGTGTGAAGCGCATTAGATCTTGCTTTATTGCGTCTTGACAATAGGCATCTCCAGATGTTAGGAATATCAATACAAAGTTGGCTAAAGATTTCTTTGTAATTTAAGTTGCTTCCAGAAATCTTTTTTTCTTTCGAAAGTTGCTCGTTGCACAAAATATTTGCTTCTGTCCAATGTAACTTGCGGTCATTGAACCAAGAATGCTTTGCTATTTCTAATCTAGAAATCTCTCCTGTTCGAGTACATTTTTGACGCTTTTTTACCCTGATTTCCAATGGTTGCTTTGTCTCGCTGTCCTTATTAGTTTGCTTGGATAGCCGTTTTGCCGTTGTTGCATATTATGGCTGTCTTCCTATCAGAATTTTTTTCCAGGTTGGTTGGTCCTTAGGCGCCCATTCAGTTTCATTCCGACTCAGTTTCCAACTATATCGTAAACTTGATTATTGGGCGAATGATCAATAATGTTCTCCAGAAAGTTTGCTACCAAATTAAAATAAATGTGTCATCGATATATCGAAGTCACACCTTGGTTATGGATTGAGCTGTCCTTGTATTGTTGTGTTGCTCCTTGAACCACAAACCTCACTCTCGCCAGTAGAAGTCCAGTGCGTTATGCAAGTCTTCAGTCTCTATCAAAGGCTTCGTCCACTATGTATTTTTGTTCGTGTTGTCTATCAATCAATCAATCAATCAATGCTTTATTGTCAAGAAATTGTTACAATTTGTAGACAAAGCTGTAAAACAAAAAAGATACAAAAATACAAATAAAACACAATTAAAAAAAGAAAAACAAAACAAAATTTAAAAAAAAATAAATAAATAAATAGAATAGATTATCTACAATATATACAGATTAATACAATTTAAAAATTGTAAGTAGTCAAAAATATTATTATAAAATATACAATTTAATGTATACAATGTCTACTCTATTTTAGTATTTCTTTATCTAAGTTTCTGAATCAATCCTGCTTCATTAATACCCACAAGGATAATCCTAAACTGAATCGATGAGGATCAACATCCTCTTTCTGTCTGTGTTCTCTGTTTTCCTGTAGTTCTTGTCCTGTCCATCAGGTTCTTGCATAATTTCTATCATAATTTCTAGCGTTCCCGAGTTTCGTACTTACCTACGGTTTCAAGGCACTACTAAAAGCGCTGCTGATATTTGGCACCATCACCAAGTGAATTCTGTTGTTGTTACTGTAGAAGAATCTCTTAATATTTCCACTCGCCAGATCTGTCGCACACATAGAAGATTTCTTATTATGTTTTATAATTAATTTCACTCGTTGAGTTTTAGCCCTGAGTTGACGGAAAAGGTTAATGTTAATGCACTATCTCGACGTAAAAAACATAATCGTTCTTTTTACGTTCATATCCACCGAAATTAATTTCTAGAGGGTATCGACAAGTTTAACCACAGATCACAAATATAGAGAAATGCAGATTGCCTTATTATCGGTAAAAGTTTTCTGGTCCTCTAATGAAGGTACAATAATTCGAACTAATTTTGATACTTATGAGCCATAACCCTATTGGCAACCCGTTGAATTAATTAATCAGATTCAAAGGAAAGCTCCTTAGGGTCGGAAACTTTTGCTAACTTAATTATAGCTTTTTTCCACAAGTCAAGAAACGTATTTGCCAAAATACACGTATTAATGATATTGAAAAGCGGTTTATTGCAAACAGATTAATATGAGGTTAACTTAAAACTAAATTCGTACTTTTTAAACCATTGTGCACCTGAAACGTAGGATGCAGTACCAAAGTATATTCTTAAAATATTAGAACATGTTGACCTTCTATAAATAGTATAAATTCTACGAGATCAGGGCTGGGATTCTAAAGTCACGATTCGACACGATTACTCGATATGACTGATTCTTAATAAAATTTTCAGTCGTGAGCGTCTTGCGGATTGCCTAGTTTTTAACGATTTGTCGACGACACGCTTGGGTATATCGTATACACCAGACGATATAGCTTCTTTCTTTTTTAATACGTGTATAATGTGACAGCATACTTTTTTAAACGTATTTGTTTCATTTATTGTTTACCAATATAGTCATACCAGGTTTTCATTATTATATCAAGAAATTTTTTTAAACACAACAACTAATATATTTAATTCGACCCTATTTTCCATAACCTTCTGTTAATAATAGAGGCAGAGGAAGTAGAGTTATCATTGAACGGGCAGTTTTAGTATGTCAAGATTTTATGCCATAGATTATTACCAAAGAAGCATTGGACAAGATTTTAAATTTGGAATTAGTGAAACTAGTAAAAGTCGTTGAATCCATAAAATTACTGAAATTATTGACAATTACCTTGCTGAACGATTAATTTTTCAAATATAAGAGATGAGAGAAATTAATAAATTAACATTTATAGAGAGATCCAATTTCCCTGGTGTTATAGGTCCTATTGATTGCACTCATGTTGCCATATTAAAACCAAAAGTGAATGAACACAACAAGTTTTTGTGATTTTCCATGAACTAAATTATTATTTTCCAATGGATAGTGGTGGTTTTAAACAACATTTTTTTATTTTAAAGAAATAATATAAATATAGGCATATATTCAAATAAAAAAAAACACGGAGGCGAAAAAAATTAACAAGATAAATGAAAATTCTTAGTGTTTATCGATAGAAAGGACAATTGACGTTTTCATCTGTCTAATATTAGGGAAAATAACAAATATATACCAAGAAACCTAAATCAAAACGAATAAAACGAGTTTAGCCAACGATTGAAATTTAAAATCACTCGCGTCGCCATCGAAGTCGTGATAGTATCGAGATCGAGTCGTGATTTAGCATCCCAGCCCTGCATGGCCTAAAGACATTGACGTGGTAGACGTCATTTGCATTAGCTTAAGTTGCGTTTACACTAAGGTCTAGAACTAAAGGGTCGTTTACAGGTAATACGTTACGGAAAGCTTAACCCTGGAATACTATCGCTAATTCATGGGCTGCTAATACTATTGCTACGTAAAATTTACGTATATATTAAAATACTTGAAACATTAAACTCTTAAAAGGATAGCCTAGCAGAAAATAAAAGACTTGAAAAAATACTGTTTTTATAAATATATATTGAACATAAAATTTATAAACGTGGATAAAAAAGGTAGAAAAAACTAAAAACATTACTGACATATCTTAATTTGAAGCTCCTCGCAAATCAAAAAAGTTTCTCAAAAAAGTGTTTAATAGAAAAATTTTAGAAAAAATATTTTTTGACCTACAGGGTACGTCAAAATTGACCAAAATAAGGGGGGATATAATTTTATAGGAAACACCCTGTACATACTTAATTAACACCCCGTATATTGTAATGTGAAGATCTTAGTAATAATTATTATTTAATTACCTATCATTTCTACATTCTTTTATTTCTATATAAGGATTTTTTGTTGCAGTGCGTGAGCGTAAGGAGAAATGAAAGAATCTTCGCTCTGTTTATGTCCGGCATATGAAACCCTTTTCCAGTGGTTCAGGCACCAAAAATAAAAAGCCATATTCCTTGGCAGAACTCATGCAGTTTACACTTCCTCTCATCAAAACGTTATGTACACCAGCTGGAAATTTACCCCCAAACCCCAGCCAACTGTCTACACTAGATCCGGAACAAAATTCGTCTGCAGATGGCTTATCGGCTGAAGAAGAAAATTCGGACTCTTTAGTACAGAATCAATCACAAACCGAAGACCTGCTGTCACCAGCAACACCCACCCCTTCCAACCAGTTACCCGAAAGTTCATCACAGAGTACAGAAACTGGACATTCTCAGGAAGTACCAAGTGATTCTACTAGGTCTCACCTACGTATAACAACTCGAAAAGCTCAGAAACGGACAATTCCAGACGGAGATAAGGCGTTCGAGAACTATCTAAAAGCTAAAACTAAAGGACTTCGCGATACCTCAAATGAAGGGGACGAAAAACCAGAAGATGGGAAAAGAATATTTTTACTTAGTCTCCTGCCTGAGATTGAACCCATGAGGAAAACTCAAAAGACATTATTCAGGCGTAGTGTTTTGCAACTTATTAATGATATCATCAGTTCGGCTCCATATGTACCTCTGAGTGTACAAACCTATCAACAAATCCCAACCTTCTCGCTTATGATTTCACCACATCCATCAATATCTACTGCTACCGATAATCAAGTTTCTGACAGTTTATCACCCCAAAATGAAAAACGGATGTTGCCAAACACGATTATTATAACGATGTTCGAGAAGCTTTAGGACAATGAACTGGATATAATATTATTATATCTTGTATTCTATTATAATTTCTACTGTGTACCTATTTTCATATTTTCCATAAAAAAACTTAATAAAGAATATTAAGAAGCAATGTGAACTTGACATTTACCTTAAAGTAATCAATAGCCTCTCTTCAGGACTCACGCATTCCCTCATGTTGGTGTCCATGTAAGTGATGAAAGGAGTGATTATTCTTGTAAGTTCCAAGTACGTCTCCTTCTTCATTCTGTAACATGCACGGAATTTTGAGTCAGTTTCTTGCAATTCTTTCGCAGCAACAAACAATCTGCCGTTAACATTTCTCTCAATGTACGGATGGACCCAGAATTTTCTTCTACATTTCTTTCTGTATCGCCTATGATAATAGTAGAGGGCAATTGCTTCTTCTTCGCTACTAAAACTTGACATTTTCACTTTAAAGGCAAAGCCAGAAATAAACAACCAACGTGGCGACTATTGTATTAATCCTGATTCCTGTGTGAGGAGAACAAACAACTTGAGTAGTGTAGTCGTCCAGTATCTAAGCTACTACGGTTTCTTTTCAGTCTCCCCATGTGAGGAGGGCCTTAAAGTAATAATTTTTCATTTATAATATCTTTTATGAGCCTTATCCTTTAATTAAATCCCTTAAGTAGTTAATATTATTGGTAATCTATGGAGTATAAGGCCTATTTTTGAACTGAAATGTTGCGTATTTATTAATTAGATTTTTGATATTAGTATAAAAAATATCTATTTTAATATTAATGTTATTGAAGTATATGAAGTTTCCATAACTTACATATTTTGTTTTATCTTTAGGTAATATCATATTGAAAGTTTAATTAACCAAATAATGACCCGAAATTCAAATTTATTGACACCCAACTAACCTCAAGTTTGTTGGGTTTATTAAGTTGGGTAAAAAATTGTATAAAGAAGTCGTAGTAATTGTATAAGATGTGTAGTACCACATGAAATAAATATTTTATAATAAAAAATATATAAATAAAAATATATAAAAAATAAATTTTTTTATTGCACGAATAAGCATATCATAGATAGGAACAATCATTAAGAAATTAAGAAAAAAAAATCTTTATCATTTAAATAAAATGTTTTACTTATGAATGGTTAATCTGATATATTAAGAACATACACCATGATTTCTTAAATCATTTTTCCAGATAGAAAAAAATTCACATAATCAACAATGTACGAAGGACAATACCACTGATCATCCATATTGTTTATTTTAATGCCGAGTTTAGTTAATAATGCGCATATTCGGGGACGCGCATGTCTACTACCTTGATAAGTCAATCATCATTAATTGATCCACCTCCTTCTCAAGATCTTCTTCCAAACGTTGTCCAAGAGACGTCTCCAAAGTACAAACTTCATTTTACGATTTACTTTTTATATAATAATTATCACGTCGTACTGAACTATTGGACGTTTAACAAATATTGATCATTACGTAACTAGCAAGGTTATAATTGGTGGCAATAAATTATAAAATTAGATCAACAATTCCGCTCACACGCCAATGAACCATTGCTCTGCAGGATTTGAGAATTTATAACGGATTCCCGAGAGGTGCATTATTTATTTCCCCCCGGGGTGGCTTGACGCGATTCCATGCCAATCAATGGTGGGGCGTCGACCCCCACCACCCCCAGTTCAGAGGGTTTAAACGGGGATAAATTATCGTCCAGTCGGGAAAGAGGAGAGAGAGCGGCTCTTGGGTCTGACCTAACTGTATCGCTCTTGACGTTAATTAGGCCTAATAAGCTTCTAATGGCCATTGGACTATTTTTGTCATATGTTATTAAAAAAAATTGTGAGAGGATTTAAATTTTTTTGTAAGCTATATATTGATTCATACATTCAGAACTGATTTATTTATTTTATGAAACAGGCACATTTGCTTACTAATACTAGTAGCAGAACAGAATAATCTATAATATACCTACAATAAAAAAGGACAATATTTAAAAAAAACTTGTTAACTTATGTGTTCATTAAAATGTTACTAACATAGATTTGAGAAATGCATCTCTTTTTGACAGCACTATTTTTTAATCGCCATAATGTGCGACCAACTGTTAACTAAAAAAAAAAGTCGATACTAGGGGAAGGAGCTTTGTTCCCTGATATCGGTCAATTACTAGGGATTAACAGGATTAACATATCACGTTATTGCCCACATGATACCGATAAATCAACATTTTACACAAGTGACTGGCTACGATGGGAGTGGTTTCTCTGCTGGCGGGTGGATCGAATCAAGGCGACAGATGTCTAAATTGAATTGCCATGGAGTATGTCCATTGTGGTGTCGGGACCATGCAGCAGCATTTCATTTTGATAAAATATTGCGTCGTGTCTCAATATGTTGAGACTTGATAATACCAAGCATGATTAAATATATCTGTCTTTGTAAACGAAATATTCTGTGTCAAAGGCTTTTTATAACATACTTAGCTTTGTTTAATTATTTTTTTATAAAACAGCTATATTATTTTAAAAAAATAAATTAAAGTCTTAAATAGTACTTAACCCTCACCGTACCGAATATGGGTCTTCGATGACCCGAAACTTAAGAATCTAGAAATATCTTTTGCTTCTCTGATTTTTTTTTAAGTGAGCGTCAATGAATTCTCCAATTTTATCATAACAATGCTTTATTTGGTAAAAATTTAGGAAAGAACTAATTTTTCCTTCAAAAAAATGATGGATGGGTCACCGACCACCCGGTTTTGGGATAAATAGATATATGCTGAAACTCCCTTTTTTACAGATCTAAACAAGATAAGTTGCGTATATTTCCAAACAAGATAAGTTGCGTATATTTCCAATTTATTGCTTTGTTGTTCAGTTTACTGTCGAACATTACTGTGAGAGGGTTATTTTATTTTTCAATAATAAATAGTAAAGTGCCATCTGGTCTAAAAATAAGGGTTTATCCGACAAGGAACTCTACGAAACATTGATGCATTCTTTAGATGAACTGTGCGAAACCGAAATACCTTTGGAACAGGCATTTAGTGATTTGTCAGATGATGAGGACACCTCGGAGTCTGAGATACATGACGGCAATCTTTCATTTCAAGAGTTAGAAGAAGAACAAATACATTTACCTGATCTATTAAAAGACAAAGCAGTGAGCAATAAACAGTCATACATTGTTGATAATCGCACTTGGTATACTGTTGCACATAAAACAGGAAAATCCAAAACATGCAATATCTTGCAAGAAAATAAGAAGTTATAAATTCTATCATTAACTGTTTTAAGCTGTTCTTTTCTAATGATTTAACAGATATTATTATAAAATACACAAACAAAAAAGCTAAAGACTTTATAAACACCTATAATGAAAGTCATGAAGTCAAGACACTACAGAATTTCTCGCTTTCCTTGTAATCCTTATTCTTACTGGTAGATTTCGAGAATCAAGAGAAAGTTTATGGTCGACTACAAGCAATGCATTCACGAGGCCTATTTATCAGGCTACTATGTCCAGAAATAGGTTTACTGACATTTTACGTCACCTTCGTTTCGATGATCTATCTACAAGGGCTGAGAGAAAAAAGGAGGATAAACTTGCTCCGATTCGTGAGATCACTGACATATTTGCTGAGAATTGCAGAAAATCTTATAATCCTTCAGCTTTTGGAACTATTGATGAGCAATTGGTAACTTTCCGGAGTCGTTGCTCAAAGTTTACATACCAAGCAGTGGCGGCTCGTGGTCAAAATTTTAGTGTGTTCTGGAATTATTATTAGCAAAAAGAACTGAATTATTTTTATACTCGTATATTACTTATATTTTACCTACTACCTATTTTTTATAAATTAAGTCTATTCTTCGTTCTTTCCTGGTGGCAAACTTTGTTATAACTTTTTCATTAAAATTGTTAATTTTAGAGATAAACTTTATTTCAATAGATAACATGGAAAGTGCTGTTAAACGATCTTCGGTCATTGAATTTCTAAGAAATGTTTTGACTCTTTTTAATGTTGAAAAACATCTCTCCGCCTCTGATGTCGTCATGGGAGTAGTTACCACAATTTCCAATAATTTTTTTGTCTTTTTCAACGTATCTTCTAGATTGTTGGTTACTAAAAATTTTAGAAGAGGTGGTGCGCCATTTAATGTCCTGCAATCATTTTTTGAATATAGAACAAATAGTTCAGTTCGTAAACGTTCTTTATCAAGCATGGGATAAAAAGTACATACGGAAGTGAGCTTATCTTCAGGAAATTTGCCACAATATTCTCCATGCAAAGCATTCGGAAAAGAAAAGTGATGCAACTACTAGATGTTCTTTAAATTGAAATCTATCTTTTTCGCAATTTATAATAATATCACAAACTTCTTAAGCAGAAATCCGGTGATCAAATTGGATGTTATTTGGGGGTTTTCGTTTGTTTTTTGGTGGCTCATTGCTAATTATATTTGTTGCTTCACTAATAATGTTATCAATATTATTCCGAACTTGAATGATACTGCGTTCAAAATTTTCAACAGCGTTTCTTACTAGAGTAGGTTTGATTTTTCTTTGTTGTAATTGATTGAATAGGATATCTACGTAGAGCATTACATGATGGAAAAAAGACAGCCAAAAATTGAAAATAGGATCATTCAATGCACGCCGAATAGAAGCGGCCGCACTACAAACTGTGTAATTGGAAAATTGATCTTCTATTTCATGCATACAATCAATGAGAGAAGCTCTATTTTCATACACAACATTAATGTTAGAGCCATGAGGGATTCTTTTGTTCACAATTTTATTCAATACTTCTACTCATTGTGGTGAATTATTAAAAAATCCCGGAATGTCTTGTAAATTTCAAAAAAATACGCGTACTTGCCTATTTGCAGAAGCAGCTTTAGACATAATCAAGTTTAACTGGTGGGCATAGCAGTGTACATAGTGAGCAAAAGGATACTTTTTTTTTATTAACGCTTGAACGTCTGCAGTGTGGCCACTCATCACTGCTCCTCCATCGTAGCTTTGGGCAATCATTTTGTTGGGTGAATTTGGAATTAAAGGCTCAATAACAGTTAGAATTTATTAACTAAGTGTTTCTGCATCACATTTCTCAGGAATTAAGTAGTTCCAAAATCGTTCAATTGGTTCACCATCGCAAACATATCTAAAAATAATAATCATTTGAGACTTTGCAGCAACGTCCGTTGTTTCATCCGCCATGATTGCCAGAAATGGCGAATGATTAATTTCTTCAATTATTTGTTCATGACAGACTTCAAGCATACACTGTAATAAATAATTCTGTATTTCTTTGGAGGTGCCTTTAAATACGGAAGAATTCTTTAGATGATCACTGAGAGTTGCGTCTAATTCATCAGAAAAGTTGATCAACCCACGAAATATCCCCGGATTCTCAGAAATATCACTTTCGTCATGTCCCCGAAGAGCCAGTTCAAATGCTCCACAAAATTTAATACAATTTATAATTTTTGATAAAATGTATCTATTTTTTGATACATTTTCATTACGTTTTTGTATATTTAACCAATACGCAGAATCTAATTGTGTCATTATATTAGTTGATCCTAATAACGCCAATTCCATACAATTATGATGATGGCTTTTAGAGTTTTCATGCCTTTTTATTTTTAAACTCAAATGTTTTAGATCGGTGATCCCTATTTCCGTCCACGCTTTATCGCCACCAAAAAGTAGGCAGAGAAAACAGTATAAAGAATTCTTTTTGTTACAGCCACAAATCCATTCATTTTTTAAATAAATGTCTTTATTAAATTTACGCGTATAACTTTTTCCTCTACTTACACCCGCTTTTTCAATAATAATGTCTGGCAATGGTCTACCTTTTGCTTCTAACTCAAGTTTTTCTTCATAAGAATGTTGAGAAAATCTCTTCACATTAATTAAATTAAACGCCACTTCCATAGTTAATAAATAATTATATATTATTATTGTCAATTCAACAAAAACAAAATCCGTACATGAACAAAATACAAAATCACACACACCGTATTGTTTTTAAGTTTAACTCGCCGCGCTGCGCCGAAACTACCCAAAAACTGCAATGCCGCGAAAAAAAAATCCCGATCTCAAGTCTCAAATTGCATTTTCCGCCTAGAGCTGGAATAAATGCAGCGAATTATCGGGTTATTTCAGCGTACCATTCCGACAGACACGAGGGTGGCGGGGAACAACGCGGGTGTGCGAAGGAGCGCGTAGAGCACGATCGTGTGGACCAGATGATTATTTCGAATCGTCGACCGGGTCGACGGTACTTTACTTTACTCGGCTGCTGTTGACTCGCTGATGCACTGGAGGTGCTGGCGCTTCGGCTGTGATGACGCGAGAGGGTTTGACGGAGATATTTTCTTTTTTTTTGGATTTTGGTTTATAGATCATATTTTTAATAGATTATTTAATTTTCTTTGGAGCTCTGCAGCACTGCAGCACAAATAGACCAGCCGCCACTGATACCAAGTAAACCGGGCAAATATGGTATAAATAAGTATGGGCCCTTTGTGATGCTGAAAATTTTTATTGCTGCAATTTTCAAGTGTTTTTAGGAAAAATAAATGGAATAGTAGAAAAGAATCAAGGACCTCGAGTTGTTAAAACTTTAGCAAGCCATTGGTATCGTAGTGGACGAAATATAACCACTAATCATTTTTTCACCGCCATCACTTTAGCAGAAGATCTTCAATTGTGGGGACAGTCCGCAAAACTCGCAAAGACCTGCTAAAGTGCTTACTGGATATTCGCGAAAGAGCAACGTATTCTTCACAGTTTCTTTTCACACGAAATCTTACTTTAGTGTCCTACGTTACGAAACCCAAAAAATCTGTGGTACTGCTATTTTTAATGCATCACCAACATGACATTGCGGGGGAGGATTTGAAATTTAAACCTGATATAATAACCTCCTATAATGAGACAAAAAGTGGCGTCGATTGCTTGGATAAAAATTGTACGTGAGTCCTCTTCCAAAAGATGCACAAGAAGATGGCCTCTACGTCTATTTTTTAAATGGTTTGATGTCGCTTCATATAATGCCTTTGTCACCTGGATTACAAAAAACCCAGACTGGAAAAGTTCTAATGGTAACTTGAAAATAAGAAGAAAACTTTTTTTAGAAGAACTAGGTAACATGTTGACCCATGATAATATTGTTTGGCGAGCAGACAAAATTCATGAGGATGGTAGAGGGTTTTCCGCAGCTACATGTCAAGCTATTGAAACTACGGGAGTTCTAGTAAAAAAGAAGCAGTCCAATCCCCACGCGGGCGCAAAAAGAAGTAGATGTTTTCAGTGCCGGGGAAATGATAACAAATATTCCACAAAATGTGACAAGTATCAAAAATTTGTTTGTCCCACACACTCAGAAATTAAAATTTCTAAAACGGTAGTATGCTCCTATTGTTTAAAAGACGAGGATGGAGAATAAGGACTAATGTGATTTTTTAGACAAATAAAAGTAAATATTCAGTTTGTTATTCTTTTTCGTAAGTTTTTTGGGTATATGTATTCCTAATAAAAAGTTTTAGTTGTTTATTTTTTTAATGAACGTAAAGCAAAATATAGAAACATCTTTTATTACGATTCCCATATTTTTTCAAATAAAAATTTAAAAAAAAAAGGTCAATTTTGACCTAGTTCTGGGATCCAAAAAAATATTATTATTTTGGGACGGCTAGGGTTAATAGCAAAATTCTAACCAAAAAACGTGAAGTGATATTCTTGTTAGTCAAAAGTCAATTGTCACTTTTTATAGCGTGCAACCAATGTAGCATAGTCCGCTACATTGGTTGCACCCTGTATATTTAAGGTAAATACACACTTAATATAACAATAAAAAAATCACAGTAACATTTATGGGATTATATGCTAAAAGAAATGTAATTTTTTATACCTATAAAAAGCAGAATAAAAAATATAGATGACGCATTTTAATAAATAAAATTTTTATTGTTTATCGTATCCGTAAAACCCCAATGTATTTTTATAGCTTTAAAAATGATTCGTTCGATAAAATGTCGGAATAAAACGGGAAAAGAAACGTCACATTTATGCAGATTCCATGCCAGTGAACTGTTCTTGGTAACATATGCACGTAGTTTTTCCATCCATCACCCTGATATGTGACTATCCTATCTCCTTATCTTCTTTGTTTTCATTTCGCGAGTTTCGCAGAAGTAAATATTTTTTCTATTGTTAAGTTCGCCTTTGGGATAAGTTCTCCTTTAGTTAGAGAGAACGCTTTTGTTCTTGAAGTCTGTTTGATTTTTTGCGGACATACCAAAGCTTAAAACAATGATGTAGGTATAGAAATGACAATTATACATATGTAAAGCGTATGTAAGATAATATACCAGGAATAAATATGCAAAACTATATTAACAAAATTAATTTTAAGGTTACTTTTGCATATTTAAATCGGGAAAAACCGAAAACCATACGATATTCCAACGTTTTCCTGTAAGGCAAGGCAAGCTTTCGTAGCAGAACCATTAAAAAATTCCGCCCTATTTTTTTCCGCGGAGGATTCAAAAAGGTTTTTAAGCCCGTGAATTTTCTCGCATTAAAAAGATATTAAAAGTGCCCGGAGGCGGATGATTTTTTTGCGGTGACGGTTTCAAACGTTCAAAGACGCGTTCTTTAGAAATGTGTGGAAAAGGGCACGGTGTTAAAGAAGAAAATATTTTTTTAATTTTTGTTTAATTTGGCCTTTTCTTGGTAAAAGTTTTAGAAAGGAAACTACTCAGGTTGACTTCTAGTAAGCGACTGGTTTATTCGAAATCCTTTTCATACGTATGTTAATGTCATGTGTCATGTCAATTACATCTGATAGGCAATGTTGCCAAATACATTTTAAGGTTGGTTCACAGCTCACATCACATCCCCCTTTCTTTAAATTTAAAGTAACACTTTTTCACTCAATTTTTCTTATACACTAACTAAAAGTTACAATTTTTTATTACAGATATAGTTTTTCATATTTTTGTCTCTCACTTCATATTACTACTACCATTCCTTAAATTTACCTTAAATTTAATATCACATGTTACAATAAACATTTAGTGTACAAGTACACAACATTTAACCTTTGTCTAGCAGCTAACTCTGTACTAAAATTTCCTATGTATTATCTCCCCTTTTTAACTATGTAGTATATAATGGGT
Organism: Anthonomus grandis grandis; assembly: GCF_022605725.1. NCBI lineage: Eukaryota > Metazoa > Arthropoda > Insecta > Coleoptera > Curculionidae > Anthonomus > Anthonomus grandis. Next base: position 35,311,974 of record NC_065552.1, read on the forward strand.
AGCAAACTGTTTGCTTTTATTGCTGAATTTGATGTTGGTATATAAAAAAAAATTACTGTGAGTTGTGAATAGTATATACTTTACATAAAAAAATTTGTAATTATGAAATTGTGACTTTTAAATTAATTTAAAAAATCTTTCATGCAAGAATCAAATTAGCCTGTTTGTACACAGATCAAAATTAGCAAAGTTTTGTTACTGTTATGTAATAATAACGGTTTTACAACTAAGATTTAATCAAAGTCTAAAAAGCGATTAGGTCTTTTAATCGATCTTCCAGATTTAGTCACAAAGTCTTTAGGCACTAGACTATACTCATCACTTGCATCAGAGCTTTTGTTAGAGTTGTCACAACTATTTACAATGGTTTTATTAACTAAACTTCTACTTTGGTCTTTCGACTCGTCTGAACTTACATTACTACATAAACTATTATACAATGAAGAATTTTCAGAGTTAGAGCTAGAGCTTTGGTCAACTATTGTTGAAGAGTGTTTTGAGTCACTACTAGACTCTTCAACAATGTTGGGTGAACAGCCTGGTAGGCCTTTGTTTAAATTGCCAATGTCTGGTGAATTTGGATTTCTACTATGACTCGGTCAGCCTGTGAACTCGTCTTGCAAGGTGTTTGAATTTTCAGTTTGAGGTTGAGCAAAATTATGAAAAATGCTACTTGAAAATTTCTGAGAAAAACTTGGATATGAGTGTGAAAAATTGTTGTTAACAGACTTATCACAAAAATGGTTACTAGGTTGTTCTTGATAGTTTCCAACAGAGTTTGATGGTTGTTTAATTGATTTATTTTTAAGTTTATTGACAGGTCTAATAAAAATACTATTTCTTACAAAAATTCTACCATCTTGTAATAAAACTTTGTAGGCTCTTATACCTACATTTGACAAAATTCTACCCCTCAGCTATTTTGTATGTGGTTTTATTTGCACCCACACCTCAGTATTATCCTGAAATTGATCTTTAGGCCTGGTACCCTTCTTATCAAAGTAGTACCTTTATTTGTTAATTATCTTAAATTTCGACTCATTATAACATTGGCTGGTGAGTGTTTTCCGTCAATTGGGGTGTTTCTTAAATCAAGTGAAGCTAAGTGGTGATCTTTTCCCTCATAAAAACATTTTTTTAAAGTCATTTTTATTGTTTGTATAGCTCTTTCCACTTGGCCGTTACTTTGTGAATAAGTTGGAGATGAAAATTTATGTGTAAATCCATAATCTTTTGAAAATTGAGAAAATAAATGACTAGCGAATTGTGGACCTCCATCAGATATAACTATTGATGGTATACCAAAATGCGAGAAAATGCTTCTCAAACAATCTATAACACTTTTACTTGATAAATCCCCTTTTAAATCAATGACTTCAACAAACTTTGAGTAATAATCTATAAGCAGTAAATATGTGTGGTTACTAAATTCGAATAAATTAATGCCAACTTTATAAAAAGGCACCTTGACAATTTCATGAGATATCATGGGCTCAGACTGGTCTGACTTTCTGTGAGCTTGGCAAACATGACAGGAAGCAATAAGGTCTTGAATCTGTTTATTCATGCTTAACCAAAAAAATGACAAGTTTGCTTTATTAATAGTCCTATTTATGCCTAGGTGACTATAGTGCAATCTATCCAGGATGGATTTTCTAAAGCTCTTTGGCACGATTAATTTTTGACCCTTAAAAACCAAATCTTCCATGATATTTAACTCATGACGAAATTTATAATAACATTTTATTTCCGATGGAACTTTAGCATAAGACTTTGGCCAACCTTTATTTATTAAATTTTTAATTAAAATTAATTCTTGATCTTTACTAGTTAAGTCTTTAAGTTTTTGCCTAATTTCAGGAGTTGTATTCAGTTGACTAGAGATAAGACAAACTTGGACTTCAAGCTCAATATCAATATTTTCGTTAAAAACTTTATTTTCTTCAAAGGCTTTACTAAGAGTATCAGCTATTATTAGTTTTTTACCCGGTTTGTAAACAAGATTAAAATCAAACTTTTTTAACTGAATTAACATTCTTTGAAGTCTAGCTGGACATGAGTTTAAAGGCTTTTTTATAATAGATATAAGAGGTTGGGGGTCAGTCTCTACGATGAAAGATTTTCCAAAAATATACTGTTCAAAATGTGTTATACCAAAAAATACCCACAATAATTCTTTTTCAATCTGACTATATCTTCTCTGAGTCTCTGTTAAACTTTTTGATGCATAGGCACACGGAATACCCTCCTGTAACAAAACTGCTGCCATGCCATTTTGACTAGAATCTACTGAGATAGTTGTTGGTTTTTTGACATTTTTGACAAAATTTTAAACAAGGACTCTGACATGCTAAATTTTTTAGTTCATTAAAACAGTTATCATGTTCATGCCCCCATACAAAAGCAATATCTTTTTTAAGCAAACTACGTAAGTGAAAAGTTTTTTCAGACAAATTAGGAATAAATTTACCCACATAAGTAATATAACCTAAAAATTTCTGAATATTATTTACATTTATTTTTATTAAATCTTATATTATTTTTTGCTGCAATTTCAAAAACTTTAATCAACCTTAAATTATGTTCTTCAATTGTAGACCCAAAACAAATAATGTCATCAATATAACAGCCTACACCCTCTAAACCACCAAAAATATCATTCATACGTTCCTGAAAAACCTCTGGACTACTTGTTAAGCCATATGGCAATCTCAGAAACCTATACCTTCTAAATTCAGTCGCAAATGTACACAATCGAGAACTTTCATCATCTAGTTGAATTTGTAAAAACCCTTATGTTGCATCCATAACAGAAAAATATTTAGCCTGCGACAATTTACTCGTCAATTCAGAAAATGTTGGTAAATGTGTTATTTGTCTTACAATAAATTTATTCAAAAAAGTTGGATTTAAACAAAGTCTTAAATCCTTGTTTGGTTTACGCACCAAGACATAAGGGTGAACCCATTTTGAACTTAGTCTCTCTCATTAGTCCTAACAATCATTTTTCGTTTTTCTAATTGATCTAAAGTATATTTAAGTTTTTCTTTAAGAGCAAAAGGTACTTTCCTAGGAGGAATTGTGCATCATTTTTCAAATCTAGATGATAAGGTTTATCCATACAACCAATCCCAGAAAAAAGAAAATAAAACTCTTTTACAACCCGACCAACTGCACTAGAATCAACCAGGCTAAAACTATATTTATTTGTGTCATTAGTTTGAGAGTCGATAACCTCAACTTTTTTTATCAAATTTAATGAAATGCATGTCTTTAAGCCTAATAAGGAAGAACAATTCATATCGACCACATAAAAAAGTATTCTAAAATTTTTATTATTATGTTTACAATCTAAATAACATATACCCTTAACTGGCAATTCATGTTTAGAATAAGAACTTAATTTGATGTTTGTTTTTAGAATTTTTCTTAAATCATACCCAAAATTACTTAATGTCTCCGTTGATATCACATTCGCCATAGCTCCAGTGTCAATCTTGAAGTTGATGTTTTGACCTTCTACTGTAAGATTCTGAACCCACGATGATTCATGAGTGCTGTCAACTTGGTGCAGCGATACCACACGAGTAGTAGTTTGGATATTATGTGATAATGATCTACATATATTTGAAAAATGATGAAGCCTAAAACATTTAGAGCATTTTTTACCAAAAGCAGGACATTTTTTTGGTCCATGCTGAGAAGAACAATTATTGCATTTTACAAACACACCTTGACCAAAATTTCTAGAATTGGCAAAAATCTTTGGGTTAGAAAATGAAAATCTTGAAGGTCCTGGATATGAAGTTGCTTGAAGTTTTTCTTAACTATATCAACTTGATGTTGGGTAGCCCTACCATTTGTAATTTCTCGGTTTCTGTCCCTTGCATGTTCGACAGACAAACACACATCAATGGCATCTTGCAGCTTTGGATGATCAGCTGCTAATAACTTCTCCCTCAAACGGTCATCGAGGAGGCCACATATCATAACATGCTTGACTAAAGACTCCTTAAGGTCCTTTAGTTCACAATTTAGAGAAATATTTCTTAATTCCATGACATAATTGTCAATAGACTGGTCAACTTTTTGTCTGCATGTTAATTACTTGAAAAATTCATATGTTAAATTCTTTTTTGGTGCAAAATAATTGTCAAATTCTTTCAATAAACCCTCAAAATTTTCCTTTGTTTCATTATCTAGATGTAATGAGTTAAAAATACGTAAACCCTCTGTTTACATTCCTTTTGTCTTCTTAGATTTAAAGATTTATAATCTATATAAATCCATATTTCTTTAATATGTTGTATTTACCACCTTTGTACATATTTTGGTGAATCATGCCTTGGCGCTGCGCCGCTAGATGGCTAATATTTATTTTACCGTGTGGTGTGACAGTCCACAGGCGGCCATGATGTGGGGAGAGAGCTGTGTGTCTTGAGAAATAAAACAAACGTGTTTTGGAGATTCCCGAGTTTTTTTTTTTTGAGTCTGAGTATTCTAAACACCCTCATCACCCATCAAAGTTAAAAGTTGAGTTTTAATTCAGTAGCTATAAGGTAATTTACGAACCTTTGCTTCCAAAAATTCCAGTTATCAGCTACATTGCCTTGGTAAAACATGGGCAGGATACCAGGAAAATTGTGGTTTATCATTTTCTGGCTTGCCCTCAACTCGTTCAGGAAAATAAGGTGTTTCAACAGGCCCAGCGATACTGCTCACCGGTTTTTCCGGTGGAAAACGCGGCAATACGGTGTATTGTCATAGGATGATGGTAGATTTCTTTTTCTTTGATCGTAAGCTCGTTCTAAGGCTGCGCCATGTTTAATTTGGCCTTTTCTTGGTAAGGGTTTTAGAAAGGAAACTACTCAAGCAGTGTTGCCAACTTTGTTACAAGACATTCCACCAGAAACTATATTAAATCTCACTAGAAATCCATTAAATGAAAAAACACATTCCACTAGAATTCAGCTGAAAAATAATCAAATTAAACTAGAATTCCAATATATATATATATATATATATATATATATATATATATATATATATATATGTCATATTTTAAGGTACAGCAGGAATCTACAATAAGTTTTTGCTATGCTTACGCCATCTTTTTGTGAGGGGTAGTTGCAATTTGCTATTAAAAACTCATAATTTTATAGAAAACATTACATATTTATTATAAAAAAAAATGGAAAATATATAAACCGATTCCAAGCGGTCTATCGGTAATTACCGTTCCTAAATGGTATTAACCAAACACGTCCAAGCGGTTATCCAAGCGGTTATAGTTATAACCGCTTGAGATATGTGACTTCACCAATTAGCCCTTTATACGTCATCAATTTGGAACAGTAATTACCCACGTCCGGAGCTGTTTTCTAAACTTCAAATGTCAGATATTGAAATAAGTGCGGGAAAATATATAAACAAACAACAAATTATTTCCTTTTTAAAAATTAAAAAATTTTCTGTTTTAAAACCGATAGATCGCTTGGAATTGGTTAATATAACACGCGTTGACGTTGACATTAGTAATTGATCTAGGCTGCGTTCATCGGAACAAAGCGATGCAGAGGCGCTCGAAGCGCAGAAGCTTCCTTAAAGTTCAGCAGAAAAAATTGCATCGCTTTAGTAAGCGCTTTATTCTGATGAACGCGACCGTATTGGCGCTTTCTCAAGTGACGAGCGGGTTGCCTAAAATGATGTTGCCAACTGATGCGCTTTACTAAAAAATTTGAAAATAACAAAAGTACCATCATTTTGCGAAATATCTTATTTTCACTAAAAATTCCGCTAAAAAATTTCAATTTCACTAAAATTTCCATCATGGTGGATTTTGATAATGCCATTCCACTAAATGACTATCAAAACCACTAGATCTAGTGGAAAATCTACTGTGTTGGCAACACTGTACTCAGGTTGACTTCTAGTAAGCGACTGGTTTATTCGGAATCCTTCATACGTATGTTAATGTCATGTGTCATGTCAATTACATCTGATAGGCAATGTTGCCAAATACATTTTAAGGTTGGTACACAGCTCACATCACAATTTTATTTGTGTATAGGCCTGAAAGGTTAAATAATGTTATGTTATTGACAGTAGTCGTCTAGTGTTTCTTAAGGAGCCTTATTTCTTATAAAAAACCTAATAAGTTTGGTCACACTCCCGAAATTACATTACCATTTTTATTAGTTTTGCCTCTAAACGCATCATTAGACCTCATCAGCAGTTTCTAAAATGTACATTCTAAAAGACAGCAAACTTAAGACGTGCCCACTACTGACAGATTCTAGTATCTATCGGAATCGGTTTAAAATCAACGCTTATCAATTTCAATTCTCAATGTCATGTTTAAAAATTATATAGCTCACAATTTTTAAACATTTATTGCTAATAGAAACCTTTACCAATCAAGAATTGGCGAATATGCATTTGGCATACGGAGCAACAAACTGCAATGCACGAGCAGCATCGCGGTTGTATCATGAACGTTATCCCGAACGACAGCATCCTGGATACAAAAAGTTTATTGCGGTTCATCGGCGGCTCGCTGAGACAGGCATGTTTAAGACCAAGATGCATGATACTGGTGTTGCTCGAACCGTAAGAACGGTCGAATTTAAAGAAGAGGTGCTTCAGCGAGTTGCCGATGAACCATCAAATAGCACACGTGACGTCGCTAAGAATAGGAATACGAGTAACGCTTCTGTCTGGCCGGTACTACACGAGCAACAACTCCATCCTTACTGCTTCCAGAAAGTTCAAGGTATGACTGCAGCCGATTATCATCCTAGAGTTCAATTTTGTCGATGGCTTCTGGATCACATCATTGCACAACCAAATTTTTTACGATATGTTTTGTGGACCGATGAAGCCTCTTTCACAAGAGACGGTATTTTTATTAGTAGGAATAGCCATTTTTGGGACGAAGAAAATCCTTACGCAATTTTTCCAAGAAAACATCAGAATCGTTGGTCTATCAACGTATGGGCAGGCAACGTACGCGAGTATTTGGCTCAGCGGTTCGGGCACCGTTGGATTGCCAGAGGTGGAGCAGTGTCTTGGCCTCCTAGGTCACCCGATTTAATGTCGCTCGATTTTTTCTTGTGGGGACATGTAAAATCTTTAGTCTACGAAACTCCAGTAGAATCAGAGCTAGACTTAATTGGACGAATAACAGCAGCATTTGAAATCATTCAAAAGGAGGATCAAATTTTTAGTGTAGTCCGCCGAAATCATGTGCGACGTTTAAATCGGTGTATTGTGGTTGGAGGAAGACATTTTGAATAATTGTTGTGATGGTATCATAAACAAAAGGTAAAATAAATGCATCAGATCCTATTTAGGTAATTAATATTTTTTCTAAATTTAAACGCGTTTTAGGGCTTTAGTGGCGTAGTGACACTTTTCCGGACATGGGTTCCTATACTCAAATGGATTCTACTGTTGCACTGAACAACCCCTAGAATTTTGATCTCACCCTGTATAAAAAAATCTATTTATTTATTTTTGTTTAAAATCATGTATTAGGTACCAAGTGATTTGTAGTGACAAAAACCAGAATAAAAACATTTATAAACACATAAAATTAAATTCGTTACACGTTTTTCCTAATAAATTTTGTCGATATTCGAACTCCTGGCTTTATTTTTTACATTTATTTTATATAACTTTTTTCAAATTTCCCGCCATATTGGGGCAAGAGCTAGTCACTTGACAGCTATCAAAATGTTTTATAGGTTCTCACATATGCACAACTGATTTCCGTCAATCCGTTTTCTAATTTTGTTTCAAACTTCATTTGACCAGCCTGTATATTCGTATAAAAATTACGTAATATGGATAAGACCTCAGTTTCAGACTTCAGCCCTCGTTGTTAAACTATCTTTAAATAACTTTGAAAAAAACTTAACACATATTTCATTAAGCACTAGTTACAACTAGCCACAAATATGAATAAAATTGAACAAATCGGCATTGGTCTCGTGAATGGATCAAAAGCAAAAGCGCCTTCCACATTTTCACATGTATCTCTATGCGTAGCTGCTCACCGTATGCGTGTGCAAGTCTGTACGCACCTTTATATAAATACTGTTTCTATTATTTTATTTCTTTTTAATGGTAAGATTAATTACAAAGCGCGTCAACAAAGGGAGAGACTTGAAATGTCATAAAGTGAAGACATAAATATAATTTATGAGGTTTAACCGTGTAAGGGTCGATCAAAAAAATTAGTAATTAGTTTATATAGTTTATGTTTTGACTTAAATTATTTATTGTGCAAATCAGTGTTTGTATCTTGTAAAGGAAAAAAGTGTGTATGGAATCAAAAGAAGGCTTTCAGGGAAATTAAAATCACTCATCAGAATTTGGACTAAAAGATAAGTGACTTACATTGTAAGATGATATTAAGGGTTATGATAATAACTGCTTAACTGGTAACTCTATATTTAATTATTAGGAATTATCAAAGGAATCTTTAGATATCTCATTAAAATATAACATAACCTACTATTCTTTATCTGCAAGTTTATGCTTTAGTCTGCTAAATATAAAACCAATTTATTAATGACGTTTATAAGTTTTTATTTAACCAATATATCAATCCGAAATACGGTGGTCTAAATTATTAGGAAAATCCATTATTAAACTACTAACAAAATGCGCTGGTCCAAATTTAGAATCCCGCTTCCAAATGTTTTCACAACTGTGGCGATCGGTATAGTTGTGACATTTAAATCCAATTATTTATGCCAGATAAAAGTGTTTTGGCTTTGTAGAGTTAACAGGACATAAATAAAGATTGCACTTCTTAGAGACAGTTTTAATGATACAGACGGAAATAGCTACTCGTTCCTTAAAACAAAATGTATACAAGCTTATAAGAGATATGAGGAAATATTATATTAATTATAAGCAGTACATATAATTTTGTTAGGACTGAGTGAAATTATGAAGAGTTACGGATTCTGATTCTCCATTGTAATTGTGAATATTTGCGCCATTATATAAGAGCAGTAAGAAGAATATAATTAGGGCCATAGCCCTCATTTCTTTAGCTATAAAAGTGTTAAATGTCAATAAAGAAAAGATTTGTAAAATTTCTGGAATAATTTAATGTACTTTCCAACAGCAATGGTAAATGAATTGAATAGACTATACTTTTTTTAACCAAGCAAAACAATCCAGAATCCTTCTTATGCGTACTCGTTGACCTGGCCAATGACGTATTTGACCTACATATATTTGGCAATATAGAAAGCTCATTGTAAATAAATTAAGGTTTCGATTTCCTTCTGCATATTAAATATGTATAAAAACCAGGTACCCAATTATTCTCCAACACCATTTCAAGTACCCTAAATATTCATTTAACACAAGTTTAATCATTTGCGTCTCGTAAAATAAAATAAAGTACAAAAATAAAAACAAATCTCCAGAAAGTCTCCGACTAGCAAACCTTATCAGAATTTATAGCAAACTTTGTATATATACGTATCGTCTGGCGATTCAAGATCAAAAACCAACTAAGTTTATGGACAGAAAGTAGCAGCATCAGATCCGATACGAGACGATACGAAATTTCAATAAACTTAAGTAATGTCCCATATCATGAGATGCTGCGCTCGCTTTGGCTCACTGCATTTCAAAGTAAACCCAGTTATAATGGATTCTTTTTTTATTTTTTATGTGAATTCTTTTCGCATACAAATAGACTCATTTAATTCTTTAGATAAAATCTATTCAAGTCATCGGTACCAGTTCAGTTATTACATAATTCACAAAAATATAAACACCATTTTTGATATAAATAACTCATTTCAGCTAATTTCAGGCTTATATCTTTATTAACGCAGCTAAAACTGTAAACTGTAATGAGTGACGTTTTCAAATGTTGTACTTTTTATTTGTAGATGTATTTTGTGCTTGCCGATCTGTTTAAGTTTAGGTCCCAGTATAACTGGTGCTCGTCTATTTGTGCATAATTAATGTAAAAGTAAACCGAGAAATCTCGCACCCCTGTACAATCTTCTAACAAGAATATAACTTCGCGCCTCCCGGAAATAAACTACTTGAGAAAAATCCCATTATTCTCGTTATAAGACAGACGCCATTATTTTAGGGATTCCCCTCCCCAACTTATGTCCCAACTATACAATGCGTATTTTCATTATCTTTATCCCGCGGAGTTGTTGCGAACTTTCTTGTTCAACTTCCAGCGAAGTTGTATCGTCGGTCGAGCGACGAAATCCTGCGTGAAGCGAACCGCTTGGGAAATCTAGAGTCCCTTTTTCTGTTTGATTTTAGAAAAGGGCACCTCTCGCCATCTGGGATTTGGCTAAATGGAAATACTTTCGCTGGTTTCTAGGTACGAAAGTTTCGGTATTTTATTTACAATAGAGGAATGTTGGTAATCTATGGATAAGTATAGCAGGGTCTGGACACTATGATAATAATATTATTTTCATTTATTCTTTTTGATTCTAGATATACTAATTTACCATAAGTCCTGATGATTTATAGATTTATATTAACGAAAATAATTTTAAAATCCTATTTGTGTAATAGGGTCCAACGAGTAAAATATAAAAATGTTATGTCAGAAATTCTTAATGTTGCATATGGTGTTCCCCAGGGAACGGTCTTAAGTCCACCATTACGTTCATCCTTTATATCAATAATTTGGTACATGCAATAAAAAAGTGTAAAATAAGTTTATTTGCAGATGACACTATATTGTATGTAGTAGGAAGGAACCTACATGAGATGCAGGCAGACGTGAACGATGACCTTTGTAATTTATTCGAATGGCTCTGTATAAATAAATTAAGCTTAAATACAAACATTTTGAAATTCTGACACGAATCTGTAAAAATTGGTGTATGCAAACAAAATTACAGCTTTACAACGCCCTTGCACTTCCCTATTTACAATTCTGTTCTGCATTGCTGTTTGGTTTGCCTCAGTATAAAGCGGACAAACTAGAAATAATTCAAAACAGAGTCATGAGATTAGTATTGAAATGTGAGTGTTATGCTCCTGTTGAGTTATCTGTACAACAAATAATTATATTTAATGTGTACTTGTTTATTTTTAAAATAAAGAAACGTCTACTACCCGAATATATTTGTCAAAAATTAAGAGTATTCGCAGATGTACATGAATACAATACAAGAAATCGTACAGATTTTATTCTGGTAGATAGATGGAGACAAAGTTGCGCAGTTTGGAGCTTAATAAAATGATGTTTAAAAAATTTTAAAATTTCGGATACTTTCGGAGATATCCAAAAAAAACCGAAATTTGTCAAAATGGTTTTTACCTTCTATCGATTTTATTTAAAGAGGTATCGGAAAACTAAAAACAGTTTTTCATTGCCACTTTCTATGCTTTACAACATGACGCAAAAAATAATAATACGACGCGACGTTTCGTTTTTTTTCGACCATCATCAACATTATTTTTTCTTATGGGCGCCATAATGGATTTTCTCATTTCTAAAAAGTATTTTTAATTGCCTTTAAAATGAGGTATCGCACTTGCATATCCGATTACTCGTTCTAGTACTTTCCATAAAAACTCAATGGGATTATATCAGTGGGATTTTTTAACAAATTTATCTGGGAAATCATCATCAACTCTGTTATATATATGAACCAAAGTTATGAAATACCCTGTATTCAATAAATACATTTTCATTAAATTGGTTTAAAAAAAACTATAACAAATACATAGTATTTTATAGGTTCAGTTTATAGAAAATCAATTTATTTGGAAATCCCATTGATATATCTTTCTCTCTTGCACTCATGGAGTTCTTATAGGAAGTACTAGAATCAGTAATCGGACATGCAAGTGCGATACCTCATTTTAAAGGCAATTAAAAATACAGGGTGTCTCACGACGAATAGACGCGATCGATATCTCAAAAACTAATTTTTCAAAAATCTTGGAAATTTGGCAACATAGCACAGTTGATGGGGGCCACACAACTAAAATATTTTGACAGTTGTGACGTTTCCGGTTATACCGGAAGTAGGCGTCAACTTCGTTATTTTAAATGGAACACCCTGTATATTTTTACATATTTGGCTTCCACGTGAAATTCTAGGTATATTTTGTGTATAATGTCCTTATCTAAGTGTAACCGTTTTTGACATATTTTGAATTTCATGTGAAAAATTATGTTTATAAGCCCTAACATAATTACCGATTACTCCCTTTTAGTAGCTTTAATTTATTAATTAGTTTAGGTTTTATTTTAAAGGAAGGACCTTTTCAAGAGACTATTTTAATATTTGGCTTAAAAAAGATACAGGGAGGTCAAAAACTAGCATTAAAAATTAAAATGACAAACATTATTAAAAGTCAATTTTTTTAAATGGAAACCCCTATTTTTACTATTTTCTCATAAAGATATTTAAAAATAAGGTTAACTTTGTATAAGGTTATCTAGTCCAAAAATTCATAGTTTTCGAAATATTGGCAGTTTAAATTTGGCCTAATATTAAAAGCCGCACAGTAACACAGCTCAAGGACTGACGGTTGTCATAGTAATCGCTTGAAGCGGCAGTAAGACAATGGATTATAACACAAATGTCAGTGGTGCTTGTAATTTCGTAATTTTTTAAAAACTTATATGCCGGGGCGATTAAATTATACACACGAAGATTATTTAAATTTGTTTATTATCTATGGAAAATGTTACAAAGTTTTATCGAGAACATGCCAAATATTTGCAGATAGATTCCCAGAAAAACAGAAACCATCATTTTGCGCTGTTAGGCGAATAATAGAAAATTTTACAAATTTTGGCTGAGTAACAAGTTATTTTAACAAATGTTCAAAATTTCCTCCTCGAACTTCTAAACATTTTTCCCATCTGCTAATTAGCTCGTCATGGGTTGCCGCTCTAATTGACTCTGAAGATATACTTTCAATTGCTTGTCTGGAAAGGGTTTCCATACAATCCTGCTGCGTTTTTAATTAAAACAAGCAATATTCTTTATTGTTTTCCAAATAAAATAATCTAGGGCAGTTAAATCCGGAGAACGAGGAGGCCACAAAATAGGTCCGTTATTGGCAATCCACTTGTCATTAAATGATGCGTCTAAGAATCTCATTACAGGAAGGGTGGTACACCATCATGTTGGTAATAAATGTTTCTGTGTTCTGCCAATGGTAAATTCATTAAATATTCTGTATCTAGGCCCTCTAGAATATTTAAATATCCTTCTCCTGTAAAAATTGATACAGAATTAAAAATTTAAACGTAATATGCATTAAACTTATAAGTGACTTTCTATTTAAGTTTTCTTCGTAATAGGGTAATTTAATGATTCGATCATTTCTGATAGCACAAATAACATTACACTGCCAGACTTCCTGATAATTTTGTGATCTCACAGCATGAGGAATTGAATCACTCCAAACATGGGAATTATGTATGTTAAAAATATAATTTTTTGAAAATTTTGCATCAGTCCAAATTACGTCATTCAAAAATTAAAGATTTTCGTTTACCATTGTTAAGATAAATTCACAAAACTGAATTATTTTGGGCAAATCTGTTTCTCTGATGATTTCAAGATGCTGAACCTAAAATATTAAAAAAGGGTGGAAGTTATGTTTCAACAAAATCCTATGTATTGTGACTTTGGAGAATCTAGTTTGTGAAGCTACTTGTCTTAAGGACGTCATAAGATACGCTGCAAAATATCCCAAAATTGCAATTTCAATATTTTCATTGTCAACAAGTCGTTTCCTTTTTTCCGCTTTCGCCTTAACAGTGCCGAAATTTTAAAATTTTCTATTATTCGCCCAACAGCGCAACATGATGGTTTCTGTTTTTCTGGGAATCTATCTGCAAATATTTGGCATGTTCTCGATAAAACTTTGTAACATTTTCCATAGATAATAAACAAATTTAAATTATCTTCGTGTGTATAACTTAATCGCCCCGCATATAAGTTTTTAAAAAATTACGAAATTACAAGCCATGCTGACATTTGTGTTATAATCCATTGTCTTACTGCCGCTTCAAGCGATTACTATGACAACCGTCAGTCCTTGAGCTGTGTTACTGTGCGGCTTTTAATATTAGGCCAAATTTAAACTGCCAATATTTCGAAAACTATGAATTTTTGGACTAGATAACCTTATACAAAGTTAACCTTATTTTTAAATATCTTTATGAGAAAATAGTAAAAATAGGGGTTTCCATTTAAAAAAATTGACTTTTAATAATGTTTGTCATTTTAATTTTTAATGCTAGTTTTTGACCTCCCTGTATCTTTTTTAAGCCAAATATTAAAATAGTCTCTTGAAAAGGTCCTTCCTTTAAAATAAAACCTAAACTAATTAATAAATTAAAGCTACTAAAAGGGAGTAATCGGTAATTATGTTAGGGCTTATAAACATAATTTTTCACATGAAATTCAAAATATGTCAAAAACGGTTACACTTAGATAAGGACATTATACACAAAATATACCTAGAATTTCACGTGGAAGCCAAATATGTAAAAATATACAGGGTGTTCCATTTAAAATAACGAAGTTGACGCCTACTTCCGGTATTACCGGAAACGTCACAACTGTCAAAATATTTTAGTTGTGTGGCCCCCATCGACTGTGCTATGTTGCCAAATTTTCAAGATTTTTGAAAAATTAGTTTCCGAGATATGGATCGCGTCTATTCGTCGTGAGACACCCTGTATTTTTTGAAAATTGGAAAATTCAATATGGCGCCCATAAGAAAAAATAAAGTTGATGATGATAGAAAAAACGAAACGTCGGATTATTTTTTTTCTGCATCATGTTTTAGGATATAAAAAGTGACAATGAAAAACTGTTTTTCGTTTTACGATACCTCTTTAAATAAAGTCGGTAGAAGGTAAAAACGACTTAGACAATTTTCAATTTTTTTTCGGATAACTCCGGAATTTTAACCCCTATAATTATAACTGGTATGGTGGGTCAATTTTGACCCCATCCAAAATAAAAAATTTTATTAAAGAAAAACTATTGCAAGTGGCAACACTGCCTTCGATGTATTCCTCGGCCGTACTGAGTAGAATATTTCTGCGTGGCAGTCGCGTTTCAGTTTTCGTTTAGCTAAGGTCTGTAAATTAAATGGGTCAAAATTGACCCCGCCATACGTTAAACGTAATTTTTTGGGTTTTCTAATTTTTTAATGTAATGGCTTCTTTAAAGGATAAAAAAGCACCACTAACAGAGCACGAGTTAGAACAGCTTGCTAACACTTTTTTTGATGACAGCGACATTTCTGATGCCGAGACTATCGTAAGTGAGCATATTTCTGCAAGCGATAGTGATTCTGAACCGGGTGTTGGTAATTTGCCAGATGAAATAAATTTGGATATTGAACCAGATATTTTGGAAGATAGTAGTGATGATGAGTGAAATTGGCGTAAGAACCTACTATTATGGGAAAAATAGAAAAAAATGGTCAACAAATGCTCCTGCCACAAGCCGTGCTCGTGCAAGCAATATTGTTTCGCATCTACCAGGACTTTCTGGACCAGCACGAGTTAACAAACCAAATTCAGCCACAGAAGCTTTTAAGCTGTTAGTTGACGATACAATAATCGAGCAAATTATCGAGAAGACCAATGAAAAAATAACGAGCTTGCAAGCTAGTTATGGGTACAATGCCTTATCCTGCCAATTTGTAAATCATGTTGACGAAACCGAAATGTTGGCATTTTTTGGTCTCCTCTTCTTGGCAGGCGTATTCAAGTCGAACCACGAAGATATTAATTCCCTTTTCGCAACTGATGGCACGGGTCGTGATATATTTCGTTCCGTAATGACTGCAAAAAGATTTAATTTTCTCCTTACAGCTTTGAGATTTGATGATTCAGACATCAGAAGTCGGAGACATTGAGCGCATTGAAGTCGGAGACAAGCTAGCCCATATTTCCGATATATTTTATCTCTTCGTAAAAAATTGTCATACAAACTATTCATGTGGGGAATATGTAACTGTGGATGAAATGTTGATTGGTTTTCGTGGTAATTGTAGATTTCGAATGTTTATCAAAAGTAAGCCGGAAAAATACGGAATCAAAATGATGTGACTCTGTGATGCTCGGACTGTTTATACCGGAAAAGAATTTCAAATGCAGAATCCTAAGAAGCTAGCCATACCCACCCTCAATATTCTTTCTTTAGTTGATCCGATAAAAAATTCTATCCGAAATGTTACTGGGAATAACTGGTTTTCTTCTTTAGAGCTTGTCGAAGAGCTTCAACGCTGCAAACTTACCTATGTCGGTACTATCCGAAAAAACAAAAGGGACCTACCAAAGGAATTTTTGCCAAATAAGCAGCGACCGGTTTATTCTTCGATTTTCGGATTTACCAGAGACGTGACTTTGCTATTTTATGTTCCAGTAAAAAATCGAGCAGTTTGTCTTATATCAAGTTTTCATCATAATGACTTTTGGACAGAGAAAATAAACTTCCAGACATGATAGATTTTTACAATATTACCAAAGTGGGGGTAGATGTTTTAGATTAGACGTGTGTAAATTATAAAGTTGGTAGACGCACTAGAAGATGGCCGTAAGCAATTTGGTTTCGAATGATGGATATTAGCGCTGTAAATGGAAGTATTTTATATAATAATGCTCATCCAGAGGCTGAAATGACACACCAAAAGTTTCTAGTGACCTTGGGAAGAGATCTAATACATAACCAATTAATTCGCCGATATCAAATGGAAAATATTCCCAGCGAATTAAAAGCGCTTATTCATCGAATTGGTCAGATTCCAGAGATAGGTCCAGGCAGAAATGAACATGGGGAAAGACCACCTAAGCGTGCAAGGTGTTCTATTTGTCCACGCAATGATAATAAACAATCACTTATATGTGATAACTGCCATAAATACGTTTGTAAAAATCATTGCGTAAAAAGAATTCGTTGCAATCATTGCCAATAATAGAAGGTTCAAACATGTTTGTTAGTTTTTTTTTAAACATTTTTAGGATATAATTTTTAAATGTTTTGAACGTTTTCACATTTATTTAAGAACATTTTCTTAATTTTTCACCTAAATTTTGTGTTTTTTAATTTATTTTCGAGTCATTTTGAAAAAAGCCTATTTTTTAAAAAACCTTATATTTTTTAGTCTAGCTTTATTTTAAGTGCATTTTTTTTGGTTTATATGGCCTCAGAGTTGTTAATATATTATTATTTTCATATTTTTAAATTTGTTTTTGTTTTAGTTTAAAAAAAAAATCGAAAGGTCTAATTTGACCCCACCATACTTGGAACGTGATTTTTTTCCACCATACCAGTTAAGGGTTAAAATTTTTTAAACGTCATTTTATTAAGCTCCAAATTGGACAACTTGCCTCCGTTTAACCAACCCTGTAACTCTTACGGTTTTTGAGATTCCAATGGTCACCCTCGAATTTGGGACACCCTGTACAACTAGTTGAAAATCTAGTATTTTAATTTCAGCACGAGATATATTTATTATTGCCCTATTGCTTTATCGCTTTATATCAAATTAATCTAAAACAAATATTGCTTATATAAAATCAAGTTACCGATAAAAAGGAGAAAACATCACTTCAATATATTATTGAACAGTTTTTAAAGGAGTATATATTTGATAGCTCTAGATTATTTACAAAATACGCTTAAATATTTAATAGGTCTGCAATGGTAAATACAATATATAATTAATAATAATAATAACGACAATAAAAACAAAAGGTACAACGTGCTTAAGACGAAGAGACGCAAATAGATTACGACCTACAAAATACACAAACAAATATAATTACCGAAGAAAGAGCAAATGAGAATGACAGAACCACACCCTAATTACGCAATGAGAAAATCGTTTTAACGCATGCATCGCTAAAAATGACAGGATAGAGCCTAGCCGACGTCTAAAACTACCAAAGTAACCAAAAATCTAATTGCACAAGTTAAATACATTACTTACTGAGAACATCACTATAGAGCAAGTACACTGTGGTATAAATACCGCAGCTTTAGCTATTTTACGATGAAATGGATAAAAGATAACTCAGGAAAACTTCAAAAAAGTCACCTTCATGGGAACAGAGAATCCCCTCTGTAATAGATTATTTAAAGGGTGAATATCGGAAGAATTCAACAAATAGCTAACGAACAGTGGGATAAAATAAGCTTTCAAAATCCCCCCCAAAACACACACAAAATCATATTAATACTGCGACAAAAGAGCAAGCTTAACACATAGTTAATGTCTACCTAAACACGCTTAAACAAAAACTAATGCTTAACTCAATTAGCATGATACCGTAAAAGCAGTCAACGAAAGAAGTACAATTACTTCAATTCACTGAAAGCGAAACACTTTTTTATGAGAATCTAGAAAGTTTAACTTCAAAAAACTAAAATCATTCCCTCCATTTCTTCCCATCAAATTATCTATATTTTGTATAAAATGTAATTTTCTGAACCTCTCTTAAAATGTAATCTACATGGTTAAAAATCATTTAATTGTTTTTAAATTAAAATATTCTATTAGAATTTTAAACATGTTGCTAATGAAATCATTGCAATATTTTTGGTTAAATAATTTCATTTAATATTGTTGTTTTACTTACAGGTGAGTGTGTGTCTATCGGTCTTTAAGTACCATTGCCCACTGACACATGCACCCGCTTCATTATGACCGATTCACCAGGTTCGTATTATAGACTTTAAAAATATGATTAAATCTTTTACAGATTAATTATTTAATGACTATTTACAGTTATTTGTTCATTGATTTCTTTAACTTAATGAGGTTTCTAATATAGGATAAACCAAATTTCATTATGCTTAAGGCAATAAACATTTCAAAAAGTTTTTTAGCTGTTTTCTTTAAGATTTTAGGATCAAAACATGAATGCATTTAGAGAGGTTGCTTATTTAATTTGAATAAAAACGATAATAGCCTACAGCTATTTTTTTTTATCCAAAATACTCGTTATCTATGCGATTAATCTGAGACTACATTCTGAGGTTCATAGAAAATGATGCTCGTATATGAAGTCACAGAAAATAACTAAATACTTTAGCCAATCCCAATTTGGATGCTACACCCACTTACCTAACTTCATTTTTTTAACTTAAAAACTAAAAAAATTATAGGAGCGAACCACTTTTCTAAGACACTCAGTATATATTTATAAATAAACGAACGCGGTCAAGAGCCACAGATGAACCAGTAATTTGTTGTATAATCAATTATTTTTCAATATTGTTTTATTACCCGACATATTGCGAGAATGTTATATTGTTATTAAAACATAACTGTCATTATCAAATTTGGCCTAAATAGGCTTAGATATGGCCTTTTAACTAAAAAAAAACTTATTATGTATGTCTGTGTATAATTTAGTAATGACCGATGGACTAATATTAAATATGTAGCTAGGTCAGCTCAAGTTTTCTCATATTAATCTTCATTCACGGAAAAGCAATAACTTGGCGCCCAACACCTGGAATAACATCATAAATTCCGGCACGAGGAGTGTGACAAAAAATTTATCAAAAAAAGTTTGGACGCAAATTTCTTCTATTATATGCTTTTATGTATATAGAAAGCAAATTCGATAAAATCGAACATAAAAAAGGAAAAATTTGAAACGATATTGACTATTATTGTCTTTTGAACAATTTTTACAAGACATATAAACTTTTTGCAACCCTGACACATCTATTTTAATTTTCTGTTTTTCGCACGAGGACAAATAGAGAGCTAATATGTATATTTCTCTTTCCAAAATATGCAAGATGTATATCTCTGTACTCTTTAAAAATATATTAAATAAATCTATGAAACCCTATTATGCGCACAACTTGACATCGACTGTTTGCGGATAAGTTTTATTCGAGAAAAAAGCAAACGCGTAGCTTTTATACACACACAAAATGCGGAAACGATATCAAAATGCAGATTTGAACGGACATATTCGGTAGCAGCCGTTACGCTGTCGACATGTTCCTTTGTCGTTTTTATTAATGGAGCGCTACGCTGTATTAGCAATTACGAAACGCAATAAATAACATTCAGGGTAACAACCGGGATTAAATTGCATGTATGTAGTAGGGTAAATCATTTTTTATAAACATATTATAAAACACGATTTTTTTTATGGATTTGTGTTGTAAGCAAATGGCTACTCCATCCAGATAAGTTACCTCGTAATTCCAATTTCATTTTTAGGTACAACTTTTTTTTAAGTACCTTTCTAACTCTTTTTTGTAAATATATTTAAAGTTTCATTTATCTGACTTGCTGTTGAGAAACTTGTTTTTGCATATAACGGGATATTTTTTAATATTATTAAAAAATATCCAAAATATGTATAGGTATGTTCCAAAATATAGACACATTTTAATTGTACTAGTTAAAATATCACATATCTTTTATCGTGAAATTTTATAGGATAGCACTTGAAATGTAACATCATACAACAGAATTCAGTTAAAGCAAAATATGATAATAAAGCCAATGATTAATTCAACCAAACTTAAAAATAATAGTTTTTTTAGTATGACCTTAATTATAAAAAGTTATATATACTTCCGCCCAGAAATTAAATTTTCAAGAGACAGGCATATTAAAGTATGCTAAAATGAGAGCTTAAAATATACCTTTAAACTTCGCGCTTCGCTAAAAGGCCATACAGAGCAATAAAATAATTATTTTAGCAGCGTGAATTACCAACGACCTCTCCACAAGGAGCCTGCTTAATAATTTAGCGTGCCGGCCTTTTGTGCGCGATTACCGCTAAATTTCCTATGCAAAAGTCAAATAATAAAATTTAAAATTACACAGTGGAACACATTTAATATTTATAACTTTAAATTGCGTACCCACGCTACCTGGCCAGTTTTAGAAATATGACAAAGTGAGTCTATTAAACTGAAGACTTTATTTATTTTAGAATTAGTAAAAACTATTAGAAATCATAGTTTAGGTATATTCATAAATCATAATATTTATCAGGTATTTTGGTTGTCACTCAAAAAATGCATCTTCTTATGTTTATCGTGAATGTGCACGTTATTGGTTTCCTTATCGATTATGATTTAAGTGAGAAAAGTCTTTATTACTACTACTAAATTATACGTGCCACGAGTACAAAAGTGCAGCTTATCCAAATACTGGTAAAAGCTCTGTTTCTTATAAAATTTTGTTCTCTAGAATATAACTTCTCATTTTGGCCAGACGACGAGAAGTTTATGAAACAGTAGCGCTGCCATTTTATGGCCGAGCCTTATTATAAATTTACATATTACCTAAATGTAGTAGCAAGTAGCTACGGGATATTCTCTGGAAATGTGATACTGTCTTTTCTTTGGGGTAATCTCATCAGACAATTACCAGTCTATTTAAAATGTTTTGTATCAACTAAAAAGTTGTATGACACAAGACATTTTGGCTAAATAAAAAAATATAAGATAAGTTCGAAAATAGTCACCTAATTTATTTATACACGTTACGAAAATTTTACGATTATTTATGTTTGATTTAAATTTCGCGCCAATATTGCAAACTTTACTTCACTAAACTAACAACTGACTATAACCGGCACGGGCTCTAGCACCAGGCGGGCGGAGCTTTCGATAGGCACTTAAGGAACTCATCTGAAACGTCCCGAGTTGACTATTAAGAATACATAATGCTCTTGAATCTGCTAAGTTTGCCTAACGGGATGTTGGAAAAAAATAGACAATTTGATGGCAAAGTTGAAATTCAAAAAAATTTAACTCAAATCCGACAGTCAAGTTCTTGTGAGAAATGATAAAATGATAGATGAGAAATGACAGAATGATAAGAAAGTGGCGCCAGAGTACGACAATTCGAAAGACCGGCAAGAGCCATATGATTCTAGTCCGGAATAAAGTAGTAGGGTAAAAGGATGGGAGATGGACCAGGAGGGTAGACGGTCCACTCAAAATATCCAGCAAGATTTGGCAACAGGGCAAGACTAACCTGTCCCGTTCTGTCTCTTAGCGTCAGTTGCCTTTGAGACGGCGCGGCGACTGGAACGCATTATAACGCACCTTCGCGAATGTTATTTACGATAGTTGAAATCACCACGTGCAAAAATTTTATTTCAGTTTTGAGAATCTAATTTTTTTTTAAAATCAGGTAAGTTTAACCGATTTTTGTTGGATTAGTGTTTAGATACCATATACAAGTTGTACTAGAGAGCACCAATCGTAGCTCTAATCGGCATATTTTAGAAGCTAGACACTGGTCCATCTATCCTCCTATTTGAGGATAGATGGCCCACTTAACTGGAGAAGAGTTGGACCAGCCTATTTTGTCTTAGGATTATGCCCAATAAATATATCCGAAAACAAAACGCATCTAAAAGAGGTTCTTGGACAGCTAGAGCATTACGTGATGCAGTTGATGCTGTGAAGAATTACGGTATGGGCATTAACGAAGCCGCGAAAGCATTTGGGATCCCAAAAACAACTTTTAAGCGCAGATTAAAAGCAAATAACATCGATAGCTGTAATCGTCTGGGGCCAGATTGTTCTTTGGGCTCGAACGTCGAACCAAAAATAGTCAGTCACATAAAAAAACTGCAAAAGGCAGGCTTTGCACCCACCAGAACAAAAGTAAGAATCATAGAGTTTAATTTAGCTGAACCGTTGGGGATTCCAAATAAATTTAATAAAAAAGAAAACCACTTTGCTAATTTATTATCGTCTTTTTTAGGTAAAGCTAGCCAAAAATGGTTAGAACTGTTTTTAAAGCGAAGACCTGAAATTTCAATCAGAAAATCCGAGAACACCTCAATTGCGCGAGTTTTGGGAATGTTAAGAGAAACCGTTAATTATTACTTTTCGGATCTACAGAGAATTATGACTGAACACAATTTTAGCCGAAGTACTAGCCGAAAAAGGATCAAAATGTGTTCCAAGCGTAAGCCCTGGGGAAAAGGGCGAGACAATTAGTGTCATAGCATATTGTAGCGCAAAAGGCACTTTTATCCCCCCATATTGTATTTTCAAAAGAAAAAATAAAAAAGAAGACTTGCATGAAGGTATGCCACCGAGTTCTAAAATTAGAATGTCGGAAAAATTTGCTTACGTTAATAGCGAGATTTTTTTAGAATGGTTACGAACACATTTTCTACCAAGAAAGCCCTCGGGTAAAACTTTACTAATAGTAGATGGCCACACGTCCCATACGACCAACCTGCACCTACTAGAATTTGCTGGGCAAAATGATATAATTTTGTTTTGTTTACCATCGCATACCACTTACTACCTGCAGCCTCTTGATCGCGCCTTCTTTAAATCTCTAAAAAGTAACTTCTACGCTGATTGCCATTTTATGGTTCAAAATAACCCAAAGAGTGTTCTTAATCGTCTTCAATTTAGTAAGCTGTTAGGTCAATCATGAGGAAACTCAGCAATTGTTCAAAATGCGGCCTCTGCATTTAAATCCACTGGGCTTTATCCATTTAATCCATTTAATCCGTTAATTATCCCGGAATATGCTTTTTAACACAGACACCCCTTGAAAGTCCTGAAACAGAAACATTACAGACGGTCCAGATGGATAACTTATCAGTTAGAGCTGAGTCTTCTCAACCAGACCCCTCCGGAATTCAAAATCTAAAAGCCTTACCCATCAACCCTAGCAAGTCATCAGTACCTGATGAAGATATAACTCCCGGAAAGGCTCTTGATGAAGTAACGCCTGTACCTGTTTTATCTGCAGCAGTGAAAAGAGTTCGTAAAAAAATATCCGGAGAGATAACAGCTAAGGAATTTATAAAAAATAAGAAAGATGCACAACCCAAAAAGAACGTAAAACCTGTAAGAAAATTAAAAAGTAAGAGAAAGGTGAGTGAATCTTCAGTGTCTGAAGATGACGTTACTCTTGATGACAGTTCCAATGGTGAAGAAAACTTTAGTGATTTAGAAATTGAATGTGTCGGTTGCAAGGACTATAACCAAACGTCTAAAAAAGACGAATGGCTGCAATGTATCATTTGTAAGCGTTGGTTACATGAAACTTGTTCTGGCTTCGTTAACCTTTGCAATAGGTGTGGAAAGACTGTAGCCACCAAAAAAAAAGAAATTATAGCATGGTCCGTCTATCCTACCCCTAGTGGTCCATATCATCTCCACAGAGCAGGATAGATGGACCAATGGCATACCTGTAATTATGTATATTTTTTAGTGCCTAGAATTAATATTTTTAATTTCTAATTATACCAAAAGAAATACCAACGTTATGTTATGTTATATATATTTTTTCAATTTTTGTTATTTTTTTTATTAAAGAAGCACGTTTAATTTTTTTTAAATGTAGTCCATCTCTCCTCCTTTTACCCTAAATAACAAGTCAAGACTACAACTGGCGATGCGGCTCCTAATATACTCGGCAGAACGCTGTTCTGGAACATTCTTCCTAACCTTCTAGAAGTCGTGCGATGTGCCACTTGTGTCATTCCAAAATGATGCAGAATGAGCTGGTTTCTCGGTGTTTACAATATCGTTACACTGCCCCCTCTCTAAGCTCTTAATGATTACAAAGATGGTGGATGTCGATATCGGCAGACGATCTCTATTTTGCGACTGGAATTCTTGTAGAAATAACAAACAGCAGTTTTTTTCAGAGAACGAAGAATGCTTGTTTTAAGGATCCCTCACACCAACGCGATACGGCGGGAACGGGAGCGACAGCGGGACGGCGCGGATTTTAAAACATATGGCAGGATACGAGGGCATTCAGATAAAAGCGTTCAGTCGCTACTTCAAATGTGATACTACAGCGTTGTGTTTTCTTGACGCTGCATGCACAATTTTTCCCGTGTCCACTCTATTCCCGCGATTCTGATTACCACGTGCAATGTCTTTGTTTACGGAAAAACTGATTGAATTAGTTAAAAAGTATCCAATTAAATACGATTTAGGAAACCCTGAATACAAAAATGTTAGAAAACGCGACAAAATATGGGATGAAATAGGTGTACAATTAAATGAAAGTAGAAAGAAAACATTTTATTTAATAACCAAAAACAGTCTTGGTAATAGTTTTTACTTAATGACATAACGTAACTCGTATAAAATCATAACCCTGAAAATATAATTTAATTATTAAAATACGTGACGTACTTCTCGCGAATTTGAAATGCTACATTTACTCTTCTAGGATCGTTTTCAATGTTTCGAAACGTAGCTTCTGGGGATTCCAAAAACTCAATATATTGCTCATCACATTTTTTTGATATTACATAGTTGTATAAAATACACACCGCGCCGTTTTCACAACAATTATTGTCGTTGGTACTGAGAGTTCGATAGGTTTGTAAAAAATTCTCCACTTTTGAGCTAAAATGCCGAAAGCATTTTCTACGACCCTTCGGGCTCCACAAAGCCTAGTATTATATTTTTCTTTACGGATATCTGATCTGGATTGTCTGTAAGGATAGGGCCGCATTAAGTACGTTTTAAGGGCAAAAGCTTCATCGCCTATTAAAACATGAGGGCTTGCTTCATTTTGACCTGGCAAATTTTTATCTTTTGGCACATTCATTTCACCTCATTCAAACTTCTTTCCCATATTGGATGATTTAAAATGCACTGTCAGTATTTTTTCCCTACCCGCCAATGTCCACACACAAAAATTTATAGTCTGGCCCAAGAATAGCCATAAGAACAATGGAAATTTTTTTTAAATAGCAGAAGTAATTTGATTCGCTTTTATCCGGACACTTAATTGTTACATGTTTCCCATCTATACTTCCAATACAGTTTGGGAATTGCCATTTTATTTCAAAGTCTTGGGCTGATTTTTTCCATATTTCTTCGCTTGGTTCCGGCATATATATGTTTTGTAACCTTTTGCAAATCGCATTACAGAACTCCTTAACAATTTCACTAACAGTTGAAAATCCAACACGAAAACTGTGGCCAATTGTATAATAACTATCTCCAGTGGCTGGGAACCTGAAATAAATACATATTTTTTTTTTATTTTTAGGAGATGAGGTGAAAAAAAAATGGAAAAATCTTAAAGATTCCTATGCGAAATATCTAATATCCATTAAAACTACGACAGGTCAATGCGCAAAAAAAAAATTACAAAGGTTGGCAATGGGCTCCACAAATGGAGGCATTTAAGCCTTTCTTGACCTTTGCTCAAACAAGTACGAATGTAACGTGCCCTGTTAACATTAGCGAAACCGAAAGACAAACTGCAAATGAAAGTGAAGAAATATGTAATTCTTCTGTAACTTTGGAAACAGACAATATTGTAGAAGAACGTCAAACTAGTGAACAAAATAATAGTTGTTCTGAAACTATCACTCAAGCTATGTTCCCATTAACAGAAAAGTTGCCGCCGACATTGTCAACTTCAAAATCAAAAAATAAAGAAAAGAAATGGACCCATTCCTCAGTCGATACGACAATTGAGTACCTAACCAACAAAAAAGGAAAAACACAACCAACTCCTACTTATATGATATTTCTGGGATATTCTAAAACCATCGAAACATTTTCACCACGAAGACAAGCATTGACAAAGTTGAAGATAGCTGAAATTATGACCCAACAAGAATGTTTACATCTTAAGGAATCAGTAATGTACAATCAATCTTCTACAAGCACTAGTTATGTAAATACTCGGCAAACCTCGCCTTTGGAAACTATTCCCTTAAGAAATGAGTACGATAGCCACAGTCGACCTTCCACCAGCCATAGCAGTTACACTGACATCTCAACTAATTTTAGATCCCCAGAAGGAACCATTAGTTATCCAACGATAACAAATCCAAACAATTTGTTAGAAAACTCCTGTTCGTTCCATACTGATAATCAATCTACTAGTTCTTTTTTTAATTCTTATATTCCATAATATTTCTTAGTTTCAAATATCGGTATAATACCTTTTAGGAAAATATAGATATAATATTTTGTATATTTTAGCCTGGATTAAAATAAAATGTGTTCTAGTTTTCTTATCTTAGTGTTATTGCAAGGCGTTCTTCCGGAGTAATCGACTCCCGATAATTTGTATCTTTTTTACGAATATCATTTCTAATAAAATTCAAAATCTTGTCGAAACAATCACTTGACATTCTAAAATATATATAAAATCGTTTTGGGTCTTTTCGCAATTGCGACATTAAGGGGTAAGATTCTCCAAAAATTTCTCGGTCAAGATTAATCTCATGGATCCACTTTCTTTTTCTGCAAAAACAATTTTTAATATTTGTTTTTCTTTTGTTCGAAAAAATGTTACTGCCTGTTTCGTCTCTCATCTTCTGCTACGGCAAGTAGAATAAGCAGTTCTTCTTCGTCAGATGAGGAATAATTCATTTTTTGTCAAATGATCTGATGATTGTTCCATAAATACACGCTGACGCAAACTGACGCAAGGGTCCCCCTACCACACCACCGCATCGGTGTGGATATATGGACTTTTTCCCGCTTCCTTCGGTTTCGCCCCGTTCCCGCTCCCGCTCCCGCCGTACCGCGTTGGTGTGAGTAATCCTTTATTTTGCTATACTTACAAATGAATAAATAAATATATATTTGGAATTTAAGTAGGAATGTTTTATTTTATACTCAAGAAATTCTCAAAGGTCATTTTAAAGGATCTAAAATAGTCTTTAAACATCGTCCTATATAAATATTTGATGTCTTCCAGGCGTCTTTTTCAATTCCGTTTAAGACGTCTTTTTAAGACAACCAAAATCCGTCCAGCGACGTGATTTTGGATGTGACCAATGTACATCAATTTAAGGTCGCAAGAACGTCAAAATGACTCATCATACAGACCAAAAAGTACGAAAAACGACGTTTTTAAGGCGTCATTTTGCCACATGGGTATAATCTTCGTTAATGAAATCTCGATCTTGATTGGAAATATTTAATCGAAGTGGTTAAATATTTCTAATCGAGAAAAGCTACTTTTTGCTTGCTTTAAATGCCTTTCATATATGATTAAAAAATTCTCTCGGAGAAATCTTGGTTCAGGTTTGTGAAAGATCTGCTGCCTTATTTCAGATACCATTTTATTTTTTGAAGAATTAGGTTGTTCTCTTTTAAATTTATTGCTTTTTATTTCTTGAACCTTATTTACACTTCATTTAATATTGTGAGAGGAAACTTATGAATATCAGTTGGATTGTTTTTTCTTTAATAACAATCAAACTAGAGGGTAAAAAGGCAGGGTTACGTTTTCGAACAAATCAAGCACCTAACTTTATGTCAGATATTTATATGTTAAAGAATATCTAGAATATCCCAGAGTATCCTAGCATATATAACACAAATTCATTATATGAAAAAATACAAATAAACTCTTATTTTTTAATAATATTACCGAAATGTTAATCTGCTATTAATTTTTATTTTTAGGTTTTTTTCTTACTAATGACTGATAATTTGAAAAAGTTAGGGCTACTATATGTAGTATAAACTACCATGTAATTAAGAATATATTTCCATATATTGTTATATGACAAAACTTCTGTCATATAAGTGTTTTCACTTACCTAATTTACCCTTATTCTAATCTGTATGTTAACATTGTTCTTTTAACCCCCTATGAACTACTAATAAATATTTAAATTTCAATGATAGTATTAAG
Source organism: Anthonomus grandis grandis (assembly GCF_022605725.1). Classification (NCBI taxonomy): domain Eukaryota; kingdom Metazoa; phylum Arthropoda; class Insecta; order Coleoptera; family Curculionidae; genus Anthonomus; species Anthonomus grandis. The sequence goes on from NC_065552.1 coordinate 35,340,633, forward strand.
TAAAAAAGTTAACTTATCAGAATACGGTAAAAACGGGAGCCAACAGTAAGTAAATAAAGCTTAATCCAATTTAACCCTCTACTGCTCAGATTGACTCTTTGACTGTCAATTATGAAGACATAACAAGAAAATTATTCTCTTCATTTTGTTTCTTATTCCGCCTTTATATCGCTACGGCTAAAATGACTTGATCTGTTTCTCCCGGAACTGAACTCCCAACGCAATAGTTAAAGTTTCGAAGTTGGAAATTAGAAACCGAGATAATTTCCCGTCTAATTGCTCTCCTTTACCATATTTACAATAAAATATTTCCTCACAAATTTTGTATTTATATAACGGATTAAAATGTAAAATTCTGAGGTTTAAGTGCTTTTTTAATGTTATTTTATAATTTCAAGCTCATTGTGTAACTAAAATTAAAATTGTTGAGATTAATAGTTAAAAAAATTAGCCCAGGGGTTGCGTCCCCATTTATTATCTTATTCTAATGAATCTGAATATATAAGTGAAATAACTGGCTGACCAGTTAGAGCGTGCAAGTCTACAAGTTCTGGATAGCACTAAGTTATGCGTAAATTGTGCACTGAATAGACCAGAGCTCAGTCCTGGGACTAATTATGTTCCTATTGTATATAAATACCGAGAGTTTCGAGAATACGCATCTACAGGAAATGTCTTAATAATATATAGTTATTTAGTACTTCAAACAGGTTTGTAATTAGTTCGGCTATGAAAGAACCCATGGAAATGTTTTACTAAATGTAATTGTGTTCTAAGCTTTGTGCGCTAAGGATAAGAACTTAGCACCTCTGAATCTGACAGGAAAACCACATACATTATTCTGGACAGTGGATCGTTTGTAGCAGAAATGACTGAGTAAACCACTTTAGATGGATAATTTTTGGAAAATCGATATTTTAGCAAGGTGGAGCTCATCAACTCTATATAGCAGTTTCCGAATGAAACATTTCATGGTAGATGTATTGGGATGATGAGGGCAGTCAAATGACCCGCGAGATCACCCGATTTATTTCCCAATGATGTTTTTTTGTAGAAATGTCTCAAATCGATACCACCCATCTGAATTCTTAACAGATTTATGGGACCGCATCACATTTAAGGCCGTAAACCTTCTTGGACTATTTTCGACGGGCTATATATACTTTTTATTTGGTCTTTTAGCCTAATTTGATGAATGGCTTAAAAATTTTATATACAAATAAAAATGTACTTAATTTTAAGCTTGAAAGGTCGGTGTGAGTGTCCAGTATTTTTGATAATTTGAATGAAGAAAATTTAGTAACTGCAAAGTATTTGTGGCAGATTTATGTGAATAATATCTAGATTTGCTGCTGAATACCGTCAACAGAGCAATGATTGAAATTAAGAAAAATGTCCCACGTTACAATGAAGAAAAAATCAATATTTCAGCAAGGTGAAGCTAATCCCACTTATGCCTTACCTGTATGGCAGTTTCCGAATGAAATATTTCATTGTAATTATATTGGAATGATCAGGGCAGTCAAGAGCCCGCGATATCACCCGATTTATTTCTCAATGATTTTTTTTTGTAGAAATGTCTCAAATCGATACCACCTAGCTGAATTTTTCACTGATTTATGGGACCGCATCACATTTAAGGCCGTAAACCTTCCTCGAATGTACTTAATTTCAAACCTGAAAACTCTGTGTGAGTCTCCGGTATTTTTGATAATTTGAATGAAGAAGAGTTAGTAACTGCAACGTATTTGTGGCAGATTACTGCTTAACTTTACAAAATATGAACCTGTCAAAGAAATTAAAACCTTTAGATAATTTGGCCATATCAAAGCTCTGGCAAATAAAATGCAACATTTACTCATCATTTACTTCTAGGAAGTATGCTTAAGTACTTAGGACAAAAAATATATTTTCGTCCTGACATGCACATTGATTGTGAGCAAAAATTCCATCTACAGCGTTTACCCAAGCGTTGAGATACCTGTCCATAGTGTTTATGAGATTGGAGATATACTGACGAAAGCATGTCCTAAGCACATTCTAAGAGATTCATGTTTGGCAATAGTGCGGGCCAGTCCAACGATTGACGGCATTCGATTCTAGATACTCATTTACAGCTGGGGTATGGTGAGGTTGGACGTTATTATTCATAAAAAAGCCTCATCAACAGCTCTTCGCCTTATTCTGACGGAAGGGTCTAGCATCTCCCTTATATATCTGTCACCAATTATTCAGCCTTAAATATAAACTAATTCTATGTGACCATTAAAAATGATACCAGCCCAGAATACAGCAATTCCTCCTGCAGAGGGAACTGGTATTGGTCGTGCATCATTAACTTGGGCAGCTCTTATTGGCTCCTTCATACCCGTATTCGATGTTAAACAAATTCTTGTTTATTAGAAATAAACGCCGAGTTCCAAAATTCTGCAGGTAAAGGTCGGCGGCACCTCAAACCTGTTACCAGTATTTGCCTCAGGGAACGTAGAGACCGATATTTATATTCCCAAGGTAGTCTTTCGGTCTTTTATCAAAAGAATTATTTTGAAGATAACGATTCCAAGTGAGAGACATATCACTTTACCAACTCCATTAATTACAAACCTTTGAGAGTGACCTTCTTTAAGTAAAGCCACTGGTCAGTCTCACTTATGACTTGTCGAGGCATTTTTTTACGTAAATTTTTTAACTGTAACTGTCTTAACCCTATTATTTAAACCAAAAATAAAATGTAAGAACTTTACTTTAAAAAAAATTTAAATTTTTTTGTCGAGCTACAAGTATATGAAGAATATTGATAAATAAGACCTTAAAAAATTGCTGACGCTCAAAAATTTCTTTATATAAATTAAAGTGATTCAAAACAATATGTATACCAGTTGGACGACATAATTCACTAGTACTTCTTAAATTGAAAAGCTGCTTTTTTAATGCATGGGTTAAATTATACAGGTTGGAGAATTAAAGATTACGCATTCAAAATCACGGCAAGACCTCTTTCTCTCATCAATGAGCTTCGACTTCCGTCCGTGTGATAGAAATTTGCTGTTTTATTTTTTTATAGAATAACATAAATAATGCAACGACGTAGCAGGCTAATACCAGAGCGCACTAAACGCATGCGTGCCTCTCTCTAAGTAATGATCGATTCGCCAACCTGTATATTATCATTCATGATTTGCTAATAATATGTTTGGTTTCAGACATATTACACATTTTGCATATTTTTGCAAGTGTTTCCTTATAGGCCTGTTTTAAACTCTCTTGATTATTTTTTGTAAACATTATGTCATATACAATCAGTTTCTTAATAAATGTCATGCTCATTATGTATTGTTCTAGCTGACTATAGGCCAACAGCTATTACGGTGTCAAAGAGCTTTACTGGCGCATTTCCCTAAATATATTCATGAATCCAACAGTAAATTCCCAGTATGGCAGCAAGATCCTCGTTTCCAAATAAGGGATGATTTTGACGGACGACAAAAGTAATTTTCCGCACAATGGCTCGCCCTACTAGTAACGTAAAGACATTAGGTATCGGGTCAAGCCCCATGGTTAGACGTGTAGTAGTAGGGGTTGGCAGGTGTTACGGACGGGGGCTTATATTGCCACAAATCTGCTTGTTGAGAATTCCTAGCGATTAAGTCGTATTTTAGGGTTAACAGACCTTTACTTTGATTTAAAAGCGATGCCGCTTATGTTGATTTTTCAGTTAAATCACTTCTAACACAGTAGTTTTATGTTAGAACATCGAAAGTACTTGATCTTTTAATGAAGAGGAGTAGTATTGTTTTATGCCTGTCAAAATAAGTGACAAATTTTTATAATATTACATACAAGTATATTTCGACATAAGTATTTGGTATCATTGCATCAAAGATGTTGCAAGCAAACTGCCTATAGTTCCACGGCAATGATTATTGACATATTTATATTATTGTTGCATAAATTCTCTATTATTACAAGTGAGTGCGCTACTGGTGTCTGTAACTATATAAGTGATATAAGATGCTGGATTTTTAAAATATTCTTATGATTTTTTTGCTATTTAGTGAAATAGTTCATTTAAATCACAATAATTTATTTATTGATTCCTGGCAAATATAAGATTAATTAATATTTGTGAATTAAACTAAAAATTAATTACAAAATTAGGATTTAAATGAGAAAAATTATTATGTTAATTATAGGCATTTTTAGTTTAAATCGCTTATATTCACTTTGATTATTGTTGAATTATTAGCAATTAATCTGTGTTAAAATCATTACTTAATAAATACCTAGACAATTAATTAATCACTAAACCAAACCAATTCTTCCTTGATTTTAGTTTTGATTTTGGCGATAAATTGCGGTTGGTAATAGTTCGTTTAAGTCATAATGATTTATTTATTGATTCCAGACAAATAACATTGATAACCATAAATATTTAATTTATTACTAATCTACAGATCTAATATTATATTGATTTTGACGATAATTTGATTGACGATAATTTTTCATAATCATTCTGATAATCACAAGATTAAGATTAGAATTTTTGTTGTTGAATAAACTTCTACGATTACCTCAATAATCATCAATTTTTTAAACAATGAGGAATACATGAATGACAAATGAATAAGTCAATTCCTGAACGATAAACCGAAACAATTTTTCGTTGATTCTATCTAATGATTTTCAGTTAGATAGACTTCCTCTGAATCATAGTAATTTATTTATTGATTCGAGACAATTAATATTGATATTCTTTTTGATGAATATTTAATTTATTCGTAGTCTATTTTTTTATTGATTTTGGGATAATATTCTTTGATAATCAATTACAAGTCCTGGACTATAAGAACAGTCATTACTAAATTATAATAATTTTTTCGTTGATCCTTAGCTCGATGATACAATATTTTTAGTTTTATATAAAAATTTTGTGACTTTTGACAAGCTTTAAAAATAAGGTTACTTACCTTACTTTTTATTTTTTTGTACTTATTCGATCAATATATTCAGTTTGAATAAAGATATCAAGAAGTACGTTTCGTTGACCTTTTAGGCTTTAATTCCCATTTATTATTGCCTAAAGTTACATACACTATTGCATGTTTTTTTTTGAAAGCGCAATCTTTGTTATGTTATGAACAAAAGAAGTATTGTGTACAATCATAACATATTACATTAGAATTTAATTATATTTTAAATTAAAATAGATAAAACTGATTTTTTATATATGCATTAAAACTAATATTATATTAGTTGAAATAGGCTCGATAGACACACACCGATAAGAAAATCAGATATTAGGATAAAAAGGAAATGAAATATTTACAAATTAAATTTTAATTTTTGGGCCTAAGTGGAAAAACAATTTTAAAATAAACATGTACACATAAAACCATTTAGGTATAACCACTTTACTATAGTCTGGTAAATAATTGAGCTGTCCTATGTCTAAGAAGTGCCTTATGTACCATATTTAATGTTATTAATGATGTATATAATAATTATTACTTAGTTGCAACATTTTTAAGATCCTGTTATTTGTTTGTTACTAAGAGTTCTCTATTTCTTTATGGTCGTATTTGATTATTCGGTTAGTCCGTGTACGTACATTAATTTGTAAGAAATGTTTTCGTTGTTTGTCGCTGGTTGTCGTATACTGTTTAGGTCGTTATTTTTATAGAGTACTTTTTTATTATGGTGAAAGTGGGTAATAGTTATCTATCTAAAAGTAAGTTAAACTAATTCAAGTCTAAAAGCTTTTATGTACAAAGTGTCATGTTGTATTGAAAGTAACTGCTTTAGAAAGTCAAATTAAAAAGGTCTGGAAAAATATTAAGTGGAATGTATATTTTGTAATTGGTCATAGTCAATTTCTTAATAATTATATCGAATAGTTTATGCTCCTTTATTTGCTTATTTACTCCTGAACATAGCCCTCTCCAACTTCTTTCTATGTCTTCCTCTCCTATGCTATTTATAACCAGTTTCTACATGCAATTTTCTGTACATCATCAGCCCATCTCTTCTAAAATCTGTCTACGCTTTTTTTTGTTTTTCTTGGTTTCCAGTTTGTTATTCTTGATGTACATCGATCTGTGTTTCTATGGCTCTCTGGCAAACTCTGAGTTCTTGAGTAGCTCTTTCTGTAATAGTCACTGGTAAGATATTATGGTATATGGTATATACTGGTAAGATATATCTTTATTTTTAGGAATATAACTCATGCTCCCAAATGCAGGCCACGTTAGTGAAATTCTTCTTTTAATATCTGCTCTCTGATGTTCCTTGCTTATTTTGAGCTTATTTCCGAGATATATGTACTCGTTGACTTATTCTATTTTTTTGTTTTTATTTTATCAATACTCATTACGTTTGTTTTTTCTTAATTTATTAACAGATCTACATGCTTCTAGTTATACATCATTACCTTATCTTGAAACTAGCCATCCTAAAATAAAATTATTAATTGATACTGGTAGTAATAAATCGATACTTAAAAACATTGCTAAACTTTTTAAAAATGACTGGATTTTACACTAAAATAACATATTTTGGATCCCCATTGAGCCCTTAAATAGGATAAACTAGTACGCAAAACAATAGATATTATTAATTAATTTGACTACATATATAGTCCTCAAAGAAACTCTAACGATACTTTAAGCAGGCAGAGGTTGCCGAAGGACAATCTCCAGGGAGTCCCTTACTGACTGACGTAATTCTAGCTTTTCCCTTAGGAATCTGCATGATTGCCGGGAGGTGCCGTCCTGAATACGGCGCCAAACGTACTTGTTTCTATTGTTATGCAAAATTCGAGTTGCCGCTACGTCTGCCGTCGAATATTCACGCATTTTTTGCACAGAAGAAATTTTAGTGCCGAGGAATTTTTGCCGATGTGTGCCGCCTCGAATTTCCTGTAGAGACCCTTAAGATTTGTATAGGTAATTTCGGGTAAAAAGGAGACGGAAATTACGTCTCTTCACTTTCGTTCCGTAGCAATTTGCTCGCTCTAAATTACTATATAAGTATATGACAGCCGCGTACGATAAATATTCGGTTTTATATAAACTTTTGGTTTGGTTTAACGTCATAAAATCAATAAACAATTTATTTTGCTAATCGAGCATTAATTTATATTAAAAATATAGTTTTTAAAAGATGTTTAAGTTTATTTGTTTTGAAGTTGTTTTGCCTTATTTTTGTAATTGAGATTATTTTATTTTTTTAACAAGGCAGTGATAAATTTATGAAATTAGGCAAAACAAAAGAAATTATAGTACTTAGTATTGGTCAGAGGATTATTGACTCAATGGTAAGCCCATTCGCTGAAATTGATATAAACGACAACGGTGAGAGACTGATCAAAATAAGACAAAATGGCATAAACAAAGTCAGGAGTACCAGTGATCTGAGAGAGAAAACTATGCCCTAATAACGTTATTTAAAATCTAATTTTTTTTATTTGTCTTGCTTAAAAAGCAATAAGGATGTTATAATATGTTACTGTTATCTTGACGTACCATTATTAAGTTTAAAGAACAAATTATTTTAAAGTATTTATATCATAAAAGAGTCATTATGTATGAAAAAGGCGGGCAAAAGCAAATATTCAAGACTTGTTAGAAATTAATAGTAATAATTCACAAAGCGTCGAGTTTGTTGGGAAAACAGCGTCGCTGCCATCAGAATGGGGTGTACAAATTCGGAAAGCCCTTGCTCAAACTTTCGGGTTGTACGTACCAAAATGTGTGTCTTTGTGCTTAGGCCTGTTTATTTTGTCGAGTGGAATTTATTAATAAGGACCTTGAGTTTTGTCGATCTAGAACTCCGCGTTTTACAATGTAATTAATATAAATGAGATTTGAAAACGCCATAAATTCATGTAATCTTAAAACGTTAAAATGTTAACATATTAATAATAATAAAAATAAATCGTCTTTATTTAACAAACCCTGCAAATTACAGTATTTGCCTGAACAGGCGAAGATTACCTAAAAGCTACTATTTATCTCTTAACCTATCCAGTTAAAATTAAAATTACTACAAAGTAAATTATATGTTCCATCAGATAAGTAACAAATAAATAAATTAACCGAGAACAACTAATCATTGCTGTTCCAAAAATAGATCTTTATAGAATATTCGATAATAATAAGTGGTAACATGAAAATTAGGCCCAAAATGATTAAATAGAATTACAGCTTAATAGGTGAAAGAACGTTCAAACATTGATGTAGTGTGACGTGGCATTGAAAGTATATTACGACTGTGAACCTCAGATATATAAATTATCTTTTCACACAAGGACACAGGTATGCGTGTTTTAAATAGGCGATACAAAAATACTAATAAATACAACTTAAATATATCGTCGCCCTAAAGTGTAAATCTGCCAAGTCACATTTTACCTATTTTAGAGGAGAGTCAAAAAACCGCCTAAATCAACTATAATTTACCTAAATTATTGTATGTTTGCCTTGTTTTATTGGTTTTTATTAAGAAAATGGTAATATAATAGAAACAATATAAAACTGTGTATAACAAACTGTTTTAAGTCAATAAATAAAAATAGGCAGGTTTGCATTTTGTGAACTCAAATTTTGGCTGGACTTGGCAGGTTATCCCCATAATAATAATTAATGCTTCAATATTAAATAAAACCAAAATACTAGTAATCGTTTAATATTTTATTACAAAAAAATACAAAAATTATTTGAATTAACAAACGTAAAAAATAAGTGAAAAATAATATTATATTCTTAACATAATTTTATCCTAAATTACTTTGTTTTATGGGGCAAGTCATCATAAAATGTGTGGTAGTCCCGGGGCAAACTTTTTTTGTAGCCTGTAGATCTTCATATTTTCGGGAACCTATTTTAATTCTCTCCAAGTAAAGTGGACTTAAATCTTCCCATAAATATGTTCTAGATATTCGGCTTTTCCTTTGTTGAAGAATTTTATAGAAAATATCTCCTTCCGGCATGTATCTCAGAGTACGAATATCAGTAACTTTCAGGTCTCCTTTAACATTACCAGGTCTAATTTTCTTATAATATTGCACACAATTAAAACTCTGAAAAAAGTCGTAAGTAAGATATTTTATGGCGTAGGAATTTTTCTTGCCTGTTGGCAAATAGAAATATAATCAGCAGGTATATTAATTACTCTATCTTTAAGCTTTTACTCAATTTTAGCATGAATAGAATCAACTTCAAGCTTAAGATATTTCTGCTCTATTATAATATTATGGGCAATAGCAATGTTAAGTAAAACATTCGACATAGTGCAGTTGCGATTTTGGTATCCACATCCATCAGAATATACAATAAGGGTAACTTTTCATTAGGATCTTCTGGAGGTGTAATATTTGGCAATATTTTTTTTTCTTAAAAAAATAACTCTATGCTTGCGAATTCTTCAGCATTAAGTTCACCTTCAGATTCATTCCATAGAAGGCAATAAGCGTCTGAATTCATTAAATTATAAAAACAAAGATTGTGCACTTGAAGTTTTGTTTTATAATATAAAGTAGACACTTTAGATAGACACAATGTGTCCCGTACATTAGTACAGCTTGCAAATCCACCGTAAATACATAATATTTTTGTGTATTTTTTGTCCTTTTCCTTTTCCTCCCTTGCCGCATTTTTCATTTGTATGTGACTCTTGTATTCATCTTCCGAGATGTCGCCAACCTTGTAACTAACGCATTTTTCGCATTGATCTTTTTTCGGGTGAAAAAAGGCAAATTTTTTTTCTCCAAAAGCCTTGGAAAATGTTGCTTTAATAGAAAGCGACTCCACATTTTTTGATTCGCACCAATTATTGATGTAAAAATCATAAAGACTTTGTTTAGATTGCCACTCAGCTAAAAGGTATTTTTTTCTTGATTTTGATCTGCAGTAATGAGACTCCATGACTGGCAATGATTTTAAAAATTGCAGGAAATCCGAATATGGTACCAACCTGCTAGCTTCGTCATCGAAAATATCAGAAATTGTAGATTCTATATTGGATTGTTTTTTAATATGATTGATTTTTGATGTAGAAGCACGAGGAGCTTCATTTAAGTTCCAGTAAAGGAATTTCATTCAGTACAATAACTTCTTCACAATTATCTAATTTTTGCCCATTTTCGCCAATAAAATCAATTTGCACATTTTCGGCTATTTGGAAGTTTTCAAAGGGTTGATTTTCTTTTATGGGAGAGTCTAATGTATCCATTGGTAACTCTAACGACAGGGGAATTGAGTCTACACCACTGCTTTCCCCAAAAGAATACTCCCAAGTATTATGCTCAGAGTCTTCTCCCAGCTCTGAGTCTTCGGTTTCATTTGCTGTTTGGCCGATGGCCATATCAAGGATTCGTTTGGCACGTGACATCTTAAATTAAAAAAAAAATTGATTCATCACCTATTATAATTTAAAAAGGGTTTACATAAATATATATTTTTTTGGCAAACAAATTATTGCTTATTGTGGTTAACACGCTTTTCTATAAAAGTAAATACCATAACAGTAACTTATTGCTGTACTAAAATATTTTATATTTTATTTAATGTGTCTAATTATAAGAAAATTAATTAAAAATATTATTTAATTTCGTAAGTTTTTGTTAAGTAGAAAAAAATGTTTTCTCATGATATTTAAAATAACATTTAAGAAATACTGCCAAGTCCTATTAAAATAATAAACGATAATTACCGCTGAATAAAAAATAATTACTACATGCAATTTGGATAACAATGTTTTAACAACTTACCTCGTGTGTTATTAAATAAAAAAAATATTTCAAACGCCCAAAACACACTAAACTGTGCCCAAAGCACATTAAACTCAATTGCGACACGTTCTCACAAGATCACCATTGAAAATGCACATCACAGAACACAAAGAGGAAAAATCTTTGGTCTGTTTTTTGTGATGCACATGGCTGTGTGGACTTGGCCGTGTTTACAAAGTGGATTTGAGTCGGCGGGAGTTAGCTGTTATTCTCATCATATAAAATTAGGATTATTGTTACACATTTATAGTTGGCAGGTTAACTAATCAACGTAGAATATATAGTGCTGCCGGTTTTTCGAAAAAACGCATTTTAGCCAAAAGTGGACTTAGCAGGTTTACACTTTAAGGCGACGATATCTACAATTTGTAGCCATTTGAGTTGAAGTTCACATAAGTATATGTTGTTGAAATAATCATGGCATAATTACACAATCTTTGTTTGTATAATTTAATCTGCCAGAGATATTTACCATTAATTCCTAAAAGCAGAATTAAAGAACTTCAGATAGGCAATCTTGTATTTATGTTCAATCCTAAATACGTAAAAGTAAAACAATAAGAGTTTTCAATTTAAAAAATATGGCTTGGCAATTATTTAAATTCTATTTCTCATTACTGAATATTATAAATTTAATTTTGAAAAATGGTAAAATGCAAAGGACCTGAGGGCTTTACAAATCCAAAAACCCCAAGAGAATAAGAACATTACCGAGGAATAAATATGCTTTCCGCAATTAAAAAATTTGTTGAATTAGTTAGTTATTAATGAAGATGCTGCTGTATCTGAATATGTTGGCACAATTTTGATCATTTTTTACAAATGTCACAATAAGTCACAAAATACTAGAAATTATTATTTATTGCCTGACTTGGTTATTAATACTTACTTATTGTTACTTAATATACTTTATGTTACTTGCGTATAACTATCTATATTTTCTTATTCCATTATTGCATATCGTCGGCTTAAGATGCAAATGGCCTAACTCCAGTTTTAGCTAAAATTAACATTTTAGGTTGGTTAGGTTCATAAAAAATTAACCGCGTCGACTTAAATACGCCTAACAACCGAAATGTTAAAAATGCCGCGACAAAATAACAGTCGAAACTCGCCTATCTCCGGCTTAATTTTCAACAATACGCAATTGGCCTAACTCCCAGTGTGTAATGGCAATAACAGTTGAAACGTTGTTGTTCTTAATTTTATGTGCACAAAACAATATCTGAGGTAAATATCGATAATTTTTTAATGCTTTAATAATAAAACCTTTGACGTTCAAATTATCTAGAGAACATAAATTTAGTATTTAAATTTTGTGCATTCTTGGGTAAATCTGATGTTAAAATATCGTGTTGGAGTTCGGCAATTTTCATCTTATACTTACTTAGTTTGGATAGGAGATAGGCCATTATTTATAGTTTCGATGATAAACACAAAAGTACCTATTAATATTTTTTCCCCATAATACCTATAAATATAAAATAAAAAATCTAACTTAAAATTTGGCTTTACTTTAAAAAACTAACATTATGAATTTTTGCTTAGCTACATAAAAGTATACTTTCTATTTAACACCGTATATTTCAGAACGAATCCGCAATCCCGTGCGATGAAAATGCTTTTATTGGCTAAGCAAAACACCTAGGAAAAGCCCAACAGACAAAGCGATTCCGAATGCGATGTAACAAGAGATTTCTTAACATTTTATGATACTTTCGATTAAAATGAGGATTTATCTACGCTCTTAACTGATAGTACTAATCTAGCAAGCTCCTCAGCATCTAATAACCACTTATTAGCTAATGACAATTTAATTGCTGATGATGATTTACTCACCCTGGCTGAAGAAGAAGTTGCTAACCTGAATTTTATCTCCTCAAATTTTCCTGAAGATGAAATCAACATTAAACCAAAAGATCGTCAGAATTTCGTTCCAGAATCAATTTATGGTGAAGAAGTCCCAACCTCCATTTTGGAAGAAGAAGTTTCTTCTAGTCGTTCAGATAAATTTTATGAACCGAGTGAAAATGAAACAAGTTCAAGTGAAAATGAAATACTAGAAGAGCTACAAAATAACACTCCAATCGAAACCCCTTCGCGGACACGCAGAAAGAGACGTCATGTAGATCAAAAGGAATGGAAGAAAAATAAAAATAAGATTTTGAGACAAGAAGGAAAGGAATATTTTGGAAAACAAAAGCAAGAAGAAAAATGGAATTATGATAAAAAAAAAGGAAAAGCTATAGGACCGAGATGCAAATGCAGCAATGGTAAGTCACAAAAACCAGTAATGAAGTGCAATGAGATAACAAAAGATCAAAGAACAGAAATTTTTACAAGATTTTAGAATTTTTTGTGGAACGAAAAACAATTGTTTCTAAGGACGCTGGTTAAAAAGAAAAGTACTTCAAGAGCTAGAGACCGAAAAAAAGAGAACGAGTCAAGAAGGGAATTTTCCTATATATATTTTCTTTATACAACATCCAAGATAAGAGTGTGCAAAGCAATGTTTTGCAATACTCTTTCAATTGCACCAAGAACTGTTGCACATTGGTTAATTGAAAAAAAGAAATCACACCACACTGCAAATGATTTGGTGGATGATGACCTTAATGATATAGTCAATAATTCCTCCCAAATAGTGAATCGAAAAGCGAAAATCGACACACAAAAAGAAAATTTGTGCAATTTCTTAAAAAAAGACTCTGCAAAGTTCTTTCAAAACTAGAGTCACATTATTGTCGAAAGAGCACAAATTATACCTCTTGATCTTGAAAGATCTTGGCAAACAAAAATGGAATTATATCGGTTTTATAAGAATGACTGGTGTAGAAAAAACGAATCACAACCGCTATCTATTGCAGCATTTAATAAGTTTGGACGATTTTAATTTAGCAGTTTTTTCACTTAAAAAGGATGAATGTGATACGTGTGTGGGTTACAAGACTGGTAGTATCGACGAAGCTACCTATCAAGAACATCAGAAGAAAAAGGAGGAGGCACGAAAGGAAAAAGAGGTTGACAAAACAAAAGAAGATGTAATGGATTTGCAATCAGTTCTACTGAGTCCAAAATCTAATGTCAGTGCTCTATATTATAAAACAAAATTAATAGTCTATAATTTTACAATTATGGACATTAGATCCTTGGATGGATATTGTATCCCCTGGCATGAGAATCATGCCTATTAACACATTTGTAATCATCATTTACAAGTTTTTAGAGACTAATATTATACCCCAAAAAAAACTCTACTAGTAAAGTCATTTTGTACAGTGATGGTTGCACTGGACAAAACAGAAATGCAATTCTTGCGAATGCACTTATTAACTTTGCACAAAAGCATGGGAATACAATTGAGCAAAAATTTTTAGAAAAAGGGCATACGCAAATGAAGTGCGATTCAATGCACTCCACAATCGAGCGGAAACTAAAAAACCGAGTCATAAACGTCCCAGCAGACTATGTCAATATTTGTCAAACTGCTCGTATAAATCCGAAACCCTACGTGGTGGAGTACTTGGATCATACATATTTCAAAAACTTTCAAGATGTTCAAAACATTAGTTCCATCCGTCCTGGTAGATCGTCAGGTGATCCTACTGTAACAAACATTAGAGCACTTCAGTATAATGAACACGGAATTCTCTTTAAAATCAGGCATACAGGGGAATGGATGCCCTTGCCTTATAGAATGACGAAAAAAGATAAAAAAATCTGGAATTAAGAAGAGTTGCCGTTAATGTATCCGACTCCAATACCAATTAAATCTGAAAAATTTCAACACTTAATGGATCTTAAATCTTTAATTCCTAAGGACTTTCAGTTTTTTTTATGATAACTTACCACATTTGTAAAATGCCTCTTTCTTTTTGTCTTTTGCTTGCTTCTTTAAAGTTTTTTTATAATTAAGTTGCAATGAATGAAATTATCTCCTGTTGTGAACCCATGCTCATGGAACGCATATTACCTAACTCCCAATATTTCAAGAATAAAGCCTATTTTTGACAAGAGCAATAATTTTCTATGTTCAAGCATTAAATAAAATAAAATATTTTGGACACTTATCTTGTTTTATTATATTTTCTTATTCTGACAAGTTTTTTGCATCTCCTGAATAATTTAAAATTTTGGAGTTAGGCCATTTGCATCTTAAGCCGACGAAGATGGACTTTGTTATTTACGTTAGTTTTTGCCCAAAGCACACACACGCCAAGACAAATAATTCTATGTATTTTATATATTAAATCTTTAAATAAAAAATAACCGTTCATTGTTTTCTATTTAAATGTTGAAATAAACAAATCATAACATAACCAAGAAAAAAAATGTCAATTAATGACAGCTGACAGAAGAAATTCGCGAAATAGTTGAAATCGTTGAGTGACTTTTTTGCGAATAACCGCTTTTTCGCGTAGACAAATTTCGCCTTTATGAGTATGGGTAAAATAAGCGAATGTGCGAAATACAAAATTACTTGTCAAAAATCCGTGAGATTCGCCCTATTCAGAATAAAGCTTAAAAAACTCTCACAAAAAAAAAACACGCACATTAGTTACCCACACTAAACACAGATTTTTAGTTTTCACCCATACCCAAACTAACAACATTGACCCTTCAATATTTTACGCAGATAGCTGCTGACCCATCAGACGCACCATCATTCCTATACGAAAAGTCTGAACAGACACCAAACCCAACTCAAAATTTATGCCCAAAGAGTTCATCTGATATGCAAAATTATAGGAAAAAGACCTTTTAAATAATTGAGTCTTGTGTCTTGGAATATGAATTGTATTTCTTCTTAAGCCCAAATGGTGAACATCATTTCTAAAAGTAATCTTAAAGTAAAGGTAAGGCAGACTACGGTATTTAAGAATTTTATAAAAAAAATTAAGTGAATGAGCAACCCTACGATTTTGCATATTTAACCACCCCACCTTGGAAAGTCTATGGGAAACGCGATTACGTCTGCGTATGCCAAAAATTAAGCAAATACATGAGTTCTGAAGCTTACTTAGTCTAAACTTAGTCTGTTACAAGCGTTTCTACATTTTTTTTTAGTATCAACCAAACTAATTTTAAAAAGTAGCCCCTCTAACTCAATTAACAATCCCCTTAAAGGTTTTTTCCATTTCAATATTTAGCCGCAATCGAGCACCGCGATAATAAATGGACACCCTGCATAATAAGTACTAAATGTTTAAGGAATGAAATTATAGACTAAAGAAGCATTGAACAATCATAACTATTTTTTTTTAAATAATTAAAAGAAAATCGGATATCAAATAATAAATAAGAGAAAATTGTTTCGTTTTTGCCGAGTTCACAGAACGCAGAACGCAACCGTCGTCACAGGCGCGAAGCAATCAGCACCGTCGAATCTCGGGGGCCCCATCATAGGTCCCCGCCATGCTTTTCGTCTTTCATATATCCAGACGCAGACGATAATATTCTAAATGTCATTGTCAAAACGTCATCGTGCGAGCGCAGGGCGGGTCGAACGTGACTTGATGCGGATTATTATTATCCCCGAGTCCCCTTGTGGGTTTGATAGATTTGACCGGGGTAATCTACCAAATAATACTATATTTTTATAGCAAGGAAATTTGATATATATATTCAGAGACATGCACCTATAAGATAAGATAAGATAAAATAAGAATATACTTTATTGTTAAGAAATACAAAGTTTTCTATCAACAAAAGCAGGCTAATGACTAAATCGTAACTAACTATTTGTAATTATACCACAAACTAAACTAAATTAAAAACCTGTAGAAGTTGGATAAGTACAATTAGATACAAAACATTTAAAAGACAGTCCACAGATTAAAATTTGGTAGAGTACAATAACAGTTTTTAAATTAAAAAAGAAAAAACAAATGGACGCAAGTATAAACATATGCTTAAAATACAATTGCAAGGCTCTTAATTGGGTGGGTATGTGTATATATATATTCAAAATCTTTTGTCAAAAAGCTCTCCCATGGTATATAAAGACTCCTCTAATAAAAGAGCTTATAATTTTCCTCTAAACAACCTGACAGAGACAGCACGTCTAATATTCTCAAAAAGATGATTAAATATTTTCCTTCCCTCATATATAAATGATTTGTGAGTAAAAGTACTTTTCGGTATCTGTAAGGGAACAGTAAATTCTTATCTGGTTAAAAGGTCGGCTATGTTATAATTTTTTTTCTGATTGCAGTGTTTATAGACAAGACTAACTGTCTCAAGTATGTATACCGAAGCGAGAGTCAAAATTTGGAATGCTTTAAAATGCGGTCCATAGGACTCTCTCTGGTGAACATTTGCCATGAAACGAACTGCTTTTTTTGAAGTATAAAAGGTACTTTTCATAAATGTTGGGTAGCTGAACCCCAAAAAGCGATGCCATACCTGAGAGGCGATTCAAAAAAAAAAAATAGATTGTCCTTGACATTTCAACTTCCAACTTCAACCTAACACACCTAACTGCAAAAAAATTTTTTGCTTAATTTAAAAATATGGTCTTCAAAGCGCAGTTGGCTGTCAATGTGAACTCCTAAATATTTTGATACAGTTCATTGTCAAGAGGATTATACCCAAGTTTTATATTTTTTATATCGCATTTAAAACTTAGTATATTTGATTTGCCAACATTAAAAACAAGGCGGTTTGCATCACACCACCTTTTAATTTTTGTGAGATCTTCCGAGACTATTTTTTTAAGAGTGTTTGAGTTTTTGTGGTGCCATTCGACAGATGTGTCATCCGCAAAGATAATAATTTCGCCCAGGATATTTAAATGAACGTTAAAAATAACAGGTGACCCAATACTGAACCTTGAGGTACGACGCAATTAATTCCAAAAGGTGAAGACATTAAACCAGACACCAAAACAGATTGACTTCGATAACTTGAACGTCGAAAGCCTTCGACAGATCACAAAATACTGCCGCTACAGCCTCACCTCCATTAAGCTCAGAGTACGCCCTATCCAAAAAAGAAAAAATAGCGTCATGTGTACTTTAAGGCCCAGCGCCCACAGAAGTGGCGGAAGTCTGGCAGCGGCGTGGTTCTGGCGAGTGGCAATAGAAAGATAATGTAAATGAATTAAGCAACGCACACTGAGATGGCGTGGTAGCGGTGCAGAAATGGCACGCCATATTGTAACCACTAGTGGTGCATGGAAAGCGGCATGCCAGTCCGATCTCGTTCGTTGTTTTGAATGTTTTCATAGTTTTGACATGAAAATGCGGGATGATTTTGAATTTAATGTTCGCTTTGTCGAATTAGTTGAATCAAAACCATGTTTATATGATTATAATCGACCTGATTATTGCAACAGAACTGCACAAGATGCTGCCTGGAATGAAATCTCGAAAACAATTAAGGAAACAGGTAATTTTTAATCCAATAATTTATTATAATAAGTAAGGTTATAGTTACAACTCAAAAAATGTAGTAGAGGTAACATGGTATTGTAATACCTAATAAAAAATAGTTATTAAAAATTGTAATATCCTTGGTTTGGAATGGGAGAAATGTTACAAAAGTAGTTACAAAGCCGATTTCTTAAATTTTGTGGAGTGTTTCTTTGTATTTGCAAATCCTGAACAGGTATGTGCTGAATATTGTTTGGTTGTTTAGGTGTGGAAAAAATTCCATCGTAAATACGAATAAAATTATGTAAAGCACATATTGCTAGGATTATTATATCAATCCTTTTCGTTTTCATACAGATGGGCGTTTGCAATATTCCAAATTTAGTACTTAACATACCAAAGCAGCATTCCACTGATTTGCGTCCCCGAGAAATTCTGTAATTATACATTCTTCTTTCATTGGTAAGTTGATTGCGGGCAAATGGTTTCATAAGATCGCTTCTGAGCGGAAATGCTTCGTCACCTACAAAGTAGTAGGGAAAACCAATATTTACATCTTCACCAGGTAGAGGAGTTGGATCTGGTATATTAAGTTCTCCTCGAACCAGACACTTTCCAAATTTACTTTCTTTTAACGCACGCCCATCGCTGTTGCGGCCATATTCACCCACATCTACAGAAATAATTAAGCCATCTGCGTCGACAACAGCTAACAGCACTATAGAAAAAAAACCTTTATAGTTGTGGAATGCAGATCCTGAATTTGGGGGTGCTTTTATCCTAATGTGCTTGCCGTCAATGCTCCCAATACAATTAGGTAAATTCCATAGACTATAAAAGCGTTCAGCGATATCCAACCATTTTTCACTAGTCGGTTTTGGTAAAAACTGTGGCTGTAGAGTTTTCCATAACATCTTAGCTGTGTGATAAACAATTTTTCGTATTGTTGTATGTCCCCTTAAAAAATAAAATTGTAAGGACTTGAAAGATGAGCCCGTGGCAAAGTATCTGAAACGACACAAAGGAAAAACTGTTAAAAAAAAGTTTCCAGAATATGTTTTTGACTTTTTTTTTACATAAACCAGCAGCATATAAAACTTTTTTTTTGTTTTAGTAAATGATTGCAAGGATAGATGGAAAAATATCCGCGGAAGTTTTACAAAATATTTAAATAAAAAAGTTCCGTCGGGATCCTCAGCAAAACCAATCAAACCCTACTATTTAGCTGAAAATTTACATTTTTTACAACCATTCACAAAATCAAGAAAATCATTGGGGAATACTAAAATGATTCAAGAAGAAAGTATCGCAAATGAAATTGATTTGAGCAAGTCTGACAGTGAATTAGAGGCGCCTTTAAGTGACACCAATGAATATGGGGAAAAAAGTAGTTCAGAAGCTGTGCACGTACCAAAAAAGAAGAAAGAAACAAAAAAATACCCTACTTTGCAAGAAGTCAATTCAAGTGCTTTTGAATATTTTCAAAAGAAACAAACTAAATTACAAGAATGTCCTGAAAAAACTGAGGATCCGGATAGGGCATTCCTGATAAGTATGCTACCGGACATGAAAAAAATGACTGATTTTCAAAAAAGAAAATTTAAAATTGGCATTTTGAACTTGGCTGGAGAAATTTTAGAAGAAAATCAGACATCAAATTCTAATGTTCAGCAAATGATTTCACCGCTTAGCGAATCTTCCTCAAACCCTTCCAATATACAAGTTTATTCTCCGGTTAATATCACAACGTCAAATCAACCAGCAAACGAAAATAGAAGTCGAACATACTATACACTACAAACATTACATGGAACCGATTTTGAATATACTACTAGTTTTTCGAATCAGCAGCCTCAAGGGTATTCATATGACTAGTTTTTATGTTTGTCTTTATGTGTTCATATTCATAAATTTCATAATAAAATTTATTCATGAATTTTATAATGTTTTTTTAGTGTATTCTACAGTTATTATTTAATTACTTACCTAAGAGTTATTAATAATCGCTCTTCTGCACTAACACAATTTCTCCAGTTTGTATTCTTTTTAGTTATTTTTGGTTTTATTATGTTTAGTAGCCGAGTAAAAAAGTCTTTAGACATTCGATAAAAAAACTGAAACCGTTCTGGATACTGATTTAGCTCTTTAAATACATTAAAGCTGCCATATTTTTTGTTTTTCTTTTTTCATAAAGGATGTACCCAATATCGTCTTCTTTGAATATTATTTAAATGCACTAAAGCAAGAACATCTTCGTCCTCTGAAGACGACATTGTAGTAATGACTAAATTTGCATTTTGTGTGCTGCTTCTGTGCCACTTTAGTAGGCGTCAAAACGCCAGGCCGCTGCCACGTCGGTGCCACACCACTGCCACGCCATAAGCCAATACCACTTCTGTGGGCGCTGGGCCTTAGAGGATTGGAATCCATATAGCTTGGGTGTAATGAGCGTATATTTTGTTAGATATTTCTACATGCGCTTTATTACCACTTTCTCAATAATCTTCGAAAGTGTAGGTAGTAGGGAAATTGGCCTGTAATGTGCAGGCTCGCTTGTAGCTCCACCCTTGTAAATCGGGATAATAATCGACGATTTAAGACACTCGGGAAAATTACCCGTCTCAAAAGAACTGTTTATCGACAATCACAATAAGATAAGTACATCATGTGGTTAGTAATGCATGTGGATTCACCTACAAGAATTACTGATAGTATTTAGTCAAACACTGACTACATTTACTTAAACATTGAGAAAGTTGCGTGTACGGTATTCCATTCAGGATTATCTAAGCACGAGGCCGTTGTTTCTCGTTTTATTCTTAAATTTCCCCCTAAAAAAATCTTTGTGTCGGTCAGGAAGAATCTTCAATAAAAAATCGTTTAATTAATTTCAGAATTTGTTCTAAAATATAAATTGGAATAATGTAAATCGATCTCCTGATCCTATTGCAGCTTTTAAAAAAGATATAATACATAAGATTTCCGCCGTAATCTCATCATCGACGCATGACTAATTATTTTTTATTATATCATTGAGAGCCTCTAATAACTCCCACGACTCAACATTCTCAAAATAAAAAGAGTTTGGAACAGATACGCCAGACACAAACTCTATGTGACAAAATGTTACAAGCCATGTCGCTAGCCACGTTACAATAGAAAGTATTTAAAGTATTTCCATCAACTTCGATCTCTTTTGCTTCTAGTGGCTCTAGTGACCATTATGTCGAAACTCATTTATGATACCACAACTCTCTTTTTGTAAGTTTTTTGATGTATGCAATCTAGTTTTCTGGTAACTCTGTTTTGCAAATTTAATTAATTTTTCGTATAGATTTCTGAACTTATTGCAGTATGCAACGAACCACTCAATTTTCGTATATAATTAAGGCCTCATAAATTTACTGCCGATTTTCTTAGACTCAATGAAAGCCAGAGTTTCACAATTTTCTTTTTACTTTTTATCCATCTTAATGGAAACGCATGCCTAAAGGTACCTAGTAGAACTCTATGAAAAGCTGCAATAGGATCAGGAGATCGATTTACATTTTGGCACAAATTCTAAAATTCAACGATTTTTTATTGACGATTCTTCCTCCTGACCGACACGGAGATTTTTTATGAGGAAACTTAAGAATAAAACAAGAGACCACGGCTTCGTGCTTAAATAATCCTGAATGGAATACCGTACACGCAACTTTCTTAATGTTTAACCGAATGTAGTCAATGGTTGACTCAGTACTATCAGTAATTTTTGTAGGTGAATCCACATGCATTACTAACCCATAAGCTGTAAGCATATATTCTTGAGGATTATAAAGTCTATCTGGTTTTCATAACAAAAATCAAAACAGACAAAAACAGAAAATTTTATTTACTTTATTTATGTAAAAATTATATTTTATATATTATATGCAAATTTAAATTTGCAAAATATAATTAGATATTTAAGACACATTGGTTTAAATTTCACCTTGAGTTAAAAACTTAAAAACAGGATTAAAGGAAACCAAGTTAATAACAGTATGCACAAAATCGAGTATTTTCGAAAATTACAAATATACCGGTTGTATCAATATCGATGGTAAGGAAAATGGTACATTGGATTTTTTTTAAAACGATCTATATCTAACGGATTTAAAATTAGTTATTATTATAATTAATAATAATGGAAAATACCTCTAATAAATACTTTAATGCATTCGTACAAAATAAAAACTTAAAATGATGGGTATAGCATCCGAAGTTCCTCTGTATTGACAATCAAAACCGTTTCAAATGATACAGGGTGTCAATTTGAAAACTTCCCACCCCTATTATCTCGAAACAAGTTAGGTTTTTATAAAATCGCTAGGACACGTCGATTTTATTATCGAGGGGGAACAATTTTTATGCAGAAATCACTTCGCCTTTTTCAACCCCCTATCCCCCAGAACCTCCCTCTCAAAAATCTTAAATGGCAATAGGGGTTGAGTGATACCTCATTTGAAAGAACTTTTTATTCTCTACATTTTGGCACCTTATTTTTTAAATTTGAGTGCTGCGTTGCCAAGTTAGGGTTATTTAAACATTGTTAAATTACTTATTATTAAACATTATTCCTGTAAGTGTTTTAAATACGTTGAAGCTATGATTTCTATTGGAACGTGTTTGACCATAAAGCGAACCGGTGCATTTCTCATCATATTTCTCTCATATTTTCGTTTGCAATGGAATTCGTCTCAATACAGTTCGATGATATGATCCGAAATTTAAAATAGTATTTAGTGAACTTTCCTACCAGTCAATGTCACTAGGTATTTAAATCAGTTAAAATTTATTTCGATAATTTGTGTGTTATTGTTAGTTACTATGGTATACACGCTTAGGCAAAGAATTGAAATGATTTTTATTTATGGCGAGCAAGGAAGATGCGCAAGAAGAACGGCAGACGTTTTTAATAATAGAAATCCTAATTGTAATGTAAGTCACAGATAGTGGACGTAGTAGCTAAATTTAATGAAACGGGTTCAGTTGGAAACAAAAAAAGGGCAAGTCGGCGTGTTTTAAACGAAGATGCTCAAGTAGAGATTTTGGGAACATTCGTTGCAGAACCCACCAATTCTCTCCGTACAGTAGCACGTCTAACTGGAATGTCACATGAAACTGTACGACGAGCATTACAGTTACATAAATATCATCCGTACAAGATGCAAATTTTACAGGAACTTCATGAGGACGATTTTGATAGGAGAATAGAGTTTTGCGAAATTATGTCCAACTTAATAAACAATCGTGCAATTGTGGTAAGCAACATTTGCTTCAGTGATGAATGTACCTTTTTCCTAAACGGCCATGTCAATAGACAGAATTATCGATACTGGAGTGAGGACAATCCCCACATTTTCAGAGAGGGTGCTACACAGCGGCCACAAAAAATTAATGTTTGGGCTGGTATTCTTGGAAATGCTGTTATAGGACCGTTGTTTATTGAACAAAACTTAACTGGAGAGCTTTACTTACACCTACTTGAAGATGTTATTGATCCTTTGATAACAACTGAACTGGAAAATCAAGTTGGTAACATTTTGCAAGAAAACGAACTACACTTTCAGCAAGATGGAGCTTCGCCGCATTATTTTCGGCCAGTGCGGGAGTGGTTGAATAACAGATTCCCTAACCAATGGATTGGTAGAAGGGGACCGATAGAATGGCCTGCTAGGTCACCAGACTTAACGCCGTTAGATTTTTTTTTTATGGGGGCACATAAAATCGGTTGTTTACAAAACTCAGCCTGATGATATCGAAGATTTAAAATGAAGAATTACAGAGGCAAGTAGGGCTATTCCAGAAGAGGTATTTCAGAATGTTCGGGAAGAATTTGAGAATAGACTTTATTTTTGTTTGGAGAACAATGGAGAACACTTTGAACACCTCTTAAAGTAGATGTGTTAATAAAATAAATTTTAGGCGTGCTTTTGTAAAGACCATAATTGTAACGGCTATGCAAATGTTTAGTAAAAATAATATTAACCTAAATAACATGTTTCAATGCAAATCATAGCTTTAACGTAATTAAAACACTTACAGGAATAATGTTTAATAATAAGTAATTTAACAATGTTTAAATAACCCTAACTTGGCAACGCAGCACTCAAATTTAAAAAATAAGGTGCCAAAATGTAGAGAATAAAAAGTTCTTTCAAATGAGGTATCACTCAACCCCTATTGCCATTTAAGATTTTTGAGAGGGAGGTTCTGGGGGGTAGGGGGTTGAAAGAGGCGAAGTGATTTCTGCATAAAAATTATTTCCCCTCGATAATAAAATCGACGTGTCCTAGCGATTTTATAAAAACCTCACCCGTTTCGAGATAATAGGGGTGGGAAGTTTTCAAATTGACACCCTGTATATCAATATCATATAATAAAAAATTAAAAATCGAAATTTAACATAATGCCTTAATGTTTAGGCCTAAATGTCAATTTGCAATAATAATACGGAATGAAATAACCAAAAGTATATTTCTTCGTTACATTTATAATATATTTTGTCACACATCATGGAAATTAATAATTGGCGCATTGATTTCCACTAGCTGGGTCCACATATCCCATTCCAGTTTAAACTGCTCCTAGTATAATAGCACTAACTATAAAAAACATGTCATAAAAGTATTAGAATTCAGATAGATATTGATAAAAATATTAAAATATTGCATATTTTTCAGATAAACAGGGACAAAGAATTTATTGCTTGTTTGCAAGGCCTAATTGAATTAAAAACTCGTAAGCGGTCAAAATTAGTCTGTTAGGTGTCTGAATAGGTGTTTGTTATAAAAGTATTTTTATTTAAGCTATTGAGTCTGAGGTGTTCATTTACTCTGACCGCTTTGATCTACGTAGTAAACTTTACATTCTGGATAGGAACAATCAATTCTGTAAACACCAGATCTATGTATAGCTGGAACTGGATCTTTGGTGTTGACTTAGTTAAGCTATTCTCATGTTCCAAAACGCATTAAATCAGGCTTTAATTTTGATTTGAAAGAGCGAAAAAAAAAGCAAGAAAATATAAACCCCAATTCAATCGCAGAGAAAAATCTTAACTTGAAAATGCCTTTTAAGCATAAATAATGTATAGGGACATAATAAAGCATTATCTATCCCAAAGGACCAAAAACTTCCAAGGAAACTTTTCCATACTTTCCCTCGTACTGAGAAAATAAAATTTAATTTACAACCGTCGAGATAATCCAGACGTGACGTACAGCCGCACGGAAAGCGTTTTCTTGCGAGGGGTACGGCCCTCTAATAGCCCCGTGTAGTCTAGCTGATCTCGGAAATGGCCGATTCATAAATAATGTCGCGCAAGAAAGGTCCGAAATAAAAATGCCCCAATCAATTACTGGCAGTGTCTCGCTTCCCATCCTTTTTGATTTCGGCCGCTTCCGTTTACGGATTATTTATTTATTACTTGACAATTAGCCTCGGTTCTGGCTAACCGACGTGCCCGTTTATCTCCGGACGATGGAGGAAAATGAAAGGAATTACCGAATTAGGTAATTACATAAATTGGGGATGATTTTTTCGTGTCACAGTAATAAAGAATTTTTCCGCTACAAGGGAAAATTGATTCAAAATATATCACTTTCTAGTAGTAATACGAATCTGGTGTCCACGAATTAAATCACAAGAATGCGCTCTTAAAGATCCTTCGAGGTATTTACTGCTCCCTTATGATACAGCTACTCTAGACCTACAGAAAATATCGCAAGGCGTTAAATCTGGGGAGCGAAAAGGACAAGAAATGAGTCAATTTCGCCATATCCATTAATTCAGAAACTCATTGCTTAGATACTCATGAACTTCTCGTCTAAAATACAGTGGGAGCTCCATCATGTATAAACCAAATGATTTGTCTCACATTTAGAGGAACATCTTATTGTTATAGCAAATGGTGTCCAAGAAAATCTAAATAAATTACACCGGTTAGTCGAGATGAACAAAAGTAAGGTCCAATAAGCATGCCAATTACCACGCCAGCCCAAATATTTAATGAAGATCTATGTTGAAAATATGGTCTTTTTATAATATCGGGATTTTTTACTTTCCAAACATGATTATTGTGGAAATCTCGTGTAAATGGAGCCTCGTGTGTACACAAAATTAATTTGATAAAATCTTAATTTCTGCTGAACTGTTCTAAAAGCCACTGCAAAAATACAACTCTTCCCGGATGATCTTAGGTTGCAACATTTGTATCCGTTAATAATGATAAGGAAAAGACCTCTTCCGTATCCGTTGCCGTATTATTTCATGAGTAATGACGA
This sequence comes from Anthonomus grandis grandis, assembly GCF_022605725.1. NCBI lineage: Eukaryota > Metazoa > Arthropoda > Insecta > Coleoptera > Curculionidae > Anthonomus > Anthonomus grandis. Next base: position 35,367,101 of record NC_065552.1, read on the forward strand.
TTAAAATTTCTTCGTCAATTTGTGATATTTCAGGTTAAGTAGCTCTTCCAGCATGGCGTCCTCATTGTTCTTTAAAATGCCTTATATCATGAAGTTCATTAACTAAATTTACAAACATACGGGGGCGAATGATTTCTTAAAGGAATCCTTTTCGCATAAAACATGCATACTGCGATTGCATTTTATTGTAAATCATCATACATAAGTATTATGTCCACTAGTTCTTATCTACTATACTATTTCTCACTTATACAAGAGATCGAACCGGAGATTCGCACTGAAAACCATACTATAACACCAATTTTGATAAACAGTAAGTAAACAAAAAAAGATATGAATTTACATGTTATTCGCTGAAAATATCAAAAAATTTGCTTATCAACATCCTTATTTTTTTTGTTACTAGTTAGACTGTTATTTTCTTTAATTACTTCGTTCCCTTTCACTAACAAATATACGGTAATTTTTATTTAAAGACTATCTACATTGATCATCATTGGTTTGTTCTAAGGAAACTAGGACAGAGAGTGTAATCGATGGTTGAAGTGAATTAAATAAACCAACTAATAGGTTTTTCACGTTCATTTTTTCTCTCATTCCTTACGTAGAACTGGTATTTAAGATATGCAATACCCAGGTTTATCATCTATAGTTTTAAGTGTGGTGTTTGGGATATTCGTGAAATATGGTCCAACGGAGATACTCACATGTTGAGCGCCAAAGTTCCACTCACTTTTATCGAGTTGGATATTTTTCCAGGAAGCAATATACTTATTATCTATTTATTACTATAGAATCTGCCTTGAAAAGTGAAGTTCAAAAATTTGTTAAAATCTATAGTAGGCTTGAAACTAAATTCTTTCAAGGAGACAAGGATTGTAAATTGGGAAAGAAGGGCTTTATCGCCTATAATTTAAATACTGAAAATTAATTATTTTTCTTATACGGCTTTAGATATTTGTGGAATATGGTTCATTCAAGATACTTACATATTGGGCGCCAAAGTTCCACTCACATTTGTCAAATTTGATCATTTACCAAGAAAGGAATATAATTATTTTATTAGGATCAGCCACAAAAAAATTTTCTCTCTAAAAATAGAGCTCACATTAAATTTTTTTTATGCAAAGTATCTCCTCTGTTGTCTATAAGCCTTGCGATCGTCCTCATTAGAAATGAAGTCAGGCTTATGGCCCTAAGGGACATTAGTTGGCAGTAGTCTCTTTTGCTCGGTTTTGGGATAAAGACCACTTACCCCATTGAAATGCTGGCCTCAACAACTTTCTATAAGTAAGAGCAGCGGAATTCGTATTACCCTTCTAGTATACGGATTCTGCTTTTTTTTCATTTAATCGATTAAATCAAACAGGTTTACTTTGGTATAGGCCTATAAGATATAGGCCTAGACCTATACAGTACTATGCCTATACAGGCCTATGCCTATACAGCTCTCTGTTGACCGTAGACCACAAAGCTCAATGTTTTCTTTGGTGTTATGAAAAAACCAACTGGAATGATGGGTGGTCTACTGTGACATTCAGTGATAAGTCACCATTGTCTTCATCCTTTGTTCATCAAATGGAGATATAATATTCTGGCGGAAATTTTCTACGGATAAGGAAGTTGTATGTTTGTATATGATAAGTAAATTTATGTGCCCGACATTATAGCTTACTGGATTTCTGAATAACAATTTCAAATTTCTGGATAATAATGCTCATAGAGTCAGAATAGTACAGGCACGGCTAGCATTTAATGAAATTAATAATTTAGCATTACGCCCACTTTTTCAGATTTACACTGCATTGAACATGCGTTAGATATGCTTAGAAGGGCAAGAAGGGCTGAGGAAATTTCTTCCACATTTATGAGATACCTTTGATCAAAACGACTTGGATCATTTCTTTATGCCTCAGCAAGTTGACGCAATTATAGCTAATAGAAATGGAATTATTCGCTATTAATATGTTTTTAAAAATAAAGAACTCTACCAATGGCCGATTTTTGATCATGTCGATGGTCGGTATAGCCCTCAATTTCTCTGGCAATTCGGTTTTTAATGTCTATTCTTTGAGGGTACATTTTAGTAATGGATATTAAAAAAAAAATCGCATGGAACTAGATATGGTGATGTTTGAACAAGAATCATTGTTTCATTAATTCAACATTTTCATCTGTTGTTGATGTGCTAGAACATCCAAAGTGATGATTACTGGTTGCTTCTAGGTAAACCAGGGAAGAGAGTGTAGTCGTAAGTCGATAATAGTTGATTAAAATGACTTGAATACACCAACTAAAAGGATTTTTACGTTCATTATTTCTCTTCTTCAATGCGTTGAATTAGTATTTAAGATATCCAATATCCTGAAAGAGAGGGCCTTTATCGCCTATAGTTTTAACATCGAAAATTGAATAATATTTGGGATTCTCGTGGAATATGGTCCAATGGAGATACTCACATGTTGGGCGCCAAAGTTCCACTCACTTTTGTCGGATTGGAATTTTTCCAGAAAAGAATATACTAATCATCTATTTATCATTTCAGAATCTGACATGAAAAGTTAAGTCCAAATATTTTTTCAAATTTATACCAGGCTTAACTATGTAAAAACTAACTTTTCAAGGAGACAAGGATGGTAAATGGGGGTGGAAAGAAAAGGGTTTATCGCCTATAGTTTTAAAACTGAAAATGAAATATTCCTTTTTTATACTTCTTGGGATATTTGTGGAATATGGTCTATTTGAGATACTCATATGTTAGGCGCCAAAGTTCCACTTAAGATTTTATCTCGTAAAGGCAGGTATTTACTCATTGTGTCTACAATCTAACATTATGCAGTCGCCAATAGAGTGGTTCACGGTTTCTTCAGTTGAGTCACATAAACAACACTTCAAATTATCAATGTTTTTACCAAGTATTCGTTTTTGTATGTTTTTGGCAGTATGAATTGGTCTTGTATTGCTGAAATATATCATCTTAACGCAAATATACTATTGATGACGTGGTTCATAATGTCCGTTTAATCCTGGTGAGATACCTCCATTTTTCTATAGTTTTGTTGTTTTTCCTCTAGGCTTTCTGTTGCATTTCGCTACTACGTTCTGCCAAAAACAATAAACTAAGAGTCAATGTAAGAGTCAAGTCTGCTTTCGGCTCTGCTGCCCTGCCCCGAAGAAGCCAAAAGTATGGATATTTCATGCAAATATACCTTGTACCCTAATTAAATTTAAGCTCACCTAACCATTTTTTGTCAAATTTTCCAAGTAAGAAATATATTTATTATTCCAAGACTAACCAGAAAAAAATGTGATTCCTCAAGGAATGCCAGGAGTATTTCTACAGAATTCCAAATAGAGCTCAGATGAGATTTTTGCCGTGAAAAGTATTTTTAGGACAGGTACAGCCAATAATGGGTGATCATTTTTTAACTACCTGAAAGAAATTTTAAAAAATTTATATATAGGCACTTAAAGCCACTTTAATTTTTTTCCAGTCAGTTTATCTCTTCTTCAGGCAGTTAAATATGACGCGACTAATTATCATATATACCTTGATTAATTATCCATAATTATTTAGGATATTACATTCTTAAAATGACATCAGTGCTGAGGCTTAGGACAGCCTCACTATATATATTTTCAGTGTTTTATCGTTGATTGAATATTTGGGAAGATACGCAACCTTATGGGCTAAAGCGTGACCGCAAATATGCGTGAAAAATAGATGGCGATTCTCTCCAGTATGCGCGAAAATAATTTCGTCCATCGCTTCTCATTAGTAATCGGCCGATCAACCCTGAGTTGTGTCGGAGAGTTTTTGCACAGGTTCGTGTTTCCCGTATTGAAATTTGGTAGTTGTTAAAAATTTTTCTTGGATATCATAATTACAAATAGATAGATATATGTAAATGTGTTTAGTTTGTGAGACAATGGCTCCTTTAGGCAAAATTAATCAGTGTGCGTATCGTGGGTGCAATAATGTAAGAAAATGTAAAAACAATATTCTCAGTTTTTTAAGAAATATTTTTAATTAAAAAAAGCTTTGCTAAATCAAATAATGTATCTTCTCTAATAAACCCATCAGAGAATTTTTCAAATTTATGTCAAAACACAATAAAATCCTTTAATGAACTTTATTATACTCTAAAAGTAAATAATAATATATGCAAGTCAATTAATAAAATATTACTAGATAAAATAAATATAAATAAACCAAACCTATGTCCACAAAGTCTTAATTGATAAATGTTTGCATTTATTAATTAAGACTTTGATTTATAACAACCTAAAATGGGAATCTCAAAATCTTATTAGAAAATCTTTAAAAAAATCTAATTATAAACCTCACAGAAAATTATCTATTTTATCTACAAAAATCAATCCGAACTCTTAAAAAAATTGTGTCTTCATGTCTATGAGAGCCATTTTCTCTTTTTCTTTTTTTTACTTTAAGAAAATTTTAAATCAATATATTATGTTTATGGTCTTTAGTATTTTAAGTATTTTCAATAATTGTTTTCATGTGAAATTCATTCATGAAAAAGATAAAAATAAAGCCTAAAAAGCCTTTAAAGTTATTGAGAAACTGGTTATAGTACGAATGGTAGCTTTCCTAATTAAAAAAAATAACATATTAAATGAATGTCGAGTAATGTTTTCATTCCTGGAGAGATTATATTTGAGCTTGAAGAAGGTCACTTTGCTGCAGCGGTATTCTGCGACTTCTCTAAAGACTTTGACAGTGTCAACCATGGAATACTGCTCGGTAAGCTTTCTAGATATGTGTTTAGGGGAGTTGCTCTAGAATGGTTAAAATTTTGTTTTGTTAGACAGAAAAAAGTTTGTTTGGCCAAATGGCAGTTTGTCTGAACTTTGTGTAGCAAGCAGGGTTCGTTTCTCGGTCCTATTTTATTTCTATTGTATATAAATGACCTGGCGTCTCTCCAGATAAAAGGATTCTTCACTATTTTTGCAGATGACACCACTATCTTATGGGCAGACAATAATAAAAGCACATTAACAAGAACAATTTCTAAAGATCTATTAATGATTAAACAGTGGTTTGATGCTAATTTGTTGTCTTTAAACATAGATAAGACTAAATTGTTAAGTTTTTATGTTCAGAGCAGTTCATGATTCACAACAAAGAATTGGAAGTGAATAATTTTAACAGATTTCTTGGAATTGTTATCGATCATAAACCTAAGTTTTATGGAGATATGTCAGGAGGCAAAAACTGGCTAGACGATGTTATGCTGTTAGAGTGGTTTTCAATGAACTGAGATTGATATCTGCAAAAACGGTCTATTTTTTTTTGCTGAAAGTTGGAACTTACTTTCATACTAAAATACCTACAGTATGGAATAACATTTTGGAGTTGCATTAGTAAACAACTTTTTGACTCGATGTTTGTTTTTAAAAAACGAGCCATTAAATATATGTGTCATAAATCTCCACAGGACATGCAGAACCCTATTTAAAGATACTTTCCTTGTGTTGCTTGTTTATTGTTGAGTCTGCTTGCCTAATATATAAAAAATATAAATTGTATCTTCAAAATAATGGCTCCTTAAAACATATTATCAGAAAAGAATACAATATTCCAATGCCCATCCCGAAAATTGAACTAAGAATTCTCTTATTTACTTAAGTATAAAAATTTTTAATCATTTTCCAAATATCATAAAAGTCTCTAGAAGTTCTCCTCGCTTTAGAAAGTCCTTAACGAAACTTCTGAAAAGCAAGTATTTTTATAGCATTAGAATTTTTTGAAGATAGTTAGGAATAGGCCAATAGTATATAATTAGTTTTTAGTAAAGATGTAAAGGTTAGAATTTGTAATGTTACTCTAAAAAATTTTTAAGTCGTCTTGCTTTGAAATTGAAAATACATTTTGTGTTTATACTAGTATGTTGAACCCACTATTGTGTATTGTTTTTAAATTATGTGTTAGTAATATGTCGATTAATGTGCCTATTTTATATCATAGAAGTACCATGTCAACAAGTAGGTACCATGTATTTATGAATAAAGTATGTTTTGAATTTTTTGAAATTCGAAATTGTATTTATTTAAGAGAGAGAGGTATATAATATTAAATAGGGATGATTCCAACTACTCACTAGAAATTACCTCGTTGAAAAAGTAATTAAAAGGGTTATTCAAAACTGCAAGTGGCCAACATGGCGTCGACAAGAAGAAAAAAAGTTCATTATGACTCTCTAAAGAAGGAACGTCATATTTAAAAGTTAAAGATGTTAACTTGTAAATGAGAGAAAGTGTTTACAACAATGTATAAATGATTTTATATTTTCAAATAACGCCAGAAAAAAATAAAAAACCATTTTGCCAAATTTCACCTTTTTCCTAAATATTAGAAAGTATTTGGCATTTTTCCAATGTTTAGATTGCATTTATTCAATCATTGCATTTATATTGCGCAACTTTCGCCTAATTAAACCATTTACTGCTCATCCTTACCTTGGACATCCTGTATAATCGCGATGAGACCCTTCATACTGTTAAACAAAATATTTGTTTTTTTTCTTATTAACTTTTTCTAGTTTTAAGAATTAGTAATTAAGTGTTTGCCTGTATTGCAAATTAAAATGTGGCCTATTTTCTATATTTTATAGTGTTATTTTTATTTTTTTATTGTTGATTTTATTTTTATATTAATTTCAGTTAAAGGTATCTATTTTTCAATATTTTTGTCCAAAAAAAGTGTACTTCACAGATCTCACTACCCTACACAGTTTTTGAGATATTGGCTGGTTTCACAAACCCGTATTGTCAAAAATCACATTACGGGCTACTTTTTGCAAAAAATTATTGACTCTAAAAAACTATAGTACCGTATATAGATACTAAATCTTTAATTATTGAATTTACTCTTTATATTTACGTGAAACCTACCTATATCATCACCTTTATTTAATATTTTTGTTAATTTTCTAATTAATAAATAAAAACTTATTGAATTTTTGTTTTGTTTTTATTTATTTATTTTTGTCTCAAAAAAGGATTTTGGTAAGTAATTATTTGTTCATAAAATTTAAGTTGTAAGAGATAGCACCTTCCAATACATTACTTGACCACCACATTTATCTAGTTATTTATGCGAGATCACAGCGCATTTAAATATCGGCAATAACAAAATAAATAAAAGCGCTGTTATCATCATCGCCCTTGTCTTAAAAAAATAACAAAACGGCCGGGCGCCCAAAGATTCCCGCGTCGTTAAACTGCAAATGGTCAATATAGCGCCGACAAAGAAAAACAAGTTGATGATGGCTCTTTAAAGACAGAACGTCGTATTTTAAATTTAAAGATGTCATCGTATAGGCCAGAAAAAGTGGTCACAATAATTTATTCATTTAATAAATACTTTTGTCATATATTTTGAAATAACGCCAGAAAAAAAAATAAAATGATTTTGCCAAATTTCAGTTTTTTGCAAAATTTAGGAAGTATTTAGATTTTATTATAAAAGGACACTATATTGCTTAACTTTCCTCTAATTATACCACCTCTATTGACGTCCTGTATAACCGTGATGGGGGGTCTTTAAACAAAATGTTTTTTTTTTGTTACTAAGTATCTTTTTATAGTTTTAAGTATGGTTGTAACTACTGGTAATTGAGAATTTTCCTGTGTCGCTTAAAACTTAAAATGTGGCCTATTTTCTATTTCTATTAACATCCTCACTCACAACCCCATACTTTACAGATCTCACTACGCTGGACAATTTTTCAGATATTGAATCACATGACAAAATGGGTTACTTTTTACAAAAAATTATTGATGAAGAAGTTATATTACCATCGGTATTCAGTCTTATGAATTATTTCAATTATTCTTTATAATATTTACGTGAAACCTCCTTATACCTTAAAATTTGTTCCACATATTTTTTGTATATTAGTTTTTAGTTAATTAAGTGCAACGGGCTTTTTATTTAAAAACTTGACCCTCTTGAACACAAAATGGAGGAAACATAATGTTTGTTGGAATTATAACTTGTATAAAACTTTGTTGGTAATTTTGTAAAAATAGCTTTTTATATATATTTTTGTATTAATTTTTGTCTCAAAAACATATTTTAATAAGTAATTATTTGTTTTTAAAATTTAACTTTTAAGAAATCAATATGCCTCCACCCTTAAGTATATCACTTATCACTTGACCACCACATAAATGACACCGTGTTGTATGTTGAAAAAAAATAATAAAAACATGATTGGCAGCATCATCCCATATCTTAAAAAAATATCCAACACGGCCGCGTAACCGGAGATTCCAGCGTCGTTGAAAACCTGACTCAAAGAAGCCAAAAGCCAAGTCCATGCAGCTAAGATAATTCGTACCTAGATTTGACGCTTCGCGGCAGCACCACACGGTGCACGAAACTGAACGGCAATCCGATAGTCGACTGGGTACACTTTTTAACACAGGATTGCGTATCTTCCCAAATATTCAATCAACGGTTTTATGCAAAGTAGATAACTTTATTGAAGCACGTGACTATGCTGTAAAAATCTAAAAACATATATAAATATATATTTTCTGTACTGGCAATATGTTTAAGGACAATGGCAAGTGTATATTCATTTGATAATTCAATTAAAAGGCGTCCAGTAAGAAACCATGAAAATAATTTAAGTTAAAGTGGTACCACATAATCAGTACTTTGAGAAATTTTGCTCTATTTAGGAACCCTTAGTCATTCTTTGATTTTTCGAATCTTTTAAAGAATTTAAACTTTATTTATACCATGTATCTTTACACCAAGCTCTATCAGAAAATAATTTTGATAAATGTCTCGACTCGTGTTATTGCCCTAGAGAAATATGCAATATCCAGTTTTAAAATCATAAAATTTGAATTAGGTTTCAAATTTTTAGAATTGAGGAAGCTAGTTTTTCTAGTAATGGTAAATCGTCACATATTGGCTATTTACGATTAATGAACATTTAAATAATGAATCATATATATTTTTAAAGGCTTAGAATTCTAGAAATCATCATTCTACACCAAAAAAAAGCTACTGCTGAAAATTGAAAGATTGCAACTATAAGAATAATCTATAGTTAATAATAATCCATATATTTATTATCAAAAGAAAATAGCGACTCTTAATTTATTCGTATTTTATAAAAACAAAAGCTGTAGTAAAAGTGTTTAAAAAAAATAAATAAGGTTAACGTTAGTGCAAAGAGACTTTCAGATTAAACACGCAACACACTAAAAAATAAAATATGACCGACAATTTAACCCGCATCAAATCGTCCCATTAAGCAAAACCGTAAAAATGTATTTACTTGGGACATTAGATAATTTAGTAAAGTAATGAAAAATTGTCATATTTATCACCTTCCGCGTCATTTCCCCCCTCGACACATGATAATGAAAAATATCAAACTATTTGCAACAAAACAACTCATTTGTAACACGAGTTTTTTCCCTGGGGTGCAAATAGCCCCCATTCGCAGCGTGGAGTCGCCAACGTTTCTAACAATACCCTTTTGCCATCAAAACGAATCCGATCTAATCAGGGTTGTAAAATTAATTCGACCCATACAATAGAGGTAGGTTGCGTATGATAACCATCTTTTTGCCGTGTATGAATGTATGTACGGAGGGTACGTATTACGGATAAATGAGGGGCGTTTGAGATTTTCTTTATATTATACGGGGTGTTCAAAAAATAGACGAAGATATTTCAATGGGTGATTCCTTGTAAAAAAATATGTACACTCGATTTAATTATTTTTATTTTTAACTTTTTTATAAAACTAGTTTTATTAGTTATTATTCCGGTGAAGTGAATTTTAGATTATATAGTTAAAAGACGACTACATTTACAAGCAGATTTGCAAGGTAAATATAACGAGGCAAACAGTGAAAATGAAAATCCGCTAAGCTAGAAGTTTCCTGAGACAGAGTCGCTTTAATTTTCAGCCGTCTCTTCCGTCTATAATAATATTGAAATAGAAGCAGCCTGAGATGTCTCCGTGCGGCAATTTCCTTCTTTGTAAGTGCGGCCAAGTATTCGCGCCGGTTACCCCCGCTCATATTATAATGGGGATTTTCTATTTTTGTCATAATAAAATTAAATTCGAAAAAAGTATTTTAAATTAATCAGCTCGAAAGCACAAAGCAAAAGCTTAGTAACATCCAAAATAAGCGAAATTAATCCGAGTATTGAATTACTGCCTGAGTAAATTTTTTATCGGTTCAGAGGTCGGCACGAAACAGCCATGTTTATTGTTGGATTTGCTCGGCATGGTGTTCTACATTTCCGCCTGAATAATTGAGGAGACCAGCTGCGGTTGGTTTGCCACAAAAATGAAAAAGTTATTTCCGAAACGGGATCTATGAATAATGGTTGTTTTGTCGCTTCATTGTGGGCATAATCGTTACTTTTACATCAGATAACTACACGTGCTGAGAATCTTTACTCGATTATAATATTTAAGTGACACGCTTATTGTAGCAGTGTAAAATATTTAAAGGTATAAACGTATATATTATAAACACCCTGTATTCGTTTAAAAGTGTCTCAACACTCTGAGAGTTATTCTTACATCCTTGAAAATCTATACTCTAAACATAAGTAATAATATAAGATTGAGAGAGACTCAAAAAAGTAAAAGAGGCACTTTGACTTATAAAGAACCATGTATATAGAGTGGACATAATTTACCATGTTTGGTGGTGTTTGTTGAATGCTAAAATTGGCAAAATAAAAGATATAGATATAGATGAACAACTCAAAGGAATAATTGGTTTGTTCGGCTTAGGGACAAGAAATGAACGAGGTGAACAAATGCTTCAATTCTGCCAAGAACAAAATCTCATTATCGCAAAAACATTATTTGCACATCATAAAAGACGCCTATACACATGAACATCACCAGGAGATAGATACAGAAATCAAATTGACTACATTATGGTCAGATCTCGCTGGAAATCCTCCGTCGTTAACTGCAAGACGTACCCTGGACCTGTCTGTGATTCAGATCATAATTTATTACTAATGAAGTTCAGGCTCCGTCTAAAAAGAATCTACCACCAACACAACAGGATCAACATGACGGAAACAGCCAAATGGCAATTTCAAGAAGAAATACAAAACAAATTGGAGGCCAAAAAACATGATATAATGAATAAACAAGACCCAGACCAAGAATGGGAAGCATTGAGAAATGTTATTAAGACGACAGCAGATCACCTTCAACTAACACATAACCCCATAAATCGGCCAAACAAACCCTGGATCACACAAGCGACCATAGAAACAATTAACAAACGAAAAGAAATGAAAAGGAAGGGCACCCTAACGAGAGAAGACTGGGACCTGTACAAGAGGTTAAATAAAAAGATACAAAGACAATGACAGGATAAAAACAACTACATTAAAAAAATATGCAGGGATATAGAGGAACAACATCAACTCACCTATGACACTAGAGACTTGTATCAAAAAGTAAAGGAAATAACACGCAAATTCAAGCCAAAGACTTTTACAATTGAAGACAAGGACGGAAACATAGTATGGGAAGATGAAAAAGTGATCGAACGATGGAGACAATATTGTGAGGAATTATACACCGAAGAAACCGAAATAGCGATCGAACAACAGAACGAAAACACACAATTTGAAATGGAGCTCAGTATTCTTATGTCTGAAATTAAAGAAGCTATAAAAAACCTAAAGCTAAACAAATCCCCAGGAACAGACGGAGTTCGTGCTGAGCTCATAAAAGTACTAGGAGACCCGGGAACCAAAATCCTACATGATATATAAGATCTGACAAAGTGGTCAATGGCCTAAAGACTGGACAACGTCTGCATTTATACCTATTCACAAAAAGGGATCCACCAAAAAAGCGAAAATTATCGAACGATATCTCTAATCAAACATGCCAGCAAAATCGTGCTTAAAATAATAGATAGACGATTGCAAAACTACTTAGAGAGTCAAATCCCTCCAGAACAAGCAGGCTTCGTTAAGAGAAGAGGGACTAGGGACCAAATATTCAACATCCGTCAATTAATCGAGAAAGCCCGGGAGTTCAATACACCATGCTCTTGTGCTTTATAGATTACAAAAAGGCTTTCGACTGTGTTCGATGGAGTAGTCTCTGGAGCGTATTGAAAGAAATGGAAGTCCCTCCGCATTTCATATCTCTAATAACCAACCTATATGAAAATAACAATGCCATAGTTAGTCTTGACAATAAAACATTAAACATTTTCAAAGTACATAGAGGCGTCCGTCAAAGATATATCCTATCACCGAGACTCTTCAATGCCTACGGTGAATTCATAATGAGACGATCCCTGGAAAATTTTGAAGAACGTGTGTCAATCAATGGTAGAAAGATATGTAATCTGAAATACGCGGACGACACTACATTAATAACAAGAGATGAAGATGTGATGGTTACACTTATTGATCAGGTCGCTAATGAAGGCCTCGAAATAAATCTAGACAAGACCAAGTTAATGGTCATTGACAGGAGTAACACCATACAGTTAAGAAATCTGCAAAACAGAATTGAAGTAGTAGATGAATTCATCTACTTAGGGTCCCTAATAAACAACAAGTGAGGGTGTGAAACAGAAATAAGAAGGCGGATAGCATTAGCGAGGACAGTAATGTCAAACTTATCAAGAAAGACAGATCCATAACCAGAAAAACGAAAAGAGCCCTGTTAAACACCCTAGTGTTTTCGATATTTTACCTATTTAGGCACCGAATAGATGCTTTTGAAATGTGGTGCTGGCGGAGGATGCTTCGCACACCCTTGACTGCACACCGGACCAATGTGTCGATATTAAACGAATTACGAATCACCGATCGATTGTCCTTCAGCTGCCGACGCCGCATTCTGGATTACTTTGGACATATCACCAGGAGAGACCAAGACAATCTAGAAAAACTTATCGTGCAGTGAATAATTTTTGGAAAAATTGATTCTAATGCCTAAAATGAATTTTTAATTCCTTAAACATCTGGAATAAGTTAAAAACAAACATATTATTCCAGATAGTTGAGTCAAAACTCTAACTCAACTGAAATAAAAAAATTATAAAAAAATGTTCATCGTGTCCATTTAAGTTATGCCAATATAAACTGAAAGATGTGTTTTATTAGGTTTGTTCTAGCAGGAAACTTTGGATGATTTAAAACTAGTTTAATCCAAAGTATATCCCAATAAAAAGTTAAAAGTATATCCCAATTGCGTATGATCAATATAAAATTGCATTGCAAATGGTTTTGGACTTATATCTGTTAGAACACTCTTTTATAGACTAGACGTTGACAAAACCGCTAATGTTGTTTGTTGGTTAGGTTTTGTAATATTTTCAGTTCCAATGCTACCTTAAAACTTGTCTAGCAACAAAGTTTCTATGGTCAGTAACGTCCCTATTAATATTTTGATTATCGTCATTTTAGTAAAAGACTAAAGTTTTTTTCATTTTGTATGCTGGAAAAAATATGCAGAATTTGGTAAATATGTTTTAGATAAGTCCTTGTACTGGATGATCTCATTTTTTTTGTCATATATTATATTTTAAGTATACGAAGCGATTTTCTAATAATTTTTTTTAATAGAAGGAAATACGGTCTATAGAACATTTTAAAACAAAAAATTTTTTTAAGAAATCAAGACAATTTTTATACTGATGTCCTTTTCAAAATATCAAAATGCAAAAACTTTTCTATAAGTCAATTTTTCACGAAAGAAATTCGATAGGGTACTTGACAAAAATCCATAACATAAAAGTTATTAGAGAAAAGTCAGCACTAATTAACAAAGGCAAATATAAATTCTGATTTTCAGGGGTTCATCAGACCCCAAAACATCTCTTATGTTTTATAAAGCTTTTACTAGATCCTTACTAGATAATGAAGCAATTTTTATGGTTCTGCTACCAAAACTAGATTAGATAAAATCGGCAGTATCCAGTAAACGAAGAAAGTACGTCAAAGGAAGAAGATATGTTTATATACAGAGGTCGGCATAAGTCATATAACCAATTTGCATACCAAACAAAAAGAAAAAAAAACGATACAGGAAAATAGTTTATTGCTTTGATTATTTCCATACAAAAGTGATTATGATTTAAAAATTACATTTTGTTTATTTTTTTTTACCGCCTTTCTCAATGCAGATATGACACCGCTTATTTACGCTTTTGCAGATTTTATCAAAGAATTCTGGGTTGTTGCGAAGTGCATCAAATTCCTCTTGAATTCTCATTTTCAAGTGTTCAATGTCAATATGTAATGGGGTGGCGAATACTTTGTTTTTAAGTACTCCCCACAGAGAAAAATCACATGGCGTTAGGTCGGGTGACCGTGCTGGCCACTCAATTCTTCCTCTTCTTCCTATCCATATACCAATCTCGGCATTCAGGTATTCGCGAACTTCAAGTCCGAAGTGCGGCGAAACGCCGTCTTGTTGAAAATAGCGAAATACGGTGACCCACAATCGTAAACTAACAACAAGTAGTGACTAGTACCATAGTCCCCATCTCTAATCGCACAAATTCGGTGAGGCAAGCATCGTTGCCGCATTCGTACTATTTTTGATTAGCGCAGGACAGTGTTAACTGACTTATGCCGACCCCTATATGTAAATTATTAGCAAACATAAAGTAACTATATTGATGATTTTTGGCATGACTGAGTCAAGAGAACCGAGGTTCCCTGGTGAGTAAACTATATTCTTATTAAATGGTAGTATTAAATGGCAACTCCTTAACATTTTTGTGTTTCATGGTACTCTCAATCTCTTGCTGTATACATGAATGAATTGCATTGTCAATACTCACGTAAATTTAATTTTAAAATACCTAAATTTTACAGCAGATATGTTGGGCTGTGGTTGAGTTAAGACAAAAGTAATTAAAATAGGTCAAAAGTTAATTTGCTTAATTATCCGTAACGTTTTTCTTAATATGGATAGTTTTATATTTAATATGGGTTCACAAAAACCACAAAAAAAAACGTTAATTAAAAAGTCACAAATTTGACTCAAACGCCTGGAATGATTATTGAAAAAAAATTATTCTAAGTGCCTAAAATAGGTTTTTAATTCCTTTAAGTCCAGGAATAAGTTAACAACAAACATATTATTTCAGGCAGTTGAGTCAAAACTCTAACTCAACTGAAATAAACAATGTATAAAAAAATTTTAATCGTGTCCATTTAAGTTATGCCTATATAAACTGAAAGACGTGTTTAATTAGGTTTGTTTTAGCAGAAAATTTGGGATGGTTTGAAACTAATTTGATGCATATCCTAATTACGTATGATCAGTATGAAACCATATTGCAAACGGTTTTAGACTTATATCTACTAAAACACTCTTTTTTAGACAAGACTTGGTTAGCTTTTGTGTTATTTTTAGTTCCAATCTTAAAACTTGTCTAGCAACAAAGTTTCTGTGATCAGCAGCATCCCTATTAATATCTTGATTATCGTCATCTTAGTAAAGGACTAAAGTTTTTTTTCATTTTATTTTTAGTCAAGTTAATCAGTTCATAAATACTGCCAATAGCAAAAACATGCTGGAAAAAATATGCAGAATTTGGTAAATGCATTTTAGATAAATCATTGTACTGGATGATCTAATTTTATTTGTTATATATTATATTTTAAGTATACGGAGCCATTTTCTATTAAATTTTTTAGTAGAAAGGGTACGATCTATAGAACATTTAAAAAAAAAATTTTGGATGCATCCTATTTTGTTCAAGAAGTCAAAACAACTTTTTACTAAATTATGTTATTTTCAAAATATTGAAATGCAGAAACTCTCTAATAAGTCAATTTTTTACGAAAAAACTTCAGCTCTTATTAACAAAGGTAATGATAAATTCTGATTTTGACTTGGACTTTCTTGTAAGTGAATGTCCTATTATCTACTATTCTACGTATCACTAATATAAAAATGTTGAAATAAATACTCTATTTATCATGCACTAACTAGTTATTGTATTTATTTTTCCAAATTAAAATTGCTAACAATCTCACAGCTGCTATGTAAAATTTAATAAAATATATTTCCAACCCAAATTAAACTCAACCTATCCTAACCCAGTCTAACCCACCCTTCTTCCAATTCATTAATATTAAAATTAAAATTGAAATTATCGACATAATTTCCATTTGTTTGTCTCATTGGCTATTGGATCCTATTTATTAAAACTTACATAATATAAATACTCTGAGATAGTAATACAAGTTATTATAAAATACTTGCTTAAAAAAATCGACAGCATAATAAATTTCAAACAAAAAAGACCCTCTGATCTGAAACCTACATGTACTAAAGAACTCTAAGAAAATAGCTTCAGAAACGCTCTTGTTATTTAATTAGTTTGATTCTCGTAAATAAATTATGTCAATAATTTGACAGTAAATTAAACGTCAACGTTAGTTTTCGACAATAAGTTGCATTTCGATGCTCATATTAACACAGTTGTTAATAAGGCATTTAAGATTTTAGGATTTATAATTCGTAATGCCTGTAACTTTACCAATTTAAAGACCATTAGTACTCTCTATAATGTCTATGTTCGCAGCATATTGGAATATGCCTCGATTGTTTGGTGTCCATTCTATTCAATTTACGTACAAATGTTGGAAAGAGTTCAGAAAAGGTTTTTGCGGTATTTGTACTATAAAAAACATGGTGTGTATCTGATGGATATATCTTATGAAAACCTTTTGGCAGAATTTAATTTAAAAAACTTAGTTCCAGAAGAACTATGGCCTGCTTGTTGTTTACACATAAGATCCTTCATAATAATAAAGATTGTTCATTTCTTCTCGAAAAACTGCTGTTAACGGTAATTATTCATAACAATAGAGATTTAGGAACTTTTTATATAAAAAAAACAAATCCCAATTTAGGTAAGAAGTCGCCAATTTTTCGAATGTCCAGTGCACCCAACCTACTATTTCATATTGACAGATTTGGGAAATTAAAAAAAAAAATATATCTATTATAGAATATTTTTAAGTTTTTTTTTTCTTTTTAGTTTGTTTTTTAAGTTACCTAATGTGTTATCTGGTCGGCAAAGAATCTATTTTTTTTTAATTTTGTAATATGTATTGCTTACTTATTGTGCTTATTAGTCATTAAGGACCAATTGTAAATATTTAATGGACTTTGTGTCTGTAGATTGCATAAATAAATAAATAAATAAAAAAGTTTTGTTGTTGGTTAAAGGGCTCATCCAAGGATCTTTTTACTCTAACGTAATAGATTTAAGGTAAACTACGTAAACACAATAAAAGAAATCTAAAAATCGTTCGGTCGTTAATTGTTCAATTACAGGTCCTTACAAAAATGTCAAAGCTACGAAATAAATGAAATTTTTAACTTAAAGGAACTGGTCCATTATCTCAAAGTGACCTACGTAACTCTCGGTCTCAAAATATATTTTTTTTGTTGATGTGTTAGAACATCCAAGGCGAGGATCACTGATTTCTTCTAGGTAAACTAGAGCAGAGAGTATAGTCGTAAGTCGATAATAGTTGATTAAAGTAACTTGAATAAACCAACTGAAAGACTTTTCACGTTCATTATTTCTCTCCTTGAATGCATGGAACTAGTACTTAAGATATCCAATACCCGGGAAGAGAGGCTTTATCGCCTATAGTTTTATTATCGTAAATTGAATGTTGGTTGAGATTCTCGTGGAATATGGTCCAATTGAGATACTCACATGTTGGGCGCCAGAGTTCCACTCACTTTTGTCGAATTGGAATTTTTCCAGGACAGAATATACTTATCATCTATTTATCATTTTAGGATCTGACATAAAAAGTTAAGTCCAAACATTTTTTTCAAATTTATACCAGGCTAAACTATGTAAAAACTAACTTTTCAAGAAGATAAGGATGGTTACATGTTTTGCTTAAAATAAAGCATCATCGGATCTTATAAACTAGTAATAACTCTCACGAGATGACCTACTTAGTAATTGTACTAAGTACTCGTTGACCGAGATTCTTGCGGTTTTAATTTTTTCTCTATGCATTTATCTGTAACTAAGGCAAGACCGCCTATCGTCATACAATAAAAATGTGTAAAAATTAGATTTATATAAAATCAACGTGTACATGTCCTGGTATAACATATAAAAGGATTTGGGCACTGGATAATGACTAGTCGGCACAGCGCAACAAGAAACCGGAAATTAACTTTTCTAACTATAATAGGTTCCTTCGAAATTAAAGGGTTTTCCACCCTGTAAAACGCACGTTAACAATTAACCTGTCCAAGGTTTATGAAGAAAAATATGTTTTTGCGGGTGTGTATCGCGTGAGACTTACCTACTTGGACTAGCTTACGTTCAAAGTTTATCTAGATAATGGTTTAACTTTTTAATTTTTTCTTTTTCTATAACCTTCTTTTGCGGCAGGTGATTTTATGTCATACATAAAATACGATCACAATACGAACAGATCATTCATTGTGAGAAACTTATTCCGAATAATAAGGGAATACGTTGTAATGAAATCACAATCTATGGAGTGCTATGAAAGCACAATGTGGAAAGAACCATGTTTATGTTTTCGTAATTACTTTACAAGAAACATGTTAATTTATTTAAAAACGTCATACTGGATCAGTAATATAGAGAAATTCGTTCCCGAGATTCGTCTATAAATAAAATATCAGTTTAGTTTCGGGATACTGCATGTAATGTGTGTCACCATGGCGTGTAACCTACTTACTTGAGGTCGGGAAGAAGGAAACGAAAAATTACGAAATAAAGAGGATAATGGGAAATGCATATTGAAGGCTGGCACATCGGGGAATTGTCTCTAGCAGACAAATGTATTTCCGTTGAATAATGCAAGTACACGAGAGCGCATAAGCAAGAACACAAAACGCCATTTTTATTACCAATAATGCAATAGAACTCGGTCAAAGGAAGATTTTATATTTTTGTGATAACTTATTATAATTCTTTTTTTTTAAGGTAACATGAAATAACTTATATAAATATTTAATGCATTTTTTGTTCTGTCTGGGTCAGTATTGCTTGGGTCATAACATTTCAACAGTGCCCTAACTGGCTTTTTTATCCAATTTTTTTTTACACGTTAAAGTCAAAGGGTGTCAAATAAGGCGAGTTCTAAATAGGCTCTTGCGTTATCGCCTTTTATTGTCCCTGAAAAAATAATAACACTTCACAAAAGAAAATTTCCATACAAATTGCTCACTTCCCCGGGGTCTTTTATCAGAACATTACCTTTTGCTCTTTTTTTTTCTTTTTTCATATCGATCCAACTTTGGAGCAGCCAAACCCTCTTGCTTCAAGAAAAAACAATTGCATCGGCCCCTTGTTATGGCAGTTGTGGCACTTTCGATCCCCCTTTCATTTTTTTGTTGTACCTAGCACCGGGCCAATTTAAAATAGGAACTTAGTGATCCGTTACTCCCCTTTTGAGAGTTCTTCACGAAGCATCAGTTTATATATAATTTTAGGGAAGTTTTCCAATTATAAAAAACTCTGGAAAAAATAACATGTACCAAGGAAAAACGGTAGGAGGAAAATTTAAGAAAAATATTTGGAAACCCAATGGTAATTAATGAAAGCCTAACTATCAACTCTGGAACGCAATTCCTGCGAATCATAGCCGTTTTTTGCATCAATTGGGACTAGTTACCTTATTAAAGAACAAACACATTAGGAACTCGGTTTATTTTTTTAAAGAATGAATTTTAACTTAACTTTTATCCCAGCACTCTTATTTCTGCTAAATCTTTCTTTGTGATTGGTCAACAATTAATCACATCTTCTAGCAAGTTCATCCACTCTCTTCTCATTTCTTGGTACACCATGTCTCCATAGCCATACACGTTTTACGTTATTACATTTCGCAGCTTCATTAGTTTCAGTAGGCAGCTCTATACCAACATTGATGTAACTTTGGAAATTGCAACTGCTTCTAAAACTTTCTGGCTAGATATTATCAGCATATGCTTATTGTTATAGGTTCTTCAATTATTTTCTAACGCACATTCGTATTGTTAAGATTTCTGTCGATATACAATGCATAATTCCTTAATAGATGAAATATCTTGTCTGTTGACTTAAAAATTCCCTCCTCAACTCCTTCATTAGTCTTTAATTATTCTGTCCACTGAACTGGATACCCGTAAATAGAACTTTGTCCTAAGTCTAAGTCCTAAGTCTTCAAATGTTATTATATTCTATCTGACATTATTTTTAATAATCAAGTAGTAGTATATAACGATCCAACAAGGCATCTATGGATTCTGTGGGTGACTCCACGGTTATGGAAACTGTTTCATGGCTTTTTTTTAGATACAAATATGAATACAAATGCAAACAGGAATACGTCTTCAAATCCTACCAATATGGTATATGCGTATGTATACGTAAAATATAAGGTAATAATACGCCCTTTAAAGTGATGATATCGCACTATAGGATCACCAATGATGACACACCAAAGTATTACTTCGATAAAATATCCATTATTACTAGATGAAATTAAACGTCCACCTGTATATCTACATAAATTCTTGTATTTTTTTTTTTAAGATTATAGCGGTGGTTTGTTATGAAATGAAAAACTCGTATAACTCAATAAATTAAAAAAAAAAATAAAAAATCTTTGTGACTTATCCACCTAGGATGTTTTAAAGAAATATGAACTTAAGCCAAGGAAGAATGCTTAACTGATTGACATCTATTTTTTCTAGATTACGTAATTTTCTTGTGAATAAGGAAGGTTTAAAGGTAGAATATGGTGTGCCAATACATTTTAAGGCCTTTCTCCCCCTCTAGAGCCCATACAGTCTCTTAAATTCAGATTATGTTGTTTGCAGAGGCAAATCTAGTAACAATTTACTACTTTATACTTAGGGTTTAAAGTAAAATCACAAAATATAAAAGATTATTAAAGGAATTAATACTTACCTCATATAGTGAATCACAACCATAGAACTCAAGACAGAAAAAATAAATTATGGTTTATTACATGTTAAAAATATACAATTATTACTTCATAAGGGTTAAAATATGGTATATTGTATACTATTTAAAGACAAAGATTTTTCTATTAAGAAACGAATTTTCACTTATTTGTGATAAAAAGTGGCTCAAGTACTGCAATTTCCATAGTGATACGCCTTGATTTTGAGAAATGAAATGGGGGTTTTCACATTTTATTGCAAAATCTTAAGGTTATGTGAGAAAAGTATGGATAGAAAAATTATAGATTTTTTTATTTCCCATAATTTTCTTAAAAAGCATTTTTTCTCAGGCAATTATTTTCTGCAAAAATAAACCGTTTTTTATTAACTATACCCTTACCCCCCCACCCACCCCACACACCTTACCAGTAATAAATTGTTTTCAAAAATCATTGTTTTCCAAAATAGTACGCAGGAATAACAGCTGGTTTCGTCGTTAATATCTAATCTAATAAAACAGTTTATTTATTTAAATTTGATATAATTATATATATTATGTATATAAATAAATATTTAATACAAAAACAATACTATTAAAATGGATATTAAGGACGAAAAACTGTGATTTTTTGAAGAATTTCTTACTGAGAAAATGTTTGGGGTGGGTGGGGGGTGTAATGGTTGTGTTAATGAAAAATAATGTTTTTGCAGGAAATATATATGTAAAATTTAATTTAATAACACTGTTTATTTAAATTTAATATAATTTTATATATGAGTACTTACTATAAAAACAGCGTTATTAGATTTGATAATACGGATGAAAAACAGTGATTTTTCAAAAGAATTTCATCAAATATTTGAGGTATAGTAATCGAGTTTAAAAACTAGATTTGTAAATCCTGTGTCAATTTTTTTAAGTCCCTAAATTTTCTCTCGTTTGTAAACAGAATCTTATATGATATACGTATATTGTACAGTTTAATAAATATACCTTGATCATAAACGGTTGATAAATATACCAAAACCAAAAATTTACTAAAAAATGAATAAATATGGCTAATCTCTTTGACATTGACCATTTACTAATGTTATAACAGTCATCCCATTTACAAACTTGTAAACTAACCCTAATTGTATTTGTTGCAAACTTTGCAACCCTTTACCTAATTTAAATAGCCTTGGTATAATTACCTCAAAATGAATATCAGCGTATTCATCTAGGATGCTCTAAAGATATATGAATCAGTTAACCATAGTCAAGGAAGAATGCTTAATTGATTCACTTCTATTTTTTTTAGATTACGTGATTTTAGGGTTAAAGGTAGAATATGTTGTGCCAATAAGTTTTAAATAAAATTATGGAAATCGTACCGGCGATGACAAGTGACATGACAAGGAATGCCAACTCCATGAAAACTAAACCTTGAGGAAGTTATAAAAAAAAACACAGTCACGTAATTATACTAATTTATGAAATGTTACTTGTAAATGTAAATCAACTTTTAAAACAATTATTATTTCCAGTCGCCATGTAGATGTAATTAATAATATATTTAAATCAATATAAAAATAATTAATCTCGTGTAATTTATCACAATTTTCCCTTGCTATTAAATTATTCTAATATATTTTCCAACTCGTGCAGAATTTCGTTGAAAAGCCTCACGTAACCTATTTTTTAAGGGTATGAAAATTATTACCGAGTTCCATCGCACAAAGTCGCTTTCGGATACAAAGAAAATATTAAGGTTTGGAAACAGTCTACGTCAGGATGGCTTTTACATATAATCTCGTTACTGTGAAAATGAAAGCAGGAAAATATGGGATCCACGGATAAAGGAAAACGTACGTCGAAGTCTAATGCGTTTGCAATTTTACAAAAATAGTGAGCATAGTGCACCTGAAAATACATTATTTTCTTGTTGTAAATCTATTTAGCTCTCATGTTTATACAAAAATAAAAAAACAAAATACGTTAAGTTATAAATGTTATATACAATTAAAAGTAAATTAACCAATAAAAAATACAATTTTAACAATTAGACTTCAGTCACTGTATAATAATATAGTTCTAAAACAAATATATCAAAAGTAAAATTACATAGTTAGATGATATAAGAATGGCATAAAGCAAAGTATAAAGTCCTAACAGTATTTATTGATAATATAGTATAAATATATATTTAGGTCAATACAAACATCGTCTAACTATACTGTGAAGGTATTTTTTTAAAAATATAATTCACTTTTTGAATGTTCATCAATAATAAGTGGCCCAATGAGCTTATTTCTTAAATGAGGGTTTTTAAGGGAGCAATAATAATGCTTGTTATGCAAATTAGCATTACCACAACTAGAAAAACTAGCTTCATCAGTTCATAAAATTTGAAAGAGGAACTGAGGATTTTCGTTGTTTATTTCTCTAAGCCAATAATAGATACAACATGATATAAACAAAGTTTAAATTCTTTTAAAATTCGGACTATAAGGATTTCTAGATGAAGCAAAATTTCTTTCGTGCTGAGAGTAAAAATCGACTTTAATTGCCTAAAAAGAGTAATTAAAATTGCTTCAAAAATCTGCATATAATTTTTTCATTTTCTTCCAGGCAGTTGGAAAATGCTCCTCCAACATTAACTGTAATTGCCTAAAAAATAATTTTCTTGACAAAAATTCAATGTGAACAGTATTTTAATTCCTGTAGGAATATTCTTAGAGTCCCTTGGAGATAACAATTTTTTTCCGGAAAATCCTGCAATCATAAATAGATTCCTTTTGTGGCAAAAAATTCAATTTAACAAAATTATGTGGCTTTTTGGCGCCCAACATGTGGATATCTCGAATGGACCATTAATATGAGAAAAGAATATTTAATTTTCAGTATTGAACTTATAGGCGATAAACACTCTCTCAAACAACATTGATCTAAGACGAATACTTGAATGCAATTATGCTAATCATTTCGCTGATTTGGCTAAATAATAATAAATATTTACTAAACCCACTGCATAATTGTAAACATCACCTAATTTTGTGGAAAGCATGGAAACTGTGTCTGAGGGTGTGACTCATTTTTATAGATGATACCGTAGAGGTTGAAGCTCCCTTTCATTCAACTGCAATATCAACATTGAAGCATTGTAGTGCATTTTTATTAAATATTCAATCCCTTCGGAATAAGGTCGATGAGCTTCCACTTCTGCTTGCTAATTTTAATTTTCCTGACATTGTTATATTAACAGAACATTGGCTTAGACCTAATGAATGTTTTTGTATTGATGAGTATGTACCACTGTCAGTTTATTATAGACAAAACTCTCTGCGTAGAGGGACTGCTGTTCTAATTACGAAACATTCTCAAAACTTTTTTTGTACTGTTGATAAGTTTGATGATGCTTCGATGAAATTGTTTAATATGTACGTTATATCAGTATGTTTCTTGACAGGTTAGATTGTCTTCTGTCCCAGCCCCCTATTGACTCGCGTGTTATCTTAGCTGGAGATTTTAATATGAACTATTCAGAAGTTTCCTTACCGCAAAGAATTTCTCTTGATGGAATCTTCAAATCATTTGCACTCACCATGCATGTTAATGCACCCACTCGTATTTCGTCCTCTTCATCGACCACTATTGATTATTTCTGCAGTAATTTGGACGGTGTTACCTGTTCAGTGCACTCAGTGGGTATATCGGATCACGAGGGTGTGTATGTCTAATTACCTGGTGACTTTAAAAACAAATCTCGCCACTGCATTGGGAGAGTATTTAGTGGGAATAATTTGAATTAATTTTCTCAATCCATTTCTTCTATTAACTGGAATACAATTCAGACTGCTCCACAACCGTTTTCTTCCTTTTATTATACATTGTGTGATAAAATACATATCTGCTTTCCCTTAATTAGACTTACACCCATCTGCCCAAAATTTGCGATTCTTAGCAAGACGCAAATCTATTGACAATCAATTCATCAGGTCTTATTTTGAGGATTATCGGAAAATTTATAGGCGTCTGATAAGTCAGAAAGGAACTGTATGACCATGAGCGCCTAGACTCGGCTAGTAATAGACAAAAGGAAAGTTGGTCAATCATTAATGAATGCAAGCAATCTTCTCGTCAGCGGTTGGTTAAACCAGACTTGGGGCTCGATGATTTCAACGACTATTTCTCTAATATTGCTGAGAAGTTACTGGAAGCAGTTCCCAGTGGCGGCGATCCATTGCAGTATCTTAATCGGAATGCTATCAACCAATCATTCTTCTTCCACCCTATAGATGCCACCAAGGTCCTTGAAACAATTCAGTGCTTGAAAAATCATAGGTCTTCGGGTTCCGATGGTATCTCTTCACGTCTGCTGTCACTTCTGCCTGCGAGCGCTTTAGGTGCTCTGGTTTGGGGCATCAATCAGTCATTGCTTTAGGGCGAGTTCCCATCCTGTTTAAAGGAAGCAATGATTATCCCTCTTCATAAAGGTGGTAGCTTGGACCAACCCTCTAACTTTCGTCCTATATCAATTTTGACTACCCTCTCCAAGGGTCTTGAGCGGCTTGCAAAAAAGAGAATTGTCTCTTTTTTGACCAAATACAATGTGATGTCCCCTAATCAGTGTGGATTTCAGTCATCTAAGGGAACGCGGGATGCCATTTTCAAATTCTTGTGAAAAGTGTGTATCTATCTATAAACTCCAAGGAGGCTGCAGCAGCGGTGTTCTATGATCTGTCCAAAACCTTCAATTGTGTGGATCATGGAATACTGCTGTCAAAGCTTGATTTTTACGGATTTAGGGGAGTGGCTTTGAGGTGGTTGAATTCATAGCTGTCTGGTCGCACCCAGAGGGTGGTTGCATCTGGATTTTCTTCAGGAATAGCACACCTTAAATGAGGTGTTCCTATTTTATTTTTATTATACGTTAATGACTTAATCTCTCTACCACTCCATGGACTAGTGGCTCAGTTTGCCGATGATACTACAATTCTGTGGCATAACAAAGATTAAAAAATAGTTAGATCTCTCATAGGAGAGGATCTTTACAAAATTTTGAGTGGTGCAAGAGTGGTGCATTTGCAATCAGCTTGTATTCAATATTGATAAGATTTTTGTTCTGAGCTTTAAATGTAATTTGGAGGGTTTTTTGTTTGATGAGCAGAGTCCACTACATGGTGGGGATTATCGTGGATTTCTCGGCCTCTTCATTGATGAGAGTTTAAGGTTTGACAACCATATTTTGGGCCTCGCTGCTAAACTTTCTTCTGTTTTGCAGTCAGGGTTGCCAGGCATGAGTTGGGAGGGTTGTTTGCTCGTTCAGTTTATTTCGCCTTAATAGACTCTCACATCCGTTATGGGTTGCCATTTTAGGTTTTGCGCTCCAAGGGACTCCTTAACTTCATTTCAGAAAAAAGCAATAAGGTATCTGTATGGTGTAGGTCTGAGAGTCTCTTGTAAACCTCTTTTTGTAGCTGAAAGAATTTTAACAGTTTTCTTACTCTTTATATATTGGAAATTGCTGGAAGTCCGTTAGTCCACCGTCCTGCACCAGTCATAATACTCGTCAAGTAAACAACTTATTTCTTTCAATCATCACTTACGAGAAACTCTCTTATATTTATTAGTCGTAAAATATTTCATCATGGTTCTTTTTTGATTAGGACTGTTACAGATCTTAAAAAGCTTAAAAGGGAATTCAATAAACTAATCTTACCAAAAGCTTACTTCAGCATTGAAGAGTATGTACTTGTTTTATGTTAGTTCTTGCCTTTTCTTTTTTTTTTTTTTTCATTGATTTTTTAAAATATGCTCCTATGTACAATCAAAATCGATTCTGTATCCTGTATCCTGTATAACCAAATAACTACTAGTTTATAAACTTTAGAATTAGAAAGCTTTTAGCACAAGTTTGTAAACTTTCTAAGTTATTCAATTTGAAAAATTTTTCAATTTGGCAAAAGTGGGTGAAACTTTGGCGCCCAACATGTTATTACCTCCATAGGACCATATCTCACGAATATTCCAAACAGTATGAGAAAAGAATATATTAACTATCGTCGACTTATGACATTCTCTTCCCTAGTTCACCTAATTACCTATTTTTATGATAAGACCAAACATTCACCCTAACTTAAATATCTATTTACTTGGAATTTTTAATTAAAAATTGGAAAATTATTATTTGCAATTTCATTTGCTTATCTCAATGGAAACCTGTCAATGATTTTCCATATCTATCTAGATTTACCTTATATATATATTCTTATTAAATTGAAATTATAGTTTAAAAAAAAAACAAATTTTCACAAAGTCACAATTTTTATTATTTTCACATAATTTGAATTAGTCCGAGTTGACAAATCACCAAAGAAAACTCAATAATTATTAATGCCAAATGACATAACATATTAAACGTCAAATTTCTTATTTTAAATAAAAAAAAGAATATAGAAATTATAAAAACAATAGCCGTCTGCGGTTTTCACTTTTTTTTTAGTAAATTTAATCTACTTTTTAAATAACATTTAACCCTAAACTACTACCGACACATTTTTATTACATATATACTACTGATGGGTCCTTAGGACACATAATAATAAAATTGTCATGAAATCAATAAAAAAAAACTTTTATTCAAAAATTTAAAATTACTTGGTTACATTACAGTACATAAACCGAAAAAACCTAAAATTATTTTTCAGAACAATTAGGGCACCATTTCTTGCAGCATTGATTGCAAATGGGCAACTTACATATGTCACACTGGATAGCAGTTTTCCTATCCTTGTTGGTGGGGCCTATGGCACACCTTTTTCTTTTACTTTTTTCAGGAGGCACTTGAGGCTGCTCAGAAACTGGATTCGCAACACCCAAAAGTTCAGCAATGAGGATTCGTACATTTGAGTGCACCTTCTTGTTGGCCATTCTGAGTCGCAAATATTCATCTATTAATTGCTTCCCAAGAGTTTTGATAAATGAGTATCGTTTTATTTCTTTACCTTTTGATGAAAATTGGTACAATACTCGAGAATTTACACCTGCAATGTTCAATATAGCAAAAAAATGCCATTGGCCAACGGTTAGTTCTTCTGAATACTGAATACAACGCACATTTCGCATTTAATGCGTCAACTCCAGATTTTGTTTTATTATAAAAATCTCCGGCTTTTTGGTTGTTTCGTTGACAGAATTGTCATGATGCATGCTGGAAAGTAATATAACGCTTTTAAATTTTTTTGGCACATAGCTCACTATAGTGGTTGAAGAAGTAAATCCAAACGTTGATGAATGAATTGCACGTTTTCGGTTCGGTAAAAATTCAGGTGGTACAGATTTTTCATTTTTTCGTAAGGTTCCCACGTACGTCAAACTGTTTTTCTTGAGTTCGTCGACGAGTTCCACTGAACTGTACTAGTTGTCCCCGGTGATGTTCCTGTTGGTGCCTTTACCACACTCCACAAGCCTAAGAACCACTCTTGTTGGATTTGATAATGTAGGCTTTTTTGCACCATTATCTTTTATTTCGGAACCGGCATAAATCTCTACATCTACGAGATAATGCGTTTTAGCGTCAGCCAAACATATTTGGCAGGTTTGTTCGGAATATACATCCGAAATCCACACCTTCCTCGAAACCGTACAAGCATTTCGTCTAATGTTAGGTAAATTCCCGGTAATAACATGACTTTGATCTAGCTACAAACTCATCAAATAATTCCGACACAGCGGCCAACTTATCAGTTTTTACTGTTTCTTTTCGGGTTTCTACATTATCAAATCTGCGATAGCCCAATAAAAAGGAAAATCTGGCCAGACTCATAGGCACGAAAAATAGGTCTTCCTGTCCCATCTGTTGCCCACATAGAACAGACGTCTTCATGATTAGATTTAAAGATATACTGAAGATACAACAGCCCAAAAAACGCCTTGATTTCATATATGTTGGTGATTTCAGTAAACGAAAACCAAAATTTAGTTTGTGACTGAGCAAACGTTTAAGACTTGTTATAGTTTTCTCTGGTGGAGGTTATCTTCAAATTGGTAAAATCAACCAACTTTTGTATCATCTCATTAGAAATTAGTAGACTTCAAGCATCTACAGGCTTACGTGGAGGATTATTACGAGCAGGGCCCATAAGGCCAGGCAAGATAGTAACCAAATTATGAGCAGGGGTCCTACCTCTAATACCTGCTGTTTTTGACCATTTGGTATTGTCTTTCCCATACAAACTGTTCCTGATGGGAAACTCTTCTTCTTCCAAATCGAAGTTTTTTTGCTCTGTTTCGGAACTGTAGTCGCTCAGTATTTCATTGTCCTCTTAATTATCGTCACTCTCTTCAGCCAATCTTTCTAGTTCCTCTAATACAGCTTCTCTGTTTGGAACACCAACGGATACACTTTTCTTGCTCGAGCCCATTTGGTTTGAGTCTTCCATACTTTTCCAAAAGTCTTCAGACTCTATAATATTTCTTAACGCATATTCTGACAATGCCCTAGAACTGGACACTATTGCGTTGCATTTACTAAAAGATAGTAAAAAAAACACATTTTATATCTACTAACTTATACCTTATGGCCACTAGTGCCGATTCTTGTGAAATAGATAAATACCTGGCAAAAAATAACAACGAAATAGATACTTTCAAACCAATAAGCAGTTATTAACTTGTCGCGTATTTACTACTGATGGGTCCTCAGGACCCAGTAAACACTG
The DNA here is from genome assembly GCF_022605725.1 of Anthonomus grandis grandis. Lineage (NCBI taxonomy): Eukaryota > Metazoa > Arthropoda > Insecta > Coleoptera > Curculionidae > Anthonomus > Anthonomus grandis. The sequence goes on from NC_065552.1 coordinate 35,396,785, forward strand.
CCTTCGAACCTCGCCGACGCGAACGAATACTGAAGTATGAATCTACGAGTATGCCGGCGAAATCATGCGTATGGTATTGCGGAGGAGTATCGAGACAGCGAGTATCCAATGTTGCCAAACTCAAAAAATATACCCTATTTAAAAATATGACATCAGTAGTAGCTACGGGTTAAATAACGCCTCCTTCCAATTTTCCTAAAAACATTCGCTGGATATGATATTAAAAATTACGTGCATTTTACCTTCACACAAGCCCAAGATGAACAAATTCAGATAAGTCTTTTCAAAATTATAGCCATTGAAACAATTACACTTTAACGCCCTTTCCTTACCTTATGAAGGTCAGTACCCCAATGAGTCCTTGCCCAAAATGATGAAAAATATTCTTACTATATATTAAAAAAAAAGTACCTTAAGTTGACCTTTTCCGGAGATAATTAGAATTGAATTATTGACCTTTTAATTACACCCCCTAGTGGTCAAATTTGGAACTGAAAATTAATTTCGAGCATTATTTATAAAATCAAAAAATTATTCCAATAATGTCAAAATGACAATTCTCGAGTTATAGCCGCGATTCATGCATAGTAAAACACCCTATATTAATCCTATTTTTAATTATATAAGCTCCTTATTGTTAAGTACCCTATAAAAATTCCTGTGAATATGAGAAAATAAAACGTGGTCACTTGTTTTCGGTCGACATTATTTATAGAGCGATATATCAAACTGGGACACATATACGTTTTTTTTTTGGCGCATATCGACTACAAAAAGCAAGCAGTGTATGCCAGAAGAATTTCAATTTTCTATAGATCCGATAGCGTAAAAAAAAACTCGTGTATGTATCGTGGCGTGCAAGAGCAACGAAGGAAAAGTGACATAACTCTTTCTTGCAATATACCGCATTCGGACGTGACTTTTGCCATCTATCGAATAAAATATGGTTCGCGTATGACGAGTACTCGGATATTGTAGTTAGAAAGCCAATGAACTTTTTGCCAAGAAATAGATTTAAAAAATATATGTTGTAGCACTTTTCTCATTCATTAAATATGAATTAAAACGCTTAAAAATGGTTAACTAATTTATTTACACACTTCAGTACGAAACACGACTACTAGATGATAGTTATCAGTTTTACTGTTATTTAAATCTCGCGCCAATATCCGATCTTTACATCGCTGAACTGACAACTATTGGCGAATCGGCTACTTATATACTCGGCAGAACGCTGTTCCGGAAGGTTCTCGTCAACCTTCGAGATATCGTGCGGTGTGAGACTTCATTCTTTCATTGTCATTGAAGCAAATAAAACTATAAAATTTATAAAACAAACTGAAATTATTTTTTCATAGAAATTTGTTGTGCTTTTAATTTGATTTTTATTGAAGCCGTTGGTGGATTGCTTAACGATTTACAAAATTTAAAACATATATGTAAAATTATAAAATGTTCTAAGTTTTTTACACGACATTTTTTTTGTTTAGGACGGGGCCGTCTTTATCCCGCTTACAGTTTAAGCGGATCTGAGAGCGAGGAGTTTTCCCGTAGACACGGTAACTTCCACGGTTATCAGCATCCGCTCTATCAGAAACCTGCTGGATTAAGTGAAACTCCAACTTCGGAAAACTCTTCTGACGCTACCCTAACAGACTCAGAACTGGCTTTAGCAAGAGATTCGACGCTGCTTGTTCATAACGGTAAGATTTTAAAAAGTTAACAGGTATTTTGTTTACGTACAAACAATATAGCATAATTACTTTCTAGTTAGGCGTTTTGTAGCAAAAGCATATTAATAACAGATGTGAATAAAATCCTAAAAATTTGTAAATTATTCGTTTAAAAAAACTATTATTTCTTACCTAGCCCAAGTTTATGTGCACAGGGAATAAAAAAGGGATGAGAAGTCTATATCCTTTATACTAATCAAAAATTACAATGCTGCGTATTTCCACATTTTATGTGGAATGCTTGGTATGATTTAATGCCAAAATCCTTGATAATAATCAACAATAGATATGAGAATTTCATATCTTTGTGCATTTTCTTGTTCTAAGTAGATTTGATTGTTACCCCTGACCTGATTTGTATCTTTTAGTCTTTTTTATCATATTGTGTTCAACATTTATTTATTATTTCGTTTTTAGTGTCCAATTTCTCGTTCTATAACTTTATAAATCTGTTTGCAAACCATCCGCTCTTAAGTATTCACGATCTTTATATTTCACGAACTCGCTGCTCAGTGATCCTTATATTTATATATCAAACATAAATTGGTTATTGATAATTGATATGAAGGTAGTGATTTTGTGTTTTTAAACTGTCAAAATGTATTTTACAACGTGTTTTTTTTTTGGTTCGCTGAACAGCGAAAGGAGTTTTCTCATAACTATATTTCCTCTTTGCATTGACGTGTAATTTTAAATCGAAACTAAATCTACTAATAGAGAAATGAAAAAAATCAGAATCCTGCAGTCTCCCTCCACTGATTAATTAAACATTAAAATTTAAAAAAAAACAATAATAAATAGAGGATTTTTTGACATGGAATCAAACCCTGGGGCGTATATCTAATACCAATTTTAAACCTTTGTAAGTGTACCTTATATTCATTTTTAATGTTTTTTTCTGTCTGTCCTTTTGTTTTTTGTTCTGAACTATTTTCTTTTAGTATCCCCTGATGATGGACACCGCTGTGTCCGAAACATGTCGGGAATTTTAAATTAACTGAATGTTTAATAAATAAGTGGAGCTTGACTGCAGGAATTTCGTTTTACCTAAAACTACTAAGTTAGATGCAATGTGCCTAGAAAAATGTGAGGTAGGTATAATTGACGCGCCGAATAGATGCGCCAAGGAAAACGCGTGGTTGGCGCGTAATCAGCGAGTGTTCGATGCGCGATCCATTTTGTTGTATTAGACGAGTAGATTTCGAGCGGGTTTTTACGTCTTTATAATTATACAATAAATGTATTTTTATTTTTTATTATTAGAAATTTATTATTATGGATATTAAGGTCACTGGAAGGGCTTATTTTAAAATTTTCTTATGAAACACCGTGTGAGTTTTAATTTACGCTTACCCCTATACCTTGTAAATAATATGAATTTACTATAATTTGTTAACTATTTACAGTAAATACATAATATTTGAAATGTAATGATACAGGGTAATTCGTTATTGTTGCACAAAAATTTAATCGTGGATTCTTTACAAAAATATATGTAGAAAATAAACTAATTATCAACATAGGTTTGAAAATGCTTTCTCTCTAAAATAAAGGGCGTTAACATTTTTAATAAATCAAAATTCCATAATTCAAAAAAAAAACACAGTCAGGTACACAGGCCTTTAAAAAACTAATTTTTCTCAGAATCTGAAGAAGTTGTATCGTCATCTTCGCCAAGATTTATAATAAGTGGTTCCACCTGAATTTCCATTAAATCATCCGAAGTCCACATGCGTTCTTCTTCTTTGATAATGTGAGCAACAGCATTTTTCCAATTTTGTGGACTAACATTTTGCACTGCTCGATCAAAAAGTGGTTTAAGGTCTGCAAATTTAAAAGTGACATTTTTCCGAGCTACTTCACCCTTAATCTCCGCCCATATCAATTCGATTGGGTTCAACCAACACCCACTCAAAGACAAGGCCTTAGTGCTTGGCGCGTGACGTCACCGATGTGGGCCACCGATTTTTAAAAACCAAGGGATTTCATATGCTAATATCTCAATATTTGGCTTATTTTAAAAAATGCTAGGAATAGAATAGAGTTCAGGAAACATTTCTAGTTCTGGTTGAATGTCAGGTTAAATATTATGGTGTAATATTAAATGCAGACTCCCAACGCCCCTACATCTGCGCCAAAATTCTATATATGTATTTAGGTATTTATAATAATTTTTTTATACCATCAAGTAGTAAAAAATGTTATTATATACACATAAATATAAATATTGACTTTAAAAGCTTAAAAAGCTTATCATACTCCAATTCATGTAATTTTTTAATTGCAGAAAAAGAAGCACATTTTTTCTTCTTTTCTAATTTTGGAGATGGGAGCTATGTGAACTACTTCCTTAAAACTGGAACACACACTTGTAATCATAAAAGTAAATGCTGAGGAAGCTAGAGACTTATTATTGAGTGATGTTCCAGTGATATTACCGCCTTTATAGTCCATGTAAGGGTCAATATGAATTTCATCAAAAAGTAGTGTCACAAATCTCCCATGATCCTTTAGTAAACTAAACACATTTCGGGCATAAATTAAAAAAAAATTTTTTCATCTATGTGGGGATCGGTCATGTGTTTGTTACAAATACCCATTCTAGTTTGAGGATGTGGTGAAATTAGGGATCCATAATCTCTTAAATACTTGTACGCATGAGGACTAATAGTATAGATTATAGAAGTCAAAATTGAATTGAATATCTGCACCTTTCCTTTGCAGTTGTAAGCAAAGTTAATTCTTTACAAATAAAATCTAAAGCACGCACTATTTTGTTCTCTTCAATGTTTTTAACACTTTTTAGTATGTTTGACACAAAATCGAACACACGTTTCATTTTATTTATGTCATTTGATGGTTTGACATGATCGAGAATAGTATTGCCAAGGGTATTGGTAGCAGTCTCGGTAGCAATATTTGGATTTAACTCACAGTCAAGGTTGTCATTATTGGTAACATTTTCCTCCAAAGACAGGGTAATAAAAGTAAAGTATATTGCTTCAAGTATTGCATATAAATCATCTAGGCTCAAAGTCATTTCTGTGTATGGCTTTTACCCATTTTCGCCTTAGATTTATATCCTTAGGAAAACCGAAGACATGCACTTTAAGTCCGTTTTTATAGTTTCCGTTACAACCCGGAACACAACACTTTTGAGGTATATTTACACTCTGGTATTAACTACAAGCCGAACTAGGAGAAAAACATTAAATTAGACACGAACTAAAGTATTAAAGTCTGATTTAAACAAATAAAACCGCGGTGCCGGAGAACTGGTTTTTCCGAGGATTTTTCTAGTTCGAAAATACGATTTTGCGATTTAAAAGTACGCGAAGAGTTTACATAAATATAATATACACGTTTCGCGGAAATAAACAGTTCCGATTTTAGAAAAAAAACACAAAAATGAGCTAATGTTTACTGCGGATCTCGTCAGAAATACCGGCAATCACAGAACATAAATATGAACAACCTAACCTCTCGTTTCATCAGGTGGCACAACTAGTAGATGCGCCGTTGTCAGATTTATATAGAAAGAACTCCTATTGGCAAGTAACAAGGTATTAGATAAATGAGAAAATTTGAAAAAATGGAAGTTTAAATTATAAAAAGAGTTAAAGATAGTAGAGGTGTTATTGGTTCAACTCGCAATGATATGGTGGCAATCTTAAGACCGTTCGGCCGGTAGCTTTAGCCATTTCGTCCACTACAAATGTGTCTGCGTCTCGGTTTTCTTTTACTAATTTCAAAAGTTCTGCCTTTATCATATCTTGTTCATATATAATGAATTTGTTTGGTCATTAACCAGTTTTGAATATCCCCTTTCTTTGTGGCAGATGTCGGGGTTTTATCAAGCTTTCGGGTATGGTAGGATGCGTTCTCCAACACAGTCATTTTCTAAGCTAGGTAAAATTTTTTCGAACCACTCTTCAAAAACTTGAGCATTCATCTCCTCGTGACAATCTTTCGTCTGCTTTGATTCAAAAACTAGTTGACCGCCCTGAACAAAGCCATCTTCTGACCCAATATGTAGAACTATCAACCGTTTTCCCTCTCCCGCCGGAGCTTTTAGCCCTGTGGACAATCCATTGATAAAAGCGTTTCTAGCGGTGGTTACGGTTGTATCTGTCCATACTTTGGAAACCCTGTGACCCGCGTTCACCCATGTTTCATCTAAATAATAAATGTTTCTATTTTCTTGTCGAGCCTTTCTTATGGATCGTAAATAACGTCGCCTCCAGCCATATTATTTCATCCCTTTCTTTAAGCATACTATTTCGACTTCTCTTTACAAAGCTGTAACGAAAAAAATTATGTGAGCTTTTGTGTTTTTTTTACTCAAATTGTTTTAAATCTTTATTATATGGCAATCTGCCACTTACCGAAAACCAATTTCCTTGAGTAAGTGTCGAAACGTTGTTTCGACAGTTGGTGGCTCATTTTTTAAGAAAAACAAATGCATTATTCTACGGATAGCATTTTTTGTTTGCTCATCAATGTTATCCAAAATAGCTCTCGCTTTATGATACTTTGTTGGTGGTTAAAAGGTATGAGTATTTTCATAACTTTTGACTATATTATAGATACTCCTTTTGGAAACACCTGATGAAATTACATAACATTTTTTATTTTGTAATTAATTTAATTTATTTATTTTTTCAAACCATTTACTTTTGTGAGTATATTTACAATATAAAAAACATTGTAAAAAAACTGCTGGTCAATTAACACGCATATAGTTTTTTTTGGAGTATTTTTGACTTTTAATATTTTCTACACCGTGAGCCAAATTAGAATGCTTTATAGAAATTGAAAACTTAAACAGTCGACATTTTTATTTGTTTATATATGTATTATACGATCTAATAATTCAACATTATATTCATCAAAATACACTATTTTTTTAATAAATTGGGTGAGATTTTATTGGGAAATCATTTTCAACTTCCACTTGTGCACCACAAGCACTAGGTACCATTACAAAACCCGGACACAAAAACCACGTCGGCGTAGTCACTGAAATATTGCTGCGGTATTTTTAATTATTTTAAAATGATACAGACTTAAATTCATTATACTTTGAAAAAAAAATCCATCCTTAATAATTAAAAATCCAACTTTTTCAAAGAAATTAGGAAGGAATAATTAGATGGCTTCCAGAAATTTTGGCAATCGGTAACTGCAAAAACCTGAAATTTTTTTATATAAAATGTTATGTTGAAAATAAACATTACAACATCAATTAAAAAATGAAATACTTAATTTGCTAACAACAGAGAATATGAAATATAGTGAGTCTTTTATCAAAGTATTGTAAGATCAATAGCAAAAGTAAACTATGAAATGGTAAACGACGGTGACATATTAGGTTAAAATAAAAAAAAACATTGTGTTTTATGACGTAATTAAAGTCTAAAATGGATTATATTAACTACTCAAATCAGATTTTGATGAGGCTATTTAGTATCCATGGACAATGTGTGTCAAATAATATCAAGAACATGTAAAAAATTTAATGAAACATATCCAGATCTACCATCGGTGAATTGGCGAAAGTTTGTAAGGTTACAAAATAATTTTGTCAATTATGCTTCTATATTAAAACCTGATTTAAATAAAACCAATGAAGAAGATAATATTATGAATGTATTGGCATATTTTACTGCATATCCACCAACTTCAATTGGAAGTGTTAAGGATGATTTAGGATTGTCTTTTTATTCAATTCACAAAATATTAGCCAATCATAAAAGGCATCCAGATGAAGTAAAATTTTCCAGGAAGAGAATTTACAATAAAAGAAATAATCATTTTTGGGCTGATTTAAAACCACGCGACAAAAGAAATAGCTTTTCAAGAAAAATTTTGTTTCGGTGTATTTTGCCTTTTAAAACATAACAATGTAAAATGTATAATTTATGTTACAAGTAATTTTTTTGAAAATCTACCATTTTCAAGATTTTCATACTTGTTGGTTTCAACTTGACCGAGCCCGGCCTCACTGTGGTGATTGTTATAAGAGCACACACATACGGCATGTTTGATGATAAATGGTTTGGTCTTATGAGACCATGGGATTGGCCGGCGAGATCGCCAGATCTGACGCCGTTTGATTTTTATTTGTGGGGTAATATAAAGAAAAGGGTGTACGCAATACCAGTAAAGAATAAATAAGAGCTACGTCAGCGAGTTATTACCTGTTTTGAAGAGCTAGATGAAAGCGAAATTAGACGAGCGACAAATATATCTACCAGAAAATTATTTTATAAATGTTTAGAGGTAGTCACTTTGAAAATTTCTTATAATAATTTTTTGGTTACTTTTACGTATAATTAACGAAGTATTTTGTACTGGTTGGTCCAGAAAGTTGTTAATTTTATAAAATTAAATAAAAAAAAAACCGTTGATCAATTGTAACAAATTTATTCTTAAAATGTACAGAAAACTTGTGAAATTTATGTCTTAAAAATTACGTTGTCCAAATGTGTCCCATTTCTTTCCTGGCACTCCTCCAAGCCGAGCCCTAAAATTTTCAATAACGCGTTGGCAAGTTTCTGGAGTTATCGCTTCAATTTCTTGCTGGATATTGGCCTTTAGATCATTCAGGGTGGCGGGTCGGTATCCCCACAAAAAAAAATTGCAGGGAGTCAGGTCCGGGCTTCGGGCGGGCCACTGAATGTCCCCTCTTCGAGAGATTAATTTATTGAGAAAAAGCGCCTGAACGACAGGCAAAGACAGGTTGGAGGTGTGGCAGGTGGCACCGTCCTGCTGGAACCAAGTGTTTCAATTGTATCCCTTAAACCCCTGAAGGGCGGGAGCGAAAAATGTTTGAAGCATATCTATGTAACGCTGCGAATTTACGGTAATTGCGTTTCCTCGAGCGTCTTCGAAAAAATAGGGACCGATTATTCCTGATCCCGACATTGCAGCCCAAACCGTGACCTTTGGGCTATGCAGGGAGGGGCCTTTGATGTTTTTGCTGCGGGTTTGTTGCACACCAGTAGCGACAATTTTGGGTGTTCACATGGCCATTTAGGTGAAAATAAGCCTCATCGGAGAAAAAAATGTTGTTGAATCGCTGAAATCGATTCATATATATTCGATCTAACAAAATTTACATAGGGGCTGAGTTAATTAGTCCTAAATTCAAAGTGGGTAAAATAAAGAAACAATAATAATATGTATGTAAAAAATAGGAAAGAGTTATAGCTACAATTTAATTGAAAGATTTTAAACTAGAACCGCATTCTTTTTTCACTTCTCTTTAATGTTTTACTAAGCCATTTTTATTTTTGAAATCAAATTAAGGTAATGCGTAAAGGATGAACTCGCGGGATCTCTTCTTTATATGAGAAATTGATATTGTCAATAAAACGGAAATCCCTAAATACTGAAAAGGTATAATTTGAAATGAAAAGCAACTGATAAATTTTGCTTTTATATACCCTTTGCCGGTGTGCAATAGGATGACTTCAAACGTATCCCGGTCTATTGATGTGCATCGGGGCCTCAGACTGAGCCTCATGCTCAATTAACTTTTGCTTTTACCGAGATGTTCCTATAGAGGATCATGTTGATTTTTATATTTTAATATTTTTATCTAACGCTTCCGTTCGTTTCGGCTAAAATATTAAATTTGTGTCTATGGTTTTTTTTGTCGTTGTAAAAGTAAAACCGTAACTTTTCAAGTTAACGTTAATAGCTTTTCATCCTTTTTTTTTTTTAAATGATGTACAATATTTAGGTAAAATCATATAATCTTAATGAATAAAACATGTGGCATTAAGCCGAGAGTCAAGTTACGTGCCTTCGCACTTGCATGGTTACCTTCTACTTTACTTCATACACAACTTAATTTAAAAAGCGCGTTTCTACCTAGTCCAATAGATGTGCAAGTCGACAGTTAAAAATATGGTGGAAAGTCGTATTGTCATACGAAATTGTGTTATTAATCTTACAAATATTCTTCTGAAATAACTCTGCCGGAACAGCGGTCTGCCGAGTATATAAGGAGCCGCATCGCCGATAGTTGTCAGTTCAGTGAAGTACGAGGGTGGTCCGATAAGTATTTAGCCCACAAAAGAAAAACGAAAATTTGGGAGAAGTGGCAATTTATTTCTCTACATGGTCTCCTTTTTACTTAATACACTTCATCCAGCGATGCTCCAACTTCTTTAATCCGTCTGAAAAATTACGTTTTCTGGAGGTCTGCAAAGTAAGCCACTGTGGAGGCGATAACCCCCTCAGTCGAATCTAATTTCTGCCCGGCAAGTGATTTTTTTAAGTTTGGAAACAATAAGAAGTCGCACGGGGCCAAATCTGGCAAATACGATGCATGAAACAGAAGTTCGTAGCCCAAGTCAATCAATTTAGCCGTGGCGATAGCGGAGGTGTGAGCCGGCACGTTGTCATATTGGAAAAGTATTTTTTTCTTCGGCAAATAGGGCCATTTATTATGTATTTCGGCGTCGAATTGGCCCAATAATTCGGCAGAGTAGAGCCCTGCCATTGTTCTGCCCTTCTCCAGGTAGTCGATGTAGATCACACCTTGTGAATTCCAGAAAACGATGGCCGCTCATCGCTGTTCCGGCCTATGGGACCGTCTTCGCCTTAAGGTCGGGGCACACATATCCGTACCGAGGACGCACCGTGCCCGCAGCGCAGCTCGGCCGTGTCTCGGTTGTCAACAACACTAAAGTAATCATATGGCGAAGTCGTAACATCAGCGCACCGTGCCCGAGCATGTAGCACGCACCTCATCCGTGACGGTGCGTTGTACGGTCTCGAAAAATTTAGCTATTCAAAATGGAATAAAGGTTAATAGAGGAAGTAAGGAAACTTTCTTTGGAATTGAACATAAAAGGTGGGTCTAAATTTATAAAACATATTTTTAATAAATTTAAATCGAAAAATTGTTAAATAATTTGTAGTATATTAGGTAGATTTTGGCAACATCCGGTTGTCTAGATGAGCGAATTTGTGTTAGTATGCGGCTATTATAGGTTGTTCCAGTTGTAATTATTTTATACATCGTGGAATTAATTCTTTTTTCGAAAATGCATTACAGCCCATTTTACAAAAACCAAACGAAGATTGAGGTTGATATTTAAAGTGGTGTGTAAGATGAGGTGTAAAAAAATGACCTAGAAAATGTTTTAATTCATATTTTAGGATAGGAAACATGCAGTTTTTTGAAAAGCTTTTATTTAACTTGCAATGTATGTATGTATGTATGTATGTATATACATATGTAACTAACTATGTATGTTCGGTGCAAATCTTGAAACTCAAATTTGACCAACTTCTAGTTGTCCGATTTTGGTGAAATTTGAAACATATACGTAATTCCGGAGACAATGAAATTTAGTACTATTTAGTACTAAAATTAACTAAGGGTGGTACTTCTATATGCATAAAAAAATATCAATTTATTTTTCGAAATAAAACTTCTTCGAGTTAAAGTTTTTATTCAAAAATTTTAATTTGATTTTTACTTAATTAACTCGTAACGATAGTTGTATCCGCAAATTCCAATTACTCAATATACTACGTTTTTAATTAGTTTTTACATTTACATAAAAAAAGGCTACAAAGTTTAATTACCAATATTTTTACTACTAGATTATACATTAGTTGTTTGGAATTTTCGTCTTAGAAAATATTTTTTTACGGCGAAGAAGCCAAATAACTATAAATGTTTTTATATAACTGTTTTTTATAGTAAAAAACATGAATTTGACACGATCTAGATTTTATTTACTACATTTTAGCGAAAAAGATGCAACATCTAAAAAAACTGGCAAATATGATCCATTAATTAAATTATTTTAATTGCCAGGGTTATATTTTCCTGCCAATCTACGCTGCCCTCTACAGAACTAAAGAAATCTTTTAGTTGTTCTCGTATTGCGAATGCTGCATTTGTTGATCATTACCAAATTTCGAGAACATTTTTCTTTGAAATAAATTTAATGTACCAACCCAATTAAGTTTCGATCGAAACTGAATACTTTGAAGTGCGTCGTGACCGTCCAATGCGATGCGGGATGCGGCCGTGTGTCGGAGATGTGTGTTTTGGGAGATAATGCACCGAAACACGGCCGAGCTAAGCTGCGGGCACGGTGCGGTCTTGGTACGGATATGTGTGCCCCGACCTTAATACGGAGCATGTTCGCCGGGTAAAGTCTGACCTACGCGGTCTTTCTAGATGCCTACTATCTCAACTATAGCTGAAAGTGTGCGAGATCTTCAATCGGCGGTCTGCCAATACGAGATCGTGAATTTTCGTAACATTTTCCTCCATGGAAGCCGTTTCGGAGGCACATATTTTCTTGTACTTTTTAAAACTAACTTTAAATTGTATCATTCGTATTTTCTTAGCCACTATCTGAAGCAGTCTCAAATCCGAAACGAAACGTCGTGCCATAACAAATAAAAAGAAATTGAGGCTGTATTTTGGGAAACCTTTTATTTAGGTAAAAAAATATATATTATAGATCTTAGCATTTTTTTTGGCTCGTCTGATATAGCAATTATGCGTTTTTAAATTGCCACCCTATTTACTACATGTAATTTCATTTGCCTTTTTACCAGAATTTCTATACAGGAATCTTTTTCCATATTTATATAATAAAAACTCAGTTGCAATTGGTAATGAGCGATATTTAAATAAATCATAATATCGGTCTTAGGCAATATAATTTGGAATTGAAATTTTTCAATAAACTCGCTTCTTCGATTACTATGGCATGGATTCAAACAAAGTAATTTTCTATTGGTGTTCAGTGAGCCCTGCGCTCGGTCTTTTGCTCAATCAACTTGGGAGGGCTTTACTTGAGGATACTGCTTGAATAATCGTAGTTTCTATGGATTTTGTCTTTGTAAGCGCGTTTAAGTTGGGCGGAGACTTGATTAAATTTTTGCTTTTTATTGAGTCCTTTCGATAATCAAAGGACGATTTTCTTTTTCTCAGAAAAGAGGTTTATTGCGATTAGATTCTTCGGCTGGACGCTATAGGAGAAAAGGGGAGCGGAATTTCGAACATAATCCTCAAGTTCGGAAAATAGGATTTGGGTTCGTAATAAGAATCCCTAGGTTGCATACCAACAGCTTTTTTTTTATTAAATATTTTTAAAGTAATACACTATGGTCCCTTAAAAAATATTTATATATTTTATTTAAAGGAGTAAGTAGTATGCGGTTTTAAAAACTGGCTTATACAAGCGAATAATACCGTCGTTATTAATGCCATAAATTTCATCATTTTTTAATCTTTCTTTGTGACATATACATATACAGATCGTGTTATCGTGAGCTACGTATTACATAAAATAATGGCAACACCGCTTGGTTGCGGCTTGCAGGCCGCGGAATTTTTCGTTTTTATTTTTTGAACCGGAAGTCAGCAGACCTCACTTTCCTATGTTACTGCACGTTGCATTAATAATTTTTGATCGTTATTTTCGTGTTTTTTTTCACTATGACTGTTTATACCCCTTCCGAAAGAGTTCAACTAATTAAATGGTTTTATGGAGGCAATTCGGCAGTACAATGTAGAGATTTGCTTTCAGTGACATTTGAAAATATACCGATTCCTTTTTGTCTTCAAGATTGTAAAAAATGCCACACAAAACGTCAAGTTGAAGTGGTCCAGGATATAGAACGGCAGGAAAAAATGGTTTGCAGTACCCTAAAACTTGATTCGACACGGTCCATTAGAAGTGTTGGAGAAGAACTGGGAATGAGCAATAAAACTGTTGCTCGTATCTGGAAAAAATATGGGTACAAATGTTTTAAGTATTCAAAAACTCAGGAAATACGAGGGCGGGTCAATAAGTCCGTGATTTTTTGGATAAAAGACAGGTTTTTATATAAAAAGTTATTTTATTTTTCAACATAGTCTCTTTTGAGTTCTATACACTTAGTCCAACGTTTCTCCAATTTTTTTATCCATTCGGAAAAATATTATTTGTCGAGGTCATCAAAATAGGCATTTGTTTGAGAGATGATTTCGTCGTTGGAGTCAAATCTCTTTCCGCCGAGCCATTTCTTTAAGTTTGGAAATAGGAAATAGTCACTGGGGGCTAAATCTGGAGAATAGGGCGGATGAGGAAGTAATTCGTAACCTAATTCATGGATTTTTGCCATGGAAACTGCACATGTGTGGACCCTTGCATTGTCCTGGTGGAAAAGAACTTTTTTATGGCCAAATGTCTTTTTTCTTTTAGTTCCTCATTGAATCCATCCAATAAGTTGGTATAATATTCTCCATTGATTGTTTTCCCCTTTTGAAGATAGTTAATGTTGATTATACCACGTGCATCCCAAAAAACGGTCGCCATGACTTTATTGGCTGACAAACCCTGGGCGCCGATTCACCCCGAGAAATCCACTGTTTTGACTGCTATTTGGTCTCCGGCGTGTTGTGGTGGGTGGATCCACGTTTCGTCCACGGTGACGAAACGACGCAAAAATTCGTCCAGATTGCGGTTGAATAACGCCAAACACTCCTGGGAAATTGTCACACGGTTGCGTTTGTGGTCGATTGTGAGCAAATGCGGCACCCATCTTGCGGAAAGCTTTCTCATACCCAAATGATCATTCAAAATTGAAACTACTGAACCATGTGAGATGCCTATGGCTTCCACAATCTCTCTCACTTTCAATCTCCGATTGGCTAAAACCATATCGTGAATTTTTCGATTGTTTTGGATGTAGAGACCTCGACTGGCCGTCCAGAACGTTCGGCATCTTCCGTGCTTGTACGGCCACATCGAAATTCAGTAAACCACTTCTTTACCATGGAAATGGATGGTGCAGAGTCGCCATAATATTTATCAAGCTTAGCCTTGGTTTGAGTGACGGTTTTTTTCCGTAAAAAATAATGCTTAATGAGCACACGAAATTCACTTTTTTCCATTTTCTTCTCAAAACGAGTGGTAGTCTGCTATCAACAGCTGTCAAACACAAACTAAATGACGCAGCTTGTTCAAATTTTGACAGGCGTCAACTGACAGTTCTCTGTTAACAGGAGCAGAGTTGCCATTTTCATTAAAGGGCGGGAAATTCAAAAAGTCACGGACTTATTGAGCCGCCCTCGTATTTCCTGAAGACCAGTGGCGAAGAATGGAATTTTGTGAAATCATGATGGAAAAGGCAAATGAAAACAAATATTTTTTAAAAAATATTTTGTTTTCTGACGAATCTTCTTTTCCATTACATGGCTAGGGTTTGGGCAGGTATGTTGGGCGACAATGTTATAGGGCCACTTTTTATTGATGGCACTTTAAACGCTTTAGTTGCTTCAAAACCAAGTTCTTCCTGCCATTCAAATCCTACCTGATGTAGACCTGGGATCGGTTTATTTTCAGCAAGATGGCTGTCCTGCTCATAACGCGGCTACGGTAAAAGAATTTTTAACAAATACTTTTCCTAACTGCCCTATTAGTGGGACTAACGATATTAAATGGCCTCCTAGATCTCCAGATTTGTTTCCAAATGACTTTTATCTGTGGGGTTACCTTAAGCAGACCATTTATAAGCATGAATTTAGTAGGCCAACAAATTTAGAGGAGTTGCGAAATAAAATTGTCGAAGGTGCCAATTCCATTTTACCTGAAACTCTTTTGGAGGTGCGAAATAGCTTTTGCGATAGGTTAAGTTTTTGTTTAGCGAAAGAAAACGGTTTATTTAAGGCTTTTATTTAAAAAATGATATGTTGTTAAGTTTGTTTATTAGAGTTTTATTTCTGATTTTTTATTTTATTTTTATCAAAATTGATATTTTATTTTTTATTAGAATAACGCTTTAATTTTCATTATGCAAAACACAGCATATTAAACATTTTAAGAATCAAATTCTATGTGGATTTTACACATTGTCATATATGTAAAACCCGCATTAGAATAAATATTTTAAAAATGCCTGGATTTTCGCGTAATAATTTGGGACATTTTGTCGCCAAACGACGCAGCTCCCACGAAAGTCAGATGTTTACTAAACCCGTCCTCGGGCCCAGTGTTGCCAACTCGCTGAATGCTTAATCCGCTGTTTTTGAGAAGAAATTCCGCTAAAATCCGCTAGTCCCTGAAATACGGTGTTAAACGGTGTTTAGCGGCCGGCAGGGGTTGGACAAAAAAGTTATGTTATAAAACGAATATTATATTTTTTATTTGGTTAGTTATAAAAAAAATAAAAAAAAGAGTAGAGTAACGAAACTTACAATTACCAAATTTCAAGGAAAATATAAACAGATAATCTAATTAATTCGCATTTTGTATGTAAAACTACAATCTACAAATACCTAAATATTATAAGTCATTTTAGTTAAAAAAAATATCATTTTCTAGGTCATCCGTGTCACCGATGCCTATTGCTTGGGAGTAGGATTCGTTGGTTCTGGTCTTTTTAATAATATCATTTGGCAGCAAAAAATCTTTACAGCAAATACAATTTTTTCATAGTCCATTACGCATGGCGAGAATTGAATTAAGTAATGGAAGTTTCATGCGATTTGTAAGCTTATTTTTAATAATGTTCATTTGGCTGAATTGTCGTTCTATTTCGGCATTCGAATGCGGCAACGATAAAAACCATAAGGCTACCAGAGCCAGTTCTTTAAATACGACAATATTTTGAGAATCCTTGTACATAAAAACTTCGAACCAAAAATTGTGAGTATTGTCAATAATTTTCCATGTAAGTAAATGGAGTTTTTCCATTTATTGTCGATCAGTGCTATTTCTTCGTTATTTTTATTTATAATGACATTTTTTTTTAAACTTCTGTATTGTCAGGGACTCGACTTTTGATTTCGGTAATTAAGCTTGTTGTAACCTTATACATCGATAGCGTAGGCCGTCTTCGTCGTTAAAACTTTTTGCTACCATAGTTTTTAATTGATTTTCAAAGAGGTATCCGAGGTAACATCTCTTATCGATATAATCCTTGAACTTATCGGTGAATACATTAAATTTTGAGTTTGGTGTAACAACTTTATTAACTAATAATAATAATAATAACTTAGTTGGATCGGCATTGTTTGCCTCAAAAGCTTTATTAACTTTATTAACATCAATTAATATTGGTTTTAAAAAACAAATATAAGCATAATTGAAGTCATCTGAGTACATTTGATGTAACGAATCCGCAATATAATATTTATCGTTACTTAATTTAGCTGTTTGAAAGTGAGTTTTCAACTCTAACCACTGAGTATGTATGCGACTAACAGCTGGCTCAATAGACAACCATCTAGTTGCACAAGCTTACACTATCTTAGACAGATAATCTTACACTATCTTAGACCAGAATCCAATTCTCCTAGTCCCAAGCCAGTTGAAATAATATTATTGGTTTTTGCGCTAAAATATATAATAGATATACCTAAATATTTGGTAAAAGAAATATCATTGGACTCATCAATTAATATGTTAGCTCATTACGGGAATAAAGTGCAATTACATTTGTTATTACTTCAGAACATTTGGTCCGTTGCATTTGCAATTGTTCAGCTTCAAAACCTAAAAAAGATTACAATAAATGAACGTATTTTTATTATGTAACACTCAAAAAACCTTTAAATGAGGATTTACAAGTGGGAATCAAGTGTTTGATACTTAATATCGAAGAATGACATGCAATATATATTGCTAGTTTGCCCTCGGCCTTTTTTACTGAGTCTAGTTAACTTTCTGGCTTAAAAGGCAATTTGGTATTTCCCAAAACAATGCGTTGTTCTTATAACTTTTGCTATTTGCATGATTTTTCAAATCATAGTATTTATTTCCAATTGTGGTCATACAAAATTTACACTTTGCCAATTTACCGTTGGTTGACTCAACGAAAGTTAACCATAGCGATAAAATGGGATATTTCATCCAAACTTCTCTAAACTTTTGACTATACGTATTTGCCATTTCAAAATATAGGATCTAACTAAAATATATTATCAACTAATAAAATGTATAATAGTTCCAATCATTGTTACCAAAACTTACCGGTATTTTAACTCAGTAGAAGCTAAATTAACTATTTATTAACCATGTGGAAACGCAATTCTTACAACACAATTAAATCAATAGTGCAATTTCAATAAACAGACCAGCGGAATCACCGAACATGGCTTCTTAGTCAAATATTTAGAGGGCGCTCAACACTAGCGCATTGACCGAAACGAATTGCTCGGTCGAATGAATTTTTTACTGCTGCCTAGTACCTACACGTCAGCATGGGTGTCCGAAGAATAAGATGGGAAAGATATAATTTATTAAACCGCCAAAATCCGCTTAATTATAAAATTAGTACGCTAAAAATTCCGCTGTTTGCTAAAATGATTTTTTCTCCGCTAGAGTAAAAATAGTTCCGCTAAATCCGCTAAATTGGCAACATTGCAGTCGGGCCGGCCGGGGCGGTGCTCTGTCGCAGGCACTCGTACACACGCGACGTTGCAAAATTTCGCCTCTATGCGGTTTCCTATAAGTAACGAACGAAAACACGATCTGTATACTGGACTTTTACAACCCTATTAGTTAACCGAACTAAAAGATATAGAATTTCTAAAAATTTTTAAAAGGTCTCCATTTTTAGAAAGATGTATGAAAACAACTAAACGAAGTCAGTATAAAATGTGTGTGATTGAAAAATTCAAATTCAAATTCAAAAGACTTTTATTACCACTTAAACATTGTACATAGAAAATTACATTTTTTTATTACAAGAATTTACACAATGCTAAGAGTAATGCGGACTGAACTGTGATTATAAAAACAACCGATAACACATACACGAGCTAGCGCGCCTGTGCTGCTCAGACCGTTAAAACATACTAACCTAATTACAACTAAAAGAAGAATAAAGACTTTCCCAATTATAATTATTAAGAAAATAAGTCATTAAACCCTAAAAACATATAAAAACAAAAAAAAAATATAGTGTAATAATTTACTATATCAATGACATTAATATAGGTACCATTTGTGCAACAGACAGAGAGGAGGAAGGGCGGCAAAAAACACGAACCGAGGTTGCAAAACCAGGGCAACACGACGCAAAAATGAATAGATATTCCAAAATGAACCATTTAAAATTTTATTTTTATGCCTGCAAGATCAACAAGACCAGTGTTGATTTAAAAAGTAAGAATTCAAAAATTATATGGTTGCAATTAAATAAAAATAATTAAATTATATTTTTAATAAAAATTTGATGGCGTGAATTTGTTAAAATGCCTATGTTAGTTGAGAATCAAGAAGAATTTCTTTAACATATGCAATAAATTTCTTTGGTGAACTATTTTTAATGTAATCCGGTAACTTGTTCCACATACGAATGCCTACATACTGGAATGATTTTTTAAAACCTGATGTTCGATGAAATGGAATTCTAATTAAGTTTGGATTTCTTACATTGTGTATATAATCATGGTGAAAAAATAAGTCTCTTAAATATGGCGGCTGACCTGATTTAATTATTTTGTAAATTAAATTATACATATGACACTTCCTTCTATTTCTCATATTTAATATAAAATGTGAATTTAGATAAGGAGTAATGTGGTCTCTATACGATATATTAAAGGAAAAACGCATACAACTATTTTGCAGTTCTTGCACCGTCCTTGACAGAGATACGGTTAGTGAGTCGCCATACACAATGTCCGCATAATCCACCAAAGACAGTACAAGCGAATTGCAAAGCAAATATTTGGTGTTTGATGGTAACTGATTTTTGTATTGATATAAGTTTTTTAAACGACCGTAAGCAATTTTAATTTTGTTCTTAATGTGGGAGGCAAAGCTGAGATTTGAATCGAATATAACCCCTAGATTACGTTTTTCCGCAACGGTTGGTATAGCTGTTCCATTAATATTAATTTTAAAATTTTTCCATGCAATCTAGAAGATGACTTTTATTTTGTGAAAAAAACATTGCACATGACTTTGAAGCATTTAATTTGAGGTTATGGTTTTCAGCAAACAAAGCAATCTGATATAAGTCGGCGTTAATTTTATTCTGTGCCACCTGAGCGTCTGATATTTTAAAAGAATTATAAATTTGGGAGTCGTCAGCAAATTGGTGCAGCTTAGAATTTTCGATGCACTAATTCATATCAGCAACATATAAAGAGAAAAGTAAGGGGCCTAATATGGAACCCTGAAGCACCCCTTTTTTAAATTACAAAAACCTTGAAAATTTAAATTCACCATCATTCACCGTTCGGACACAATGTAACCGATCTTTAAGATAAGAGCTAAAAAAATTTATGGCATTTGCCGAAAAACCATAATAGTGCAGTTTTGCCAAAAGCATTTGGTGATCTATGGTATCGAATGCTTTACTACTTTAAAATCATCTCCTAGTCAACATAGTCTTAATACCTTAGACACTCAGTTATCTTAGAAAATATAGTTTTATAAAAAAATGCAGACTGTAAATGCTAAGCAGATAGATGATTCATAATAAATTGTATACTGCAATAATATGCTTTAAATAAATTTATTTCACCAAGTAATATTCTATGGTCATCAAAGCAAAATATTCCTATAACGTATTAAAATGGAACTCAACTCAAACAAACACTTACTTGTAAGTGAGTGATGCACTCACACTTTTGTTGCACTATTTCGAATATTTGAGTATACTGATATTTATACTAGTTTACTATAAATTGATTTAAGAGATCAGTGCTGGCTTTCAGCCATCTAATTCATTTTAAAAAAGACTTAGGTGAGATTCTTTCAATAACGGTTGGTATAAATCTATGGTTTGCTCTACAAATTTCTGAGTATTGTCCATAAAATAGTCCAGTGCAATTTAAATTAAAATTTGTTTGGTTTAATCGTCCAGGAGTTCCGTCAATTTTAACCCCTAATGATGGAACTGCTCATGAATGGATTACATCAGGTATTCGAATTTGGTAATTGAATGGGACGATTAGGCGATTATCAACATCCAATAAGCGGAAATTTTATTTTTCTAACTCATTAGTTGAAGTTATGTAGGAATCAAATTCAAGGTTTTCGTAATTCAAGTCTAAATACTCATATGATAAAATATATTTCTGAATCCATATTAAATCCGTTATGCATTAATTTTATTATAAGAAATAATTTCCAAATTGATTGACTTGAAAACTTTGACTTTTAAAAAACCTTGTAAAAATCAGACTTTTCAAAAATCCTAAATTACGTTTTTCATTAAATTTTACGTGAATTAAAAGGAGTAAGATGTTACAAGCCTAAAACGTTTGATTTCGTTAAGTGCAGCATTAATAACCTGGCTCGTTACTAATTCCAACTAAAAGCAGACGAATTAATAAAGGAATCCCAAATAACGAGGAAACTATCTCAAATATACTTTAATAAATTGAATCCATTTTTAAAATTAGAAAATCCCGGCGGCCTCGATGATTTAATGGACATAACGGTAAAACGTAGGGCAAATATTTGTATCGCCGAAATTAGTGAAATCCCATTGATGCTGGCGGACGAAATTAGATTCCATGTACTTGAGTATAACAGTTTAGGGTCTATAAGTGCTCTCCCCGTCTTGAAATTCTGGTTACAACATAATGGACTTATGTTTGCTTTTATATCGTGGAAGATAAGATCGAAGCTAAAGCAGTAACTCAGATAGCGAGCGATGTGAATTGGTGCAGAGAAATATTTTCCACAAAGGATTGAAATAATATTTTAAGCACTTATATAGTCTGTTTTTATAACATTATTAATTTTCCGACAATTTTTTTGAAATATTTTATAATATGGAGTTTTTTGCTTAAAACTATTAATGTAGATATCTCCTTGTTACCAAATTTTCTTGTTTCTCGATGCTGTGAAGTTTAGTGAAATGCACTAGAATTAAATCAAAATGTAATTCTTTGGGACAGGTACTACACGTCATCAAACTCTGGCAGAGTTTTATGTTATACATATAACACATACGTATGATTTTCTAAATTGTCTAATATAACTATTATAAAACAGTCTAACGCATTATTACCAAATTTCATTTGCAAAGTTATATTAATAATCATAAATTTCAAATTAGGGTTTTAATTATAGAACGAAATTGTCAAACGATATACGAATTCCCTTTTGATAGTAAGTTGAGAGGGCTCTTAAGAGTTCCGTTTTATTCCGTTATTAAATCTAGATGAAAGGATACAAGTCTTGATGATACCTGTCTGTCAAAGGGAGTAAAATGTAATTTTCATAATAAGGTATTTTGTAATTAGAATGAAATTGGTAAGATGCCATTACAAAAAAAATTGAACCGATTTTTTTTTATAATAAATATTTTTCCAAAGTACATTAAATTTTATTTTGCAACAATTCCATATACAGAACTTAATGATTTATTAAATGTTAAGTATTTCGGTTTCCTTACTGATACCCTCACCACCCCCTATTTAAGTGTCGTAATCAATCATCCTTCTCGATTACCACCCTCTTCCAAAAGCATCGCGAATCTGTCAAAGTCTTATATTTCAGAAATAATTTTACATATGGGAATACAGGATCCCATGGTTTTAAGCCACGAGGCCCGAGGATTTTGAAATTAGATCTTAGAGAATTAAGAAATAACCTTTGTATGTTCGTTAGTAGTTACATGCTTTACATATAAACAAATTATTAAATATGTTTTTTTTTATAAATAGACTTAGAAGCAAGGTTCTTCTATTAGGTTAGTTAATAATAGGTTCTACTATACTACTATACTACTATACTATACTATAGGTTCTGTTATACTAAGATAATAACAAAAATTATTTGCTATATGAATAAAACTATATACTATGCTGTAATATTGTAAAGATATCGTAAACACCGAGAAACCAGCTGATTCTTCGTAATTCTAGACTGACACAAGTGACGACATCTCGAAGGTTTAGCGAGAATCTTCCGGAACTGCGTTCTGCCGAGTATATAAGGAGCCGCATCGCTGATAGTTGTCAGTTCAGTGAAGTAACTTTTGTAATATTGGCGCGAGATTTAAATAGTTTTAAATCAAGACGTAATAAATTTATTGCAAATACTAAGTAAAAGATTAAAGTGATTCTACAAAGAATCTATTAATTCTGGGTTTAAGTTCAGTTCATGAGATCATTATACGCACTATCAATGGAAAAGTAACATATCTAAAAAAAAATCAAAACTGAGATTTTTATTGAATTTGCTCGAAAAGACGATAATTTGCTAAATGAAAAAGTAACACATCCGAAAAAAGGGCGGGAAATATTTAAAAATGTAATAAAACTAATTTTAACATAAAACTATAGCAAAAAATTTCCAATGTAAAAGTAACATATTAAAGTATACTGCCCATAAAATCGAGAATGTTTGACAGATAAAATAATGGAATACTAACACATCTAAAAATGAAACACTATTAACCTGTAATAACTAATTTTTTCCTATTAAATTTAAAGTGTTAAATTAACGCAAAACAAAATATATCACTTTTACATTAAACATCTATTCTCATAAAGTTAAGAAATTAAAGAAAAACACTAACATAACATCAAATATGTTAGTATATCTTCAACAGCTTACTGAGAAAATTCAAATTCAATAACACCACAACGCAAAAAACGTTGATATTTTATTAGCCGCGCGTCGGTTTTTGGCCCGTAAAATCTTGATAAAACCAGTTTATTTTGGAATGTGTTACTATTGCACTCAAAAGCTAGTGACCTTCTAGGAGAGATTTTAATAAGTGCATAATCTCTGACTTAGAGGCATTATTTTGTGTTTTAATTTTGGGTAATTTGTACAATTAATATTGAAATCATGATGTCAAATCGTGTTAAGAAGATGTTTGATAATTTGTAGAAAAAAACCAGAGGTAAGTTATTTTGTAAATAAATTCTTTTTTTTTTGTTTTGATTTTTTTAATGTACTGTTAGTGCTTTTTCATACACGACCATCCATCAGCACTGATGGTACGCGCTGGCCATTGATTTAAAATGGTGGCTTTCACATGCGCGCGTATCATCGGTCGCGTTTGCTTATTTTGTTTGTTTGTATCGATTTGCATTGTTATGGAAAAAATGATCGGTTCGACCGACCATCTCAGTGCTGATGATATAAAGTTTTTTTTAATGTAATAAATATTATTATTATTGTTACGTACGAAACCCATAGGCATATTTACATAAATATAATAATTATTATGGTAATTTTGTTTTAAAAGATCTGTTTTTTCTTCTTTTTTAATTCCAAGGGATACGTGTTCTGCTTACTTCCACTCAATTTCCTCAAGCTTAAACGTCATTAGTATTTATAATTTTCGAGAAACTAATAGCGATTTATATTGGCAAAGTCAGTGCCGTTTAAGTGTATTTGTATCTTTTTTTTATGACATCAAATCAAATCAAATCAAATCAAATCAAAAATGGTTTATTTGTCAAAATGTACAGTTTTATAGGTCAATAAAAATTACAAAGAAAAAAAAAATTAGATTGACAAATAGGACTATTCTCTCGATTATAAAACCGTTTTCCCTAGTTAGCACAAGCAAAGAAGGGATGAAAAAGCCCTTTACAATTTACAGAAACAATTTTACAAAAATAAAAATAACGTTTTTATATAGGAATGCAAAGTAAGATATAGAATTAATTAACCTAAGATTTTAAGACAGGCAGCGGCAGTGTGACAACGGACGAGCGCAAGGAGAGAGGACAGACGAGGCGAAAAAACACCCCAAAAAAAATAACCCCAAGATGCGTGCATCGGCCTAGGCTATTAAAAAATATACGTATGTATGTTACGGAAAAAGAAAGAATAAAACTAAAAACGGGATTTTAAAATATAATCTCCGAACATTCCACTGAAAATTAGCATATTATATACACATGTATATCTTCTGTTACATGTTACTATTTCTTGTATTATGTTATTATACGCATTATCACATTTTATATATCACCCTACTTGAATTAATTGCCAATTATTTGTTCCATAAGTAGTTTAGATTTTATTTGACCAGAGAAAGCTCCCAAGGGCATTTGCTTTATGTCATTGTTTAAGCCATTCCACATTTGAACAGCTACATACTTAAAAGAAGCACTAACCTGAAAAAAAAATTACATTCGGTGCACTGCCCTTGCCAATGGAAATCGCTATAAGGTAAACAAAATTCTAAAAGTCTGTTATGTATTTTAAATATTTTTAGACTGAAAAGTTATCACTAGATTTTATAGACGGCATTGATACTGAAATAGCATTAGCAAAGAATGATACATCAGACCAAATAGAACAGGACTGTAATACTTCTTTCAATTCTATAAACCACGAATCTTCATTTTTTGTGGTAAGCTTATAGGTATAGGTTTTAATATTATTTAATATAAAATTATTTTAATAATTTTAGAAACCACAAGAGTTAATTCCACAAGTTTTCACAACAGAAATTATGGTATGCACCAACTCTAAATAAAATATGCAATGTAGATTATTAGATTGTATCTTTTTTAGGTGGATTCATCTGATACAGCCAATAATTTTCAGTTTATTGATTTAAATGAAGCTACTATAATGTCAGCTCCTGTTGTTATATCAAAGGCTGAATATGAACCTACAAATTTTAATATACAAAGCAAACAATGTGCTGCATTTTCACCACTAATATGCAATTACGGTGATGATGGGTTAATTCCAGTCAGTGACCCCGTCCATCTCATTGCTGATCATGAAGAAATTAATCCCCAAATACCTTTGAAAGATAAGGATGCCTTAGTTAAAGATCCTGATTATAATCCAGAGGAAGAGTTTGAATCAGATGATAGTTTGGAACAAGAACATACTCTTTTAAATAATAATGATAGAGGGGATGGAAATTCTAGAAAGAAAAAAGCGAAAGAAAAATCTAGAAAGAGAAAGCGAAGTAAAGAAAATTGGCCCCGCTTCATAAGAAAGCAAAAACGAAATTTAGGTGAAAGCTACTTAACATCTAAAAAAAAAGAAGTCCCATCACGTTCCCTACAAACTCCATGTACTGAAAAATGTAAACAAAAATGCATTACAAAAATATCGGAAATTTTAAGAAAGGAAATTCTTACATCCTTTTAGGAGTTGGGCGACCTAACTCGACAAAGGCAATTTATTTGCGCTAATACAGATCCAATTAAACCTAAATACCAGTACTTAATGGAAAATTGTTAAAGAAAGAACTGCACACAAGCCTATTATTTTGACATCAACAATGAAAAAATTCGAGTTTGCAAGAAGTTTTTTATGAGCACTTTAAACATTGGTGATATTACCATTCGAACGGCTCTTAAAAAAACCAGTGATAAAAAAATTGTTAGCAGTGATCTACGTAGTAAACACGGGAATCATAAAAAACTGGACCCTGCATTAAAAGCCGGCGTAAGAAAACATATTGGATCATTGCCCACAGTAGAATCTCATTATTTGCGACAACAAACAACAAGAACCTTTATAAAAGGAAGTCTAACACTTGCGACGCTATACCGTGACTATAAACGTGAATGTCCTCAAACAAACCTTTTGTCAAGCCGTGCATTTATGAACAAATCTTTAACTTTGAAGAATACAATATTGGATGGCACCAACCAAAAAAAGACTAATGCAGTACCTGCGAAAGGTATGTCAATTATTCTTCTGAAGAAAAAGTTCAGCTTCAAAGTGAATACGACAAACACGTTGATGACAAAAATAAAGCTCGACAAGAAAAAGAGATTGATGTGTCAAATGCCTTAGAAGATTCAACTAAAGTTGTAGCTGTCTTTGATTTACAGTCCGTCCTCGTAATAAAAGTCTCAGACTTTTATTACAAAAGTAAATTTGCGACATACAATTTCACAATTTTTAATATTGGTAGCAAAGAGGGTTCATGCTACGTTTGGTCAGAGAATATTGCAAAGCACGGTACAAATGAAATTGGAAGTCGTATTCTGCAATTCCTAGAAAGAAACTGCCAAGAAAAACATGTTACTTTTTATTCTGACAACTGCGCCGGGCAGAATAAAAATAAATACATTGCTAGTTTGTATTTATATGCAACCACTTTCCTCGAAATTCAATCAATAACGCATAAATTTTTGGTAAAAGGTCATACACAAAATGAAGGCGATAGTATGCACTTATGCATTGAAAAAGAAAAAAAAACGTTTGTTAAAAGGTGGACCTGTTTTTATCCCTTCTCAGTGGATTCTTGTGATTCAAGGTGCAAAAAAAAGGGGAAAACCCTATTATGTAAAAGAAATGGATCAATCTGAAATGTTTGATCTTCAAAAATTATCTACTGATATAGGTTTAAATTTTAGCACTGATAAAATAAAGGTCAATTGGACCGATATAAAGGTAATTATGACAAATAAGGGTAAGCCTGATAGTTTGTTCTTTAAATACGAATATGGAGATGATGTTCCGTACAGCGACATACAAGTTCGAAATAACGTTTCTTTAAGATCAAGCAAACGAAAAACTAAAATTGACAGAAAATTTAGTGGCAAATTGTCGCCAGCTTATTCCGAAGAACTAAAAATTTCCAAACAAAAAAAAGATGGACTTTTAACGCTTTGCCAAAAAAACTTAATTCCTAAGCCCTACCATACTTTTTTTATGAATTTACTTAGTGAGGAAAAATTTATATTTTGTATTTTTTTTCGCAAAGGAACGTTCTGTATTACTTTCTAAAATGTTATTTGTATTACCTTGAATAAAAATTTTGTTTATTTAATTTTTTTTTAATTTTTGACTATTTGCCCTTTTTATGTTAGTTTTTTTAGGTTATACATAATTATTGCCTAATAAAACAGCACCACATCTCAAAAATATCTGTACTTACTCCAACTTGATTTAAAATTCTAAATAATCTGTTTAAAGTAATACCTACCTTTTTGAAAATTTATTTTGAGTATAAATATTAAAATCTAGCAAAATAAGATTTATTGTTTTCAATAGATGTTAAACATATTTAATCCGTTTCCAAAATTTTAAATTGCAATATCTCAAAACTCGAAATTTAAGATACGTTACTTTTACATTGAGGGTGCTTATCTAAATTTAACTTTTTAAATATACCCTGAACATTTCTTAAATATAATTTTGCTAAATATCAAAAGACTATTCAAACCTCTATCGTACATTTTCATTCCCTTTATTAGTTTTACGCAATAATTCGGGATATTTGGTTACGCTTTAAATCTAACAAAAATTTAACCTGTAAGGGCTTATGATCATTAACTACTTCTTCCAAAATTTAACTTTCATCTCTTAAACTATCTACTATCTTAAGTAGTCAGAAAATTTTATTTCAGTTCTGCAATAATTTAATTGATACACCTGAACTAGTTAGTCAACTAAGTCTACACTTTTGCTTTAATTCTAAATGTGATCGAAGTAACATTGATTTTTTTAATAGTTCAGTATAAATGTTTCAGAAAGTTTTCAATCAGATTGATTTGTTTAGCTCTTTATAAAAACTCAAGAAACTGAGGTTTTATTTGAAAAATTGCTTGCATTACCTTAGCCTTATTTTTTGGAAAAACAGCAGTACATCAAAGTGGAAGGCGTTAAATCCCTGGAACATGTAGTTTTCCAGGGTTTCAACTTAAGGCCCTTACTGTTCTTATTATTTATTAATTACGTAGCGGACTGTCTGACAAGCCTCAGATTGAACTGGAGGCAAAATAGCAAGTCCTTATTTGATTTTCCAAAACTTTCTCTAATACTTTGGAAATGGTAGGAAGAATGCTGATAGCTCTTAGTCGGATAATCGACTTACTGGTTCAACTTTGGGTATTGAAAATAGATATGAAGACTTCCAAGCTTCTGGAAAAGTAGATGATAATAAGATGCACAATAAATGGGGAAATAAATAGACAGTAGTGTGGCAGCATAGCCAAACTTGTCCCATCTGTACCAACGGCTCCAATTTTTATAGAAAATAAAGCGATTCAGCGATAGGTAATAAAATTAATTTAGGTGAGTATCAACGAGCATTCTTTAAAGTATATTCAGGCAGTTACTTTAATTTACTTATAGTAAATAATTCTTGATAAGGTAGTTTTATATTCCATTAAGTTTTCTATTTTACTGGAACGATTCCAGTTTTAGGGAATTCTTATTTACCGATTCAGTGTTTGTCATTTGGCTTTCACGCATCAGTGAACTTGGGTACGTGCGCCTCATAGCAAGATCTGCTAAAAGCTCTGTTTCAATATGCCGCAAACATCGCGTTGGCTACATTTACCTTCCGCTGACTGCTCGCGAGCTTCGGTGCTTTGGCTCGCTGCTGGTGTAACCCAATCCTCTGGGGGCACGGACTTGAAAGACGTTCAAATAGTGTAGCGCCGAAAATAATAAAAGAAAACGTTTTTTGAACTGGATACTGCAGATAAAAGTTTACGTAAACTCTTAAAAGGGCAAGGAGATTTTTACAGAGTGAGCAATAATTGATTTTTATGAAATAGATACGGATTTAAGGTAATTTATGGTTATAGTTTTCTGTAGTATTATTAAGAACATTTCTTTTTATATATCGTTATAGGTCAAATGTTATATTTTTTAGTAATTGAGCCTGGGAAAAACAAGAAAGAATTGATGAAGGACAGAAGGTAGTAGACGGGTTAAGGAGATGATAATATAGCTTTGAAGTAGGCTAGGTTTGTTGTGAGTGGGACACCTTGTGACCCTAGGTCTATTGTGCCTCACTTCTAGATGTTTACACTTCCCCAATTAGGTTAGCCCTCTTAAAGAGTTCAATAATTTGATTTAGAGAAATGTAGTGCTGGATATCTGCAAAGGAAGTGCTCTGTAGTCTCGTCCTTTTGCATGCATAGTTTGCATTCGGCGATTTCCGCCAAACTAATCCTATTCATGTGATGACGCAGTCTACAGGCTTTCAGGTGCTTCCTGTTAAGTTTCTTTATGGTATAAAAAGAGCTCCTACTCCAAAATTAATTTTGGAGCCGTCTGATTATATTTGGATGTGAGCTTTCTCTAGTTTTATCCGTTTCTGATCTCAGTCCGCTCGGTCTGGTATGTTGACCGAGTATGAACTTGTGTTTAGTATTTTTCTTGGCATTAGGTCTGATGGCATACCAAGTGTGCTGTGATTGCATGGCTTCTTAACCAGTTCAGTTGATTCCATCCGTAATAAGCAAGCAGGCCTGCCTTTGAAGGCTGTAAAGTTTTATTTTGACCAGTAGTTGTGTTGTTTTGCTCCACCACAGTGTGATGACCTGTGTATATAACCACTGCATCTGTTTTGGGTTCATTTCCCAGGTTTTGCCGCATATCTTGCCACAGTTTCATGGCAAGATATGCGGCTTTTATTTTCAAGATGAGTTCCAGTGAAGCGCCCTATCTAAATTTACCCCAAGATATTTCGCCTTCGTTGCAAATTGGATGGTTTCACCTCTCAGGCGGCTTAAGTTTGCCCATATTTCTTTTTTTGGTGAATGGTACTATTGGCATTTTATGTGGATTAATGGAAATTTCCTCCCTCTTCTAGTAGTACTGTTGAGATTGGGTTCTTATTATTTCCTTTTAACAGGATCATCAGATCATCTGCGTAAGCTTAAACTTCCAACAGTCGAATTATGGCCTAACAGCCAACATTGCGACATATTAATACCACAGGTCTAAAGAGGAAAATTTTCGAAGCAACTATAGTCGTAACAGGAAGATCTTAAAGATCTGGACTTTAAAATCGTACATTAGGAATGAAGGCGTAAGAGTGGGTGATTCTGGTGGTTAGGAATAATCAAGCCTTTGCTCCCCCGCCCTTACTGCTACAGCGACTACTTCTACAATATAATGAAATAATTAGTGTAAAGATAAAAGATGAAATACCGCGTCATAATATCACACATTCTTCAAACCAAAATTAGCTGATTTCAGTAAACTGACCCTGTCACAAAGTTGTTTTATAATTATAAATAGTTTTTATAGATTAACTTAGAAACTCAAATTATTCTGTATTATTTTATTTATTACCTTATAGATTATTTCCTTAAGGTTGAGCAGTTTTATGTTTACCAAGAGAGTAAGTTAATACTGACTTCGTATATATTAATAGCTTTATATAAGTTTAATTAAGTCTTGTTTTAAGGAGTCGTCGTAATCTTGCAGTGAGCTTAGTAGTCAGCTTATTGCAGCCTATTGCTTCATTCCTAGATATTTATAGGATTTATCTTTGTCCCTAGCACACATGCTGTATTATTATTATTATTATTATTATTATTATTATTATAATTGATCGGTTGTACTGGATGGTGTTATGCGGTATTTCAATAACAGCTAATGGATCTTACTTATAAAGGGTTTTCCATTTTTAACGCTCGATGTTTGACAACCACGCATGACCAAGATAAAAATGATACAATCGTTAAATTTTGGCAGAGTACTCAGACAGTAGTGACATTTTACTAAGGGACGCATTGAACAATACGTCGAAGTCCTTAAAACTTATTATCAAAATCAGTATTCATTTCGCGAAACGTTCTGTGCACTGCGTTTAATTTACGGTATTTACGATCGTCCTGCAGAACAGCTCGTCATCTAATAACGAAATTTGAATTAACCAGATCGGTGGCGATCAAGCAAGTCAGTCTCCATAATCGGAACACAAGATTACATTATAAAATATTGCTATAAGTTCAGAAAGTATTCGTCAGAAGCCAAGATAGTCCATTCCACGTCGTGCTCAAGAACTTGGACTTAATCAGACGTCAACTTGGCGAATTTTGCGACTCGAAAACACTAGGTTCTAACGTAATTCAACGGGGGTCCTGCATTTGGGTAAAGAAACATCTCTTCTGACAAGTCCTATTTTTGGTTAAGTGGTTTTGTTAATAAGCAAAATTGTCGGACATGAGGCCATGAGAACCCATGGGTTCAACAACTTCCACACACACACTTTCTATAAAAGTTACTGTTCGGTGCGCATTTTGGTCCGTAGGAATAATAAGTCCATAATTTGGTAAAAATGCAGAACTCTCACTTACTGTAAACGGTGATTGATATCGGGGCATGATAACTAATTTCTTTTGGCCAAGATTGGATGGGATGAATCTGCAAAATATGTGGTTCCAACAGGGTGGCGCTACGGGTCATAATAAATATCGCCATAATGGTACACTAAATTTATTACGTGAAACATTTGGCGGTTACGTTATATCGCGAGGTGGCGAAATCAACTGGCCACCTAGGTCATGCGAATTAACTCCGTTGGATTTCTTTTTGTGTCAAATCTCGAGTATATGCGGACAAATTATAAATGATTGCTCCCCTAAAAGCTAATATAACTCACACCATTGTTTAGATTGGGCCTAATTTGTCCTACAATTTCATCGAAAATTGGATCTCTAGGATTCGAATGGCTTAGCGACTTATTTAGGAGTTAAAATTTATCTTTTTTGTGTAAAACTATTTAATTTATATTAATTTATAAAAATCCAATATCCAATAGTATTTCCATCAGTCCAGTATCTGTTTTGACATTTTGATTCTAAACATTTTCTTAACATAAATTTACCGCACGATAAAATTGATAGAAATTAAAAAACAAGCTACAAATTACATACAACACCTTATTTTGAAAGGATTTAAATCATTCAGCGCCTATCGATCCGGAAACGTCACGAAAATGTTTAAATTTTTAAGAGCCCATGGTTTTCGAGACACCTGGAAAGTGGAAACTTTCGACATCCGATATTGATCGCGAGTAAATTTTACTCGTCTAGACCATAATATTTAATTGAACGAACTGTCGAATGACATAACGCTCTGCGGTGCGACACCCTCTCCAGAACGATTTCAAAATGCCCGCGGGAGTTTTGCCGTCGAGTTATTAAATCTGTGATGAACGTATGCACATTGGATACTTTCGTGTCATATGTATTATATCACCACCCAGCAGCATTACGTCACACACTACTATAATCCATGTTTACGCTCCAATTCTACAAGGTTTAAAAAGGCTTATTATAGTTGTGAAAGGAAATATTATGTTAAGGGAGTCAGGCATTTTATTTAAACAAAATATTTTTTGCAAATATTACGAATGCCCGTTATAATATACATTTTTTTTAAACACTTTGAAAAAAGTAGTTTGTCTGCATATTAATTTATTAATCTAATAATTTGTTCTTACGATAATCTCCATTTAAATAGATAAACATTCTGAGATTCTTTTTTCATATATTTCATATATTTGATACAAGTTTTCTGACGAGGCATCTTATAACCCATATTAGCCTTGCGTTACCATCTAATAATGCTTTTACGCTTCCATGTAAAAAAAGCTTTAGTTCGTAAGGAGCGTTGCAGTGAATAGATGGCACCGGCTTTTAATTGTGAGATGTCTAAAACACCTTCAAATGGCGTTGTTTATGTTTATTCAATGCGAAATTCAGATTTGTGGGTAAAAACATGGAATTTTGTGTAAGTACTGAATTATATATTTATTTGCATTATATGTAATGCAAATCTTAATTTTTGATTTTGGTGTATTAATCAACCGTTTTAAGGTAGATTTATTAAAGTGTACAATATACGTATATAATATACGATTGTGTTTACAAACGGAAGAAAATTTCGGCATTTTAAAAAATTGACACCGGATTTCGATATCTAGTATTTAAACTCGACTACTATACTTTAAATATTTAATGAAAATCTTTTGAAAAATCACACTGTTTTTCGTCTATATTAATTATCCAATCTAATAACGCTGTTTTTATACTAAATATTTATATATAGAATTATATGAAATTTATAACAATGTTAATAAATTAAACTTAAATTAAACACAACCCTTACCCCAACCCAACCCAATCCACCCCAAATGTTTTACCAGTAAGAAATTCTTTTGAAAAATCACTGTCGTCCATAATATTTAATCTAATAGCACTGTTTTGGTATTAAATATTTATTAATATGTATATATATAATTATATTAAATTTAAATAAACAAATTGTGTTATTAGATTAGATATTAACGATGAAACCAGCTATTACTCATGCGTATTCTTGTGGAAAACAATGATTTTTGAAAACAATTTCTTACTGGTAAGTTGTGTGGGGTGGGTGGGGGGTCAAGGGTAGAGTTAATAAAAAAAATTTTTTTTTGCTGAAAATAATTTCCTGAGAAAAAAATGCTTTTTAAGAAAACTATAGGTGATAAAAAAATCTATAATTTTTGTATTTATATCTATCTAGAAAAATACAGTGGTGTACTTTTTTTTATTAAATAACATTTACGATGAATCTCTTATCCTCTTCAGTCCCAAGGGATTGTTTTACTTTTTTTTGTGAAACTTTTAATAAAATAGGTTTATAAGGATTTAAAAAAAGCAAAAAAAAACTACAGAAAAAAATATGACATGTCCAGTATTTTGGACAATTGGACTTGAGTCTCTAATTATGAACTCAAAAAAACATTGCCTCTCTGGAGAAATGCATAAATAAAACTTACATTTCACACAAAAAAATCTTGTTTTCTTTGTACAGCCCTGATTACAGCAGCGCATATAGGGATTTTTGTTATTAACACTGCATATTGGTAGATGTTCATTACCAGTGGTCCTGACACCTCTTGGTGGCATCTCCGACTTCTCGCATTTTTTAGCAGGTTGACTTGTTTCTTCATCTAATGAAGAAGTTGGATTTTGAAAACCTTTTGCTTGTGCCCCAAGGGCAAGAGATTTCCCGATATATAGTTTAAATTCAAGTAAATCGATAATCCAGGATAGTTTTTTCTATCTCCACGAGCGAAGCAGTCTTGGCTTGATTCAACTCACGAATTTGCCAAGTCCACAAAATGCCAGAAAACTCTTACCGGCCATTTTTTTGTTCGTATACAAATGCGATAGTAAGATATTAGTCTATCACACACCTCCCATAGAATGGTTGTAACTAGTTACAGAGTTTGGACATGAAACAAGAAGGTACTTATTATTTTTCTTGTCCCATCGGCGTACTTTTGTTACTGGCGCAGAGCCTAAAGATGTTGATGCCATTGTTACTGATCTATTGTCCATCCATTTCAGAATGGTCATTTTTTTGTATTCTCGCACAAACTCATCAAAGGAACCACGACCATTCGAGAGGAGCTCTTTATCATTTTTTATTTTGCTCCTAAGAGTTCATAATTGTCCCTGTTCCCAAAATTCCTTTTGTTAGTAAATGATCCAGTGGCTTGACTGAAGTAAAGTAACGATCAAAATAAATTATGTGCCCTGGCGACAAATCTTCTGAAAGCTTTTTTACAACCGATCCACCTATTCCCAAATTTTGATCGGGAGAACCATCTGGCCAAGTTTTTGCACCTTGATAAATCATAAAATCTAAAACCAGTCCGGAAGGTGTAGCTAAAACAAAGTTTTTAAGTCCTACTGGATTTGGCTTATTTTTAACGTACTGTCGGAGAGCAGTAGTGCCTGTGAAGGGGATCATCCGCTCGTTGATGCTCAATTCTTTACTCCTTGGTAAAGTAATACACATTTTACGAATCGATATACGATAGGTTGAACTTTCCATAGTCGATTTGACTGCTTTACCTCATTTGAAACACTAAGATTGTTAACAACATGTAGAAAATTTCTTCATAAGATACAACCGCAGCCGTGGAAGTCCAAAAATGCCCATTAAAATATGTATTCCAGTCAATATTCGATCTTCTTTGGCTGTTGACTTTAGTCGTTTTTTTTTCATTTGCATGGCACGAATATTACTTTGTTCTGATAAATTTTCCCAAAAATAATCTGGAAAGTATTCATCAAAATAGTTCAGGGGTGTCCAATACTCATCATCATCTTGTAACTGCCATTCCGGATCAAGGTAGACATCTTCTCGACTTTCAAAAATATTTCTTTTCCATTTTACTTCAGCGGTTTTATTTTTTGTTTGCTCCTGGAAAACCTGTTCTCTTATTCTGGATAAGGGAACATTATCGTCATCAGACTCCTCTTCAATGGTATCAGAAGCCGAATCTGCGTCTGTCGGCGCCGGCTCGTCGTCCTCATTATCATTTGCCTCAATTGGTTCATTGTTTTCGGCGGTGATTTCCTTATCGTCATTGCTCAAGTAGAAGTCACTGTCATTTAGAATCTCTTCAAGATCTTTATCCGTCAGTGGTTGCATACCACCTTAAAAAAAGACAAAATAATAACAATAAAATTTAAAATTTTTGGGTAAAAAGTAACAACTTGAACCAAATACAGTCCCGACGTCTGAAACACTGAAAATCAAAAGCCGAACACTCTGTAGAGCGACGTTACATTTTCTGTACGTATATTTGTTGATTCACTAAATAGCAGTCAATTTATAACACCTGTTCCGTCAAAACAAAACTGGAAAAAATCCAACGTTGCCAAATATTTTTTGGCGTATGTATGCACGTCCAGTCCGCTGCACGGCGGGCTCCAAACCACATTAAGTCGTCGTGAGCCCGTATTAATATATTTTGAAAAATGTACAGCGGGCTGGACGTGTGGACTGAAGTTCAACCAAAAATTTTCATCTGGTGTAAAATCAAAAATAAACGTTTATTTAATTAACGTATGTTGCTTGGGCATTCATTATCTAAGTTAGTGGCTGTTCATTATTGTTTGTCATCGTAGTATAATGAGCTGCCTACCTCTAGGTCCGTAGAAATGGTATTAATAACAAAAAGGCTTCATCCATTTTCTCAAAGAGACCAGGTACAACGTAAACAAACGAAGAAAAACAACAACAATCGCTCTATTAGAGCATCATCAGGCCTAAAACTAAAACACCAAAATATACATCACGTTTTACACACAATTAAAAGTTAGGACTGCTAACTTTACGAAACACGTGTCGTCGATAATAAATGTTTGTGAGACCGTGACGTGGTTGTTTTTCTTCGTATGTTTATGGTATTAATAAATAAGTTGAAAAGTAGAGGTCCTAATAAGGAGCCTTGTCGTGCGCCTGAAGGAGCGACTATTTCAGTTGATCTGTGTCCAAAGCAATCAACATATTGAGCACGTTTAGTAAGAAGAGACTACTCGCATTGAGCAGAAAACTTTGATATAAAAATGGAATGGTCAAGACGGTTAAAAGCTTTTGAGGAATCAGTGCGGATTACATCAACTTAAGAATTACCATTTATAGATTCGGATATAAATTCCGAGATTGTGATAAGATTAGAAGTAGTGGATCTGCCCTTCATGAAGCCATGCTGCCTGCATTTCGAATCCAAAGAGACTACCCGCTATAAATACCGAGATCCCTCGTTGAGGGTCGAATTTAAAACACCCTGTATAGTTTTAATTAGTCAATAAAAATGTAGGGAACATTTTACAAAAATTATATTTGAATAAATATAATATCCACCAAGTTATTTTACAAAGTGGCACTAAAAGCAAAGAGCAAATGGTAAAGTTGGCCATAACTTACTAGAAACTTATAATAATAAAATAAAGCTAGTCTGACCGAAAGGTCCGCAAAGTTGTTCTACAGTTATTAAATTTAGACTAACTGACTTTAGATCAATACCAGCGCAATTGTCGCTTGCGAAGTTGGCGTTGAACCTTTCCGTGCTTCCTTTTGCCAGAATTCTACGGCGAACTTCCTGTTGCCGCCTGGATCGGCCCGGCTTAATCCGATTTGAGAGCTATGAAACCGTATAAAAGGCTCTAACTCTCCGTCCGACTGGATAATTATCTTTCGCAAACGTGACCGCCTCTAAACCGTAGAAATTTACATTTTAAGACGGACTCGGTCCGCTAATCCTCGCCGAACTAACTCACATGTAAAACTTAATAAAATCCATTGTGCGCTCTCTGCTTCGTTACAATGCATATCCGTTAAAATAAAACTCTCCTCGTAATTATATTCCGAAGCTTAGTAGTATGTGCATTGCTAAATGAAAATGGCCCCCATTTTCTTGCTGATGCATTTTTAATAATGCATTAAGCTGGGACATAATGCTTACCAGAGAATGTTATTTGCATTCAACTCTTAGTGTTAGAAAATACAGATATTTTATCTAGGAAAACAGGATTTAAAAAAATCAGAAATAACTTGTTTTTTTAATAAGAAGTATTTATATGAATTCTTAGGCCGATGTCACACTAGCAATACGCGATGGCAACGATACCACGACGCGACGTAATTTTACAATCGCGGCAAATATTTCAAATGTAGGTTTACTCACCAAGGCAACTGCGACGCAATCGCAGCGCCATCTGAAATATACCGGTCCTCTGTCTTGCATGATCAAGCGCTCAGTTGACTTTTACGATCGTAAAGATACCTAAAAACTTGTATAAACATAAGTGACGAAGACAATAATATCAAATTTGTCGAATTAGTTGAAAAATATCCCTGTCTATAAAAATATTTTTTATATAATGAATTATTATATTTCATTAAATGAAAAAATCCTAAAGAGACGGTTTATATCTTTCTTAGCAAAATACTCTGTTCTTTTAGATAAACAGTTCGGAATTCGAGGAAAAAGTATCAACGGAAAATGCTATTCGTCAATTAATGAATTACCTATATGACAACTTGGATAAATCGAAGCCATCACTGTGCATATTTGCTGATCTCTCAAAGGCATTCGATACTGTTGACCACGATGTTTTGTTGAGGACTTATTACCAAATTAAAAGCTACTTAAGCAATAGAAAGCAACTTGTCAAAATAGATGATGTAAAAAGTACCTTCAAAAAAATAACTTGCGGAGTACCTCAAGGCACTGAACTTGGATCTTTATTGTTTATTCAATATGTCAACTTACTTAACATGAGTAGTGAGTACTTTGGGATAAATAATAAACTACGCAGATGATACTGCCATATTTTACTCTGGTGATTCATGGCAAAGTCTTTTGGAGACAGATCTTCCAGCGAGATTAGATTTCAAACAACAAAATCAAGACGTATTTATTAATAAAATTATGTTTACAGATGAAGCGACTTTTACCCGACGGGAAATTTTTAATTTTAGAAAAAACCTTCATGGGATATTGCAAATCCAAACCTCATTACTGAAAGACACTTTCAATACGAATTTAAAGTTAATATTTGGTGTGGTGTTATAGACAATTTTTTTTAGGACCTTACAAGTTACCTCCAAATCTAAATGCAGAATTATATTTAAACTTTTTAGAAACAAAACTCATTGATTATTTAGAAGAGTTGCTTTTAAATCTGCGCCGAGATATGATTATGCAAGATGGCGCTCCTGCGCAATTCGCTAGACCCGTGAGAGAATAGGACGTGGAAGTCAAAGACCTGGGCCCGCACGAAGTCCTGATTTGAACCTATTGGATTATTGCGTATGGGGATACATGAAATCCATTGTTTACGAAAATCAAATAAACCCAAGGGAACAATTATTAGAAAAAATTCAAGTTGCTGCTGAGTCATTTTGAAATGAGCAATTATTTTTTAAAATTCGGTCTTTTAATAAAAGAATTTTAAAATGTCTTGAGACAAATGGGGGCCATGTGGAACATTTGCTGGCAAATATTGATAATTTTTATTTTTAGATAATTATTTAGGTTTTATATTTTTATTTATCAATCATTTAAAGTGTAATATAGGTTAAAATATGGTTTGTCTTTAAAATCTTTAAATGTAAATATCTAGAAAAAGAGTAATCCTAGAGACATTTTTAAAGTCTACCTTTTGTAAGCAAAAATACTTGCAGAATGCATATTTAAAATAAAAAGTAAAATTATACAGGGCGTAAAAAAAGTATGGATTTCAAAAAACCACTAAAATGTGCCACTAAAAAGGGCGCCCCCTATGAGATAATTTAAAAACACTAATAAAATTATATTTGTCATATAAAAAAACCTCCAAATTTCAAGTTTGGTTAAAAACAAAAAAGAACTGCTAAAGTTATAAACAAAATTTAAAAAAAAATATTTAATTTTTATTGCATCTTATTTTCGGAGTAGGAAAATTTAACTTAACCTCATTATTTTCGTCCATCCAATCAACTTTTTGCTAATACTGGCAATTATATGGGCAGAAATTCCTAATGAATCTACATAAAGGAAACATCTGTATTGAAAATGTAATTGATTCCTATACAACTCGAGCTCAGAATTAGAATGCATTAGTACCCTGAAGTAGAAAAACTATTGGTCAGCGATACAATTAACATTACATTTCACAAACCTTCAACTTACAACTTTCCCTAAAATATTAGAGATAAATTAAATAATAAAATATTTAAAAAGTATGTTAGAGATTGGATACATCAGATGGTCAGAGAAAGATTTAATAAATAATATATGGGATAACTAAACTAAGAAGTTTTAGGTCTCGGAAATTGAATTATTACAAAATAAAAAAAGACCACTGAACAAGACATATACAGATATTACTCAATTCCTAAAAAAAAGACGTTTAATACTGAACTCGTCAAAATCTAAATTACCTGTAGCTACGACCTAAGTCCGGAAACAACTTGTTATTATTATTCTTTATTTTTATCTACGTTTTATTGTTGTTATTATTATGTATAGGTGTAATAAGTTATCACGTACAAATAATATACTACTACTGTGTGTAATAGTTTTTTTCATTATTCAACTGATTTATTATTATTATTATTTATTATTATTTGATTATTCAAAAAGCGATATAACCGAAAAGGCATGGAGTGAAATTGCAGAACAAACAAAAAGCACAGGTAAATAAAAAAAAAATTACATAGAGCCTAAATGTACAATTTTAGGGTCTATGTACTTTCAGCCATTACTGTGGGTCAATTATTGGGTTCGTAAACGCAGTATTGCCATGGCAGCGCTCCTGCATTTGTGATAAATAAATTTGCTACATAATTAAGTAAATCTAGTAAATTATGTGGGGAACGTCTTAGGATTTCCAATACATTTTCTGAACCTGTTCCTCTTGGTCTATTAA
Source organism: Anthonomus grandis grandis (assembly GCF_022605725.1). Lineage (NCBI taxonomy): Eukaryota > Metazoa > Arthropoda > Insecta > Coleoptera > Curculionidae > Anthonomus > Anthonomus grandis. The sequence continues at coordinate 35,437,408 of NC_065552.1, forward strand.
GAATATTGTCTTGTGCTTCCATAGGCTTTGGGTTCTGATACATAGGTCCTTCTCTAATACGTATAAAGTTACGTGAAACACAAGAACACTTGATAATATTTATATAAGTTCTCAGTTTCATAAAGAATTGCAGTAATAAGAACCTGAAATTTGTGAGACATCATGCCAAATCGAACACTCAACGGTTTTGCGCCCTCTGCTCAGTCTGTAATTAAATATCAGCTTTAAATTGTTTAGTACCCTTTGTGGATATGGTCGCATAGGGTAACGTTTCAAAGGAAAAGCTTCATTACTGACAAAATAATACGGAAACTCTTGTGTGGAATCGTCACGTGATAAAACTGTATCTTCTGGTAGATCTAGTCTTTCCAACCATCTGCCAAATCTGGATTTTTGGAAAATTCGCCCATCACTGTTTTAACCAGCAAATCTTGCTTCTATTGTAGTAAGTCGATCTGCATCGCTACAAGCCATTAATATAATTAAATGATAGCCTTTGTAGTTAAAATTAGCTGAGCCAGTCTTGGGAATTTTCTAATTTTTTATATCCAAAGATCCTAGGCAGTTCAGTAGGCAGTCAAAAACGATTCATATATTTAGATTGCAATGTGTTCCATATTGCTACAATGGGCTTGGAAATTTTAAAAAATATATATTTTTCTAAAAATAAATACAACATAAGTTTATAAGAATAATAACGTTTATTTCAAGTTGTTAGGGTAAGTATTTGCAAAGTTATAAGGCGACGCGACGATATATACGCGACGCGACGGTGTATTATAGAGCGTTCGCTAGCCAGCCAGCCACAGTCTAGTGCCCAGGCGTTATTTTGACAGGGTGGTTTTGTTTGTTGACATTTTGACTTTTAACTTTTATTATTGACGTATTTTGCTTGTTGACTAACTACAATGGAGCAGGGATTTGTTCGTGGTCAGTCAGACAACTTACCCATTATATAAACGTAAATATTTTAAAACTATAAATTCTATTCAAAAATAGTTAAAAATAAACTTTTACTTTGACACCCTTTTTTTTTCAAAAACTAAGCATTTTTCTTAGACAAGGAAAATGACACCTGAAACGAGCTGCTTGCCACCAAATCTGCAAAAATGTCATTTGGCAATTATTTTTCCTGTGAAATTTAAATCAAAACACTGAACATCCCACTTTGATGTAATATCCAAAAAGTATAGATTTAACCAAAAATTTTACTTAAAAAAACCAAGAATCTCTTAAAATACACTCAAAAACAAGTAAGCATGTCACCATAATGCGCGAAAAATTCGGCTCACTTCGTTAACATTGTAAATATAGGCTAATACCGGTCCAACCATTTTCCTTGCCTAAGGCGTTTTTCGACATAGAACATATGAACTTATTAAAATATAATACAATATTTATAGCAGGTATGTGGAGCAGACATTTTGAAAAATACAAACAACAGCAAAAACATGCATAATAATATTAACAAAGCAGCGTGCGCGGTCGACATGCTAGCGTCGGTCGTCGCGTCCATTTGGGCGCCTGTGACATATCATCCCGGCCGCGCTGGTACAAGGAAAAAATTAAACATGGCCTATTTATTCGAAATTTGAATATAATTGTGAAGTAACTATAAATGCTAGAGAACTGAAATAAATTGCTAAATTTAAGTTGGAGCCTGCTCTTTTTTACTAAAAAATAATCGAATTGTCGTTTCCAAGCTCATTGTTTCAGCAACTATTATGGAGATAGTACTTTGACCTCTAGCAAAGTAAAGCGAAAGCGATTAAAATGTGTCTCCTGTAGCTAGATACCTGCAAAAAAAAAACAAACAATCACAAAATAGACAGTTATAATTTGATTGATCGATACGTTTTTTTTTTCAGTATTATTAGCCAAAGAAGAATCTAAGATCGGATTTTGTCTTTAAGCGAAAACTACCTTCTAGTGGATCGGGAAAGAAAGAAAAGCCATATTATTTTAACTACTATATCGAATTCAATGTTCCTTTGTTCCCTTTTTTGCAATACTATCATTGAAGAGGTAGTGGCAAATGATGACATGGAGGAACAGGAACATAATGCAGTATTAAAGGAACAATATACTGATTCAACCACTACACTACCATTTCTAAACCAGTGACGCAAAAAAAAAAAAGTTTGGCAATTTAAATGAAGTTGAGCAGTCAGTGATAGGATTTTTTGACGCAAAAAATTTATCTTGTGCTTCTGAATCAATCAAATTCAAATTCAAAAGACTTTTATTACCACTCGAACAATTTACATAAAAAAATACATTTTTTTATTACGAGAATTTACAGAGTAATGCGGACTGAACTGCGATTTTAAAAATAACCGATAACACATATACGAGCTAGCGCGCATGTGCTGCTCAGACCGTTAAAACATACTAATCTAATTACAAATGAAACAAGAATACTTTCCCAATTATAATTATTTAGAAAATAAATTATAAAGCCCTAAAAACATATAAAAGCTAAAAACAAAAAAAATATAAGGTAATAATTGACTATATCAATTACATTAATATAGGTACCATTTATGCAATAGACAGAGAGGAGGAAGGACAGCAAAAAACACGAGCCGAGGCTGGAAAACCAGAGCAACACGACGCAAAAATGAACCATTGAAAATTTTATTTATTTGTCTTGTTGATCTTACGATCAACAAGATCAAGTAAGAACTCAAAAATAATATGGGTGCAATTAAATAAAAATAATTAAATTACATTTTTAATAAAAATTTGTTAAAATGCCTAAGTTAGTTGAGAATTAAGAAGAATTTCTTTAACATATGCAATAAATTTCTTTGGTGAGCTATTTTTAATGTAATCCGGTAACTTGTTTCACATATGAATACCTACATACTGGAATAATTTTTTAAAAGCTCAAAATCTTGAATCATGAGTCAATCCTCGTAAACAGTTTTTGGACAGCATACTTCCAGAAGTTGACGAGTTGCCCGAAGCCAAATTCAGGCAGTTTAAGCATCAACTTTTACAACTAATAGATACATTAAATACAAATTTGTTCCTCTATATTCTGGATTTACATCTCTACACTACTATAACCCGGCTTCTGTTTTATCTACCCCAGGCCCTAATTTTTGTGAACTAACTCCTCTTCCTATCGCTTTACTATCTTCGGCTGGAACAGACATTTCTATCCAATCTTTTGACCTTCCTTCGTATCCTTCTTATTAATATGATCGTACAAGCATAATATTATAATTATTATAAATTTCGTATTAGTTTTATAAATACTACGTAAGTATACGGTATTTATAATTAATAAATTTACCTCAAAGTCATAAGTAATCGTTCTTCTACACTCAAACATAGCCGATAATGCGTATCCATATTTATAATTGCGGGATCCGTTATGGAGACTAATAACCTAAATGATTCTTTTGACATTTAATAAAATGACAGATAAACCCAAAATCCACGCTTTTGCTTTTTTTTTAGATAATACAATGCCACTATGACTGCTTCGTCTTCACTTCACAAGAAAACATGGTCTAAATCGATTATTTTTGCTAAATCAATAAATTTACGTAGCGGTAGCGTAGCCTTGCTATGAAATCTTCGTAGAAACCGGTCGCCGACTATTCGCTAGCATTTGAATCTCGTCGCGGCATCGTTGCGCATTGCTAGTGTGATCTCGGCCTCAGTCTGACAAATGAATTCGCATGTAAAAATGTCAATGTCAACAATTTGTACTTCAAGGCTAGACTTACCTTATTTTTGTTAGGATTGACTCTAATCAAGCACCTCGAAAGGAGCATAATTATAGAATAAAAAGTATATTGAATCATTTTTTTAAAGGCGCTCGAAGAAATTCGAGGGTTATTACTCATAGCTTGCTCTTACAGAGGGTAATACAAAATAATGCTGATCCTTAAGAGTGTTAATCTTTAGGTGAAGTGGCGCTTTCTTAAAAAAGGACACATCAAAGCTATCAAAATCGCCTGTTGATTGGTCTCGATATAAAGAATTACGTAACTATACACTTTCAATGGTCAGAGCTGAAAAGAGGGCTTATATTAACTTCATTTCTAATAGGAAATCGGACAAGGATTTATGGACCGCACTAAAAGATTTAAGTGTCTATAGTAGAAAAAAACAAAATATGGAGCTACCAGAGGAACTTTCAAATCCAGAAACAATTATTCAACACTTTGCGCAGTATATACAAAATGTCTCAAATTGTGATAATAAAATATTTTTTTATAATAATAATAAATTTAATTTTAGCGATTTTGCTTTCCAGTTATGCACAGTTGATGACATAAGTAAAGCACTTCAAAGCATTAAAACGAATGCCTGTGGGACTGATGGTGTAACAGCCAATATGATTAAGCAGTGTAGCCCTTTCATAGATCCTTTTATTACAAATATTGTAAATTGTTGTATTGAACAGAGTTATTTTCCAACTTCTTGGAAAAATAGTGTAGGTTTGCCTTTACCAAAAAATAAAAATGCTACTACATATAATGATTTAAGAATTATATCTAGATTACCGGCTATGTCAAATATTTTGGAAAAAATATTACATCAACAAATGTATAATTACTTTAATTTAAATGCGATTATCCCAGACTTCCAAAATGGTTTTCGAAAAGCACACTCGACGGTTGGAGCTTTGGCAGTTGTTACACATGATATTATTCAAGCTTATGATGAAGGTTTAGAGAGCGTTCTAATACTTTTGGACTACTCAAAGGCATTCGATACGATTAATCACGAACTTCTAATCGCCAAGCTTAAATATTATGGATTCAGTGCTGATGCTCTGGCTCTTATGACAGCATACATTTCAAACAGAACACAGCGAGTTAAAGTGGGTGAAGAGTATTCAGAGGAGTGTAGAGTGTCATCCGGAGTGCCACAGGGGTCAATATTGGGTCCACTTTTATTTATCATTTACACTGCTGACGTCTTAAGATCTCCTCAGTATTGCAAAGTTCAAGCGTTCGCTGACGACGCTCAGCTTTATTGTCATTTTAATATTAAAAATCATAACCAAACAATAGAAAACATAAACAGGGATCTGCAATTAATAACAAACATTTCAGAGGAACATTCATTGAAACTTAATTCATCAAAGTCTAAGCTTATGTTTTTTGGCCGAAAAAAAAGTAAAAATATATTTTCAGTTGTTAGTAATATAAAAATAAATGGTGAAAAGCTTGAATTCTGTGAAGAAGCACGTAATTTAGGGGTAGTAATAGATACTGAATTAAATTTTGAAAGCCATATTAAAAACCTTATTCAAAAAGCATATATATCATTAAAACAATTATATAATAGTCGTCAAATTTTAAGCGTCGAATTAAAAAGAAAGCTATGTGAAACCCTTGTTTTGTCTCACTTTAATTATGCAGACATAGTTTATGGCCCGTGCCTCAGACATTGTGACAAATTTCGAATACAAAAAATCCAAAATATGTGTTGCCGTTTAATATTCAATATTGGAAAATATGATAGCATATCTTATAAAATTATTGAAACTAAATGGTTAAATATGACAAATCGAAGGCTATTACATCTTGGAATCTTTTTTCATGAACTTATAAATAAACGCAAATATATTTCAACGTGCTTCATAGAAAAAATCAAGACCAATGACAGTGTACACTCTAGAAATACTAGAAATAAAACAAAGTTCGTGATTCCTAAACATAAAACAGCCTTTTTTCAAAAAAGTTCTTTGTATACCTCTGTTCATCTTTATAATTCTTTGCCCGATTATATGAAAGTATTTACAACAAAAAAATTTAAATCTGTGTTACAGTCTATAATAATGAGTAAGCAAGTACAGGACTTTAATTTGACCCACCGCTAGTCTGTTGCCTGCTGCCCGAAGCGTAAAAGATTTTCTCAGCAAAGTGACTATTTCTTTTTGATGTTTTTGTTTATTTATTTATTTTTTGTTGGGTGTATTAAGGAAACATTTTCAGGTTCCTTTATATTTGCTTTTTTGAGCATTTTTTTTTCTTTAATTACTGTTAACTATAAGTTAAGATTACATTATTTAAAGTGCGTTTCAAGTGCATAATTATTTGGCACATGTGTGTTATTTAGCATTTTTTGAAATCTGTTAGAGGGTTGAGTTTGAATAGCCCTAGGCTAGACTTCGCCAACTGATAGGTTAAGAAACATATTATACAAATATTATGTAATGAATTTTTGCAAATAAAAGTCGTTTATTATTATTATTATTATTATTATCTTATTTCTAGATATCGGTTATGTATTTTACCCTCACTATTCAACTACAAGGATTAACTTTTTTACGACGTAAATATCCTCATAACATGTACACTTTTTTTTTTTAATAAGAAGTGCATATAAAAAGTGACAACTTTGCCACTCAATCAAGCAGATCAAATCTAACTCCCATCAAAGAGTCGACAAACAAAACAACAGCCCTATATTAAGGGTGATAACTAACTCCATTGGGACCTTTAGGGGGTGATTTATATCCTTTAAAGTAAGCAGAGAGCCTGTCGCAAAAAACACTGTTTGTTTGGAAGTTATTTTAGATAAGGAGATTAGTAAAATCAATTTCCTGCGCATAAGATTTAAAGTTGTTTATCTGATAGAACGCGAGATTATGTGAGGCAAAGCACATGCAGCCCTTTCGGAAACCGTTTAATCCATATATTGTGTCGTGAGTGCGTCAAGATGAAGCGATAGAATCGGCCAATTCAGAGGTTTATGAAAATAAGGCAAACAGCATTGCATAGGGGATTGTCAATACAAGGTATTGCAAAATAAATTAAGGAGTACCTTAAATTTTAGAGAGTTTTTTTTTAGTTTTATGTCAGATTTGTTTTATATCGGATTTTCCAAATTATGTAATGAATAGTAACTGAATATATCTTGAAATTTCCTTTACAGTAGAAATAGAAGCTAATAATAATTTAAATTTTGTAGATTTAACTATACATAAACTACCAAGTAGTTTGGAATGTTTGATATATCGAAAACCCACTCAAACAGACCACACAATTTCAAGTCATTCGAACCGCTCTCACCAACACAAAATGGCCGCTTTTAACTGTCATATCCACCATTTTTCTTCGATTTTGGTCAATATTAAGGATAAAATTGATATACAGTAGAGCGTCGATTATCCGAAACAATTGGTGCAAAGGGTGTTCGGATAATCGATCTTTCGGATAAACGAACTTTTGCGAAATTCTAGTTCTTTGTTGAGGGTAGGGTAATAAAACACGTCATTGAATTAGGAAGACATATTATTTATGTAATGCTTTTTAATGATACACTAGTAGAGTACAGTACATATTATGAATAGACACATTAAACATACATTATAGACATACACATTAAACTAGGGATTGCACAATTGCACATACGGTACATAAATACATATGTCTATTAATTTTTTAGTTAAGTGACTTAGATGTGATAATAGCACAAAACTAATCTAAAAAAAAAGTCGAACATATTTGTTTGCTTAAGTTTTGCGACTCGTTTTTTTACCGTCAAATCTCTTAGGCGTTTTAAAGACAGCAACTGCACAGAATCGTATTCGTCTTGGTGTTCCAACCATTTAATAGCAGTCTCAAAGCATTTAAAGGTTTCTTCATTGGACGGACATTTTTCAGCTGAGACGATGTCATCACTAATTTCGTCTTCATCGTCGTCATCTTCAGGAACTTAAACCTGTGCTATTATATCGTCGTCTGTCAACAATCCGTAGCCAGCATCATCCTCGTCAAATTCTAACCATTCATGCACGTTTTCTTGGGCACATTCTTCAAATCCTCAAGCCTCTTTCATCAACTAAACCCTTTCTTAAATAAAGTTTTCATTTGTTAGTTCTTCAGATGTAGGGCTAGCTTGAGATTCAACTGCTGGACAAGGCTTATTCTAGGATTTCTTTAGAGTAGTCGCTTTGACATTAGCCCACGCTTCTGCTGCCATGTAAACAGCATCCTTCAAGTTAATACCTTTGTAGAAGAATTGTTTTATCTTCCTCTTGGCTGATTAGGACACTACGAGGCAACGCTTTTCTGTAGTAACGTTTGAAGACTGCGATCACCCCGACTGAGGTAACATGGATGGCAAGAAAATCACCCTAAATTTTCCATCTTTTCTCTCAAGTAAAAGGTTTAAGGGATGACTTGGAGCATTATCAATCACTAATAAAACATTTCCAGAGTTTCTATCTGATGTTTTTTAACCTCTGGAATGAGTTCAGCGTCATACCACTCGATAAATACTTGAGTGTCCATCCAAGAGTTTTTTTGGTTTTTGTAAATAAGCGGCAGTTTTTTTATTCCTTTGAAGCCTCTTGGATTTTCCTATTATCAGCAAATGTAGTCTATGTGTGCCCGTATTGTTTCCACATACAATGGCTGTTATGTGGGATTTGCTTGCTTTGAATCCAGGCGCTGCTATTTCTTTTTTAGAGACAAGGGTCTGCATTGTAGACGTTACTGTCCATATATCACTGCTTCACAAGCAAACTCTTAAAATTTTCTTTGAACTTTTCAGCAGCTTCAATGTTAGCTGACAGCTTTTCCCCTTGAATATCTAGCTCTCTAATTCCGTGCCCAGACTTGAATCTTTTGTGCTTTAGAATCATTGTTACCCCCCGAGCTTTCTGTTCATTTCTAATGCCTTTTCGCAAATCAAAGGACCATTTATTGGTTGGCCTTGAGCACGTATCTGCATGAACCATGAGTAAACTGCAGTGTGTAGCTTTTGATTTTCTGCCATTTTCATTGTTTTTCTATGCAAGCCTCCATCTTCACTGTCCAGCACACAGGCAAGCTTTGTGATAGATTCACTGTTTTTTTTTAATGTCAGTTATCGTAAAATTGCCAACACAAAACTCTCGAGCTAAACCAGATCCACTCGGACCTTTTTTTAATCGTTCTAAAATTTTGGGTTTGTCAGAAAAACTAAACACAACTCTTTTACGTTTCGGCATTGCTAAGAGTCACACAGCACAAAAAAAATAGCACGGACCGTTTAAACAACACTGAAGTCAGTCAACGTCAATAGAGAAACAAACTGATTAGACGGATCCGTACTTTTGCCGGCCGCTCGTGTTTTAATTGAAGACACGGAGAATAGGGTGGGTCACTTTATATAGGGAAAAAATAAAAATCGTTTTATTAATTTCTAATAGCTGTATTATGTTGCATTGCACAAAAACAAGTTACAAAAGAAAAAAAAAAGTTAATTTAACTTTTATCTTTAGCCCGCGCATGAATTTTGAAATTTTGATAAAAAAGACAAAATAGTTTCAGGGCATGACGATAGTGAATCCAGAATTTTAATTATAATAAGTTTTATAAACATTAGGAATTTAATGGTAGAAACATATCGTTAATGCTAAATATAAAAAAACACACAAAATTACAACTAAAGTCTTGTTAATAACATCCCATTATGCATGAAAATCTTGCTTACTTTCAAATTTGGGCATTGTTTTCCTAGATGAGAGTTTAGCATGAATCAGGCCTTCCCTTGACTTCTTGTCACACAGAGACATTGATGCTTCTGTCACTAATTTGACCGTCCGCTCTACCGCTTGTGTGTGACATGGTAGTCTAATGAAAATTAAATCTTCGTCATCATTTGATGCAACAATTTTTTTAAGTCATCATTTGAGAAGCTTCGGAGGATTGGAGGATCACAGTTGTTATTTTCTTGCCAGTCTATTACATCAATATAAGACGAAGCATTAAAATTTACTGCCGGTACTTCAAATATACGTAGTTGCCTTCTTAGTGCCAATGAATCTCGTGCCTTTAATATTCTTCTGGCAGCTAATTCCCTAATATTCTTTTGCTCATCTGTTAACATGGCTAAGAGTAAATTCTCTGGATGGAAAAAATATGCATTTCGTTGAATGACTGGATCTATTACGTCTCTTAGCTCTTTTGATAGATATCGAGAATTTTGTATCAATTTCCATAAATTGCGGGACCCATCTTTACAAGAAGGATGTGTTTTTATCTGAAACCATACAGGGGCATATACTTTGACGATAAATTGCGCTAGGTGACATAAATTTTCAGTCGGATGTATTGTAGCAACATAAAGTCTTAATATTCTATTGGCTGTAGTCAACCAGCGAGCATGGGAAATTTTCCCTGGCGATTTATGGGCTAAGTATAGTATAAGGGCTAAGTATATAAGTCGGTGGGGCAGTTTCCAGTGATTACGGCTGTGGTTATCGCGTAAAAATACTTTTGGTCCATGCTTAAATCTTCTGTTTTAATTACTGGTAGCTGACTTGGTATTATTTCGTACTCAATAACGGGTTTTATTTCACATTTTTTCAACTGTTTTCCAATAGGACCATTATACGAATATGGACCAGTTGTCTTACCATCTAGCTTGTTGAACAAATGCCTCAGAGGCAACTCATTTAAGTGAAGCATGCAAATTATCCATTGTAGTGGTGGCTGAAGCTTCTTCTCAAACAATCTAATTACACCTGCGTTCTTTCCAGTATTAGTTGCTGTCCCATCGCAACCAATAGCCACCAATTCGTCAGAACAAATACGTTTTGATTGTAGAAGTGCACTAATAGACCTTTTAATACTTCTGGCAGTACCATGTAATGGTGTAGTATAACCTACATACAAAGAACCGGGTTCTTTCAGGACAGAAATGTGTTCTTCAACTTTCTATATTTATATATATACCACCTTTCTGTATTTTTTGCCTGCTTTTGCCATGACTTTTAAAGTTTTGTCCTTGCGCCCATCAAAGTACAACGCGGGAAGCTGCAAATTGGTTTGTTCTTGCTTTCCCTTCTTTGTCTTTCCCTTCTTAATTTAGATTTATCTATTACCTCTACATCAGAAGATATGTCATGTAATACCGCCGAAGCAATTGCAGCCGCCGCTCTATCAGAAACACTATAACGGTCAGCGGTTTTCGATAGCGTCGGAAAACGTTTACGTTTCACAGATTCCTTTTTGGAGGTTTGTGAAGTGGATGGCAAATCTTCTACGTTGTGTTTTACGGGCGATACATAACGTTCCTCAAAATCCGTAAAAGCAGAGGAAGACACTTCTTTTTGTGGTTGATCACAACTAGGAATGAGTTTATTAAAAGGTTTTAAACTCTTACGTTTTCTCTCCAATTTTTTTTTCAGTTCTAAAGTGCGCACAAGATCTACTCCACCGATAAGCATTTTTCTTTCGCCCCCTCTGGTCAAGTAAAAATGCGTGTTCTTCTTTGGGTACCTTCGACTCACGCGAGCATTTACAGAGATGAAGAAGATCCTTACATTTACAGGAACAAATATCAAATAAAACTTCACTTTGGCGCAAAAACAAGGCTTTCTTTTCTTCTGTCAACCTTTTTAGAGATTTAATGTGATTTTTGCACTTTCCGTGGTACGTTTTTAAAATCTGAATAGTTCGTGTGTGTGAGATCATAGGAATAGATGATTTTTGTCAAATATCTTCAATTTTTTGAGCCACTATGTCTACGATTTGAGAAAAAGACGGTTCTTTGTTACTTCCTTGTTGAATTTTAAGTTGTATTCTCGTCCATTCGTAAAACTTCATCATCAACATCTTGGAAAGTTGGTAACACATTTTCTTTTAGTTCACCAATAGTTCCAAATATGGGACACTTGTACTTTATTCTTTTACTTTCCATACTATTTGGTAAGAAATTAGCGCGAAGTAAAGCTCTGATAAACAAAACAGATAACCACGACCGTACGCGTTCAGAGATTAATTCACACTAAATGTAGCATTATAGTGACCGCGGCGCGATTGGCTGCAGTGACTAAACAGCATGCATTGCGTATTAAAAATAGATTCAAGGTCATGAAAGGTCTGTAAAAGAATAAAATAAATTAACTGTAAAGCAAACGTCTTAAATTAGAATATAGGAAGACTTGCAGTGTCTTGCAAGGTATTACCTTATTTTACAAATTTGACGATAATGCGGCGGCCTTGCGCGGGCTCTTAGTGTTAAAATATTTCAATAATATTTTAAATGGTTGCTTTTGAAATGATAATACAACATAATTTTGCTATTAGGAAATAAACAAAAAAAAAATTTTTTTTCGACCCACCCTAACGGAGAATGCCAAAATCATGATGGTCCCTTGCGTCGCTCTCTGAGTCATTTCTATTAAACGTTTCTATTTCATTTTTTACTTTTTTTTATTCTTTATATCCGAAAGTCTAAAATCCGTTACTTTTAAAAACTACAACCGACTGCATCTTCTTGAAGATATCTATATCACTAATGAGCTCAACAATAATCTCTAATGTGTAATATAACTGTTATATAGGAGACTGGATAATCAGCAATTTTACAATTCACATATTTCCTGTTTGTTGCTATTTCAAGTTTGCCTTTACACCATTAAATAAACTACAATCTCTTCTCAGGCACCTTAACTGAACACAAATTCACTGTTAAACTCTAGTTCCTTCCACCATTTTGATTTCACATCCAACTTTTGTGACAAATTTATGTCTAGACCGATCTGTCGCCATTATCCTTTTGACAGGTTCGATTCTGAAGTGAGGTTGACAGCAGGATGACTCTAACCTATTTTAACGTTTTGTTTCCCGCTTTTTAACACAATTTAAACATAAACATGAAACTACTAACTAACGTCTCTCCCTTTTTTTAGATATTGTAGTCTTTTTATATTTAGCGGTGTCTTAAAATCACATTGAACTCACTGATGATGGGCTCATGCACCGAAAGCTCTCTGCTAAGTTACCTGTTAGAGCGCGCCCCAGAAAGCACCATATAATGAGTTGAAATGTCCGATCAAAACATACACACCGTACTAACGTAACGAAAAACAAAAGTAAGTTCAATCTGGGTACAATCCACCCTACGGATTCTTTTACAGCCAAAATACCACAACTGACAAAAATGTATGTGAAAAACTAGGTTAATAGGTCGAATACAGACAATTACTCTACTAATCGATAACCCTCTCTCTTTTTCAACAGCTGACCTACATCTGTCAATATTACGGGCGACGTTGCCAAATTAACATATTCTTCAAAAATTCCTGACATTACTATTACATAAACATTTTGCTGAATATATCTGATTTGATTATCTCCTATCTTAATGTTTGGTAGTTTTATTATTAATTTAGTTTAATAACCACGTCCAAGACTCTAAATTTTAAGTATCTAGGTTTGTGTGTATTTCAACTTATGGCTGCTGTGCATATCGGGGCACAACGGGTTGTCCGTCATGCGTAATAAATAAATTAAATACTATATTTATTTGTTAATTATTAAATACATAGCACTTGCTGGATTTCGCTTCTCGTTAGGTCTAGTAGACATACAGAAGATACAGCTATGTATATGTGCCTTAGCTTGTCTCAAATCACATGTTTCCGTTTATCTGCGGAGTGTCTTTCTGTCGAGCTGACTCTTTAATAACGCTATAGCACTAAATTTTTCTAGCCTGAATAAAAATTCAGAGCTTACCAGCCTGCCTCGCAGTATGGCCAATAAGAACACACCGAGCATCCACACATGTTGAACCCTGTAGTCAGAATAGCCTTGATGGCAGCTTTGCTGTTAGGGCAGAATAAGGCTACTTTATTTCTGTGTCGATAATTTAAGATTTTCTGTCTGCATTTGAACACGATTAATGCTTTAGCTTTGGAATAATACAGTAGCATGTTTCCTTAGCCAGTAGGCTTGTGTTATGTTCTCTAGGTGACTTAGTAGTTAAAATACAGAATATAAAGTCAAAATCACTGACAAACGGTCTCACCTTATACCAGGGCATCATCAGATCTACAAGTAACGTAAAAAATCACATACGTAAGCCTACTCAAATATATTGGAGTGGTTTTCCTGTTCGTTAGGTGGGAATTAAAACAACCGATAATAGTCAACTAAGATCACTCACGTCTACTAGAAATATCTATGTTTACTGAATTTATTTACGAGTATTTAAATCTCGTGCCTATATTCCGAACTTTACTTTACTGAACTGACTACTGACTATTATCGACGATGCGGCTCCTTATATACTCGGCAGAATGCTGTTCTGAAAATTTCTCGCCAATGAATTCGGGATGTCGTGCAGTGAACGATTTGTGTCATTTGGAATGATGGAGAATTAGCTGGTTTCTCGGTGCATATACTTCTAGAACTCACGTCCTAAGAAAAATACACCACAACATTAAATGTGATTCACCCTCCAATAAATTAAGCTTAATACCCTTGATGAACTCATGTAATTTCAGCATTATTCGGCTTAGTAATGAAATATTGGAAGGACATTTAATGTGTTCCGTAATTTCAGTAAGTATAGCACCGAAAATGTTCCGTCAGCGAAATACACTTTCGGATTGGGTTCCAGGAAGTTCTCCTCTGACCTCGCTCGCCAGCATAGCCCCCTCTCATTAACTTTAAGTTTGTAATCATTTACTAGCGTTTGATGCGTTGATGAGTGCGTATCGTTGAAGGTTGTAGTTGTATAACTTTTACGTTAGTCTAATAAGAGTAGTATGCTATTTCAATTATAAAAGTAATGATAAAAAATGTTGATTATAAATGAGTGTGAAGTTTAATAAATAATAAATACAAGTGACATTTGGGCTTTTATTTAGGTCTTTAATGAAATACAATGTAAATGCGAGAAATAGCAAATAGAACCAGTGCAAGTTTAATTAAAGCTAGCACTTAATGGTTTGCAAAAGCACCTTTTGTATCGACTATTTTAGATTTGTTATAACAATTCATGTGTTCCTGAACTCTTGTGGAGATTTTTTTGCGTGACTGTCCTATGTTAATAGAATTGCAATCATCACAACTTCTTGAGTAGGCCCCTGATTTTAAATAAGGAAATTAAAACAATCGATAATAGTCAACTAAGATCACTCACGTCTACTAGAGATATTTATATCTACTAAATTGATTTACGAGTATTTAAATCAAGCGCCCATATTTCAAACTTTATTTTACTGAACTGACTACTGACAATTATCGGCGATGCGGCTCCTTATATACTCGGCAGAGCGCTGTTCTAAAAGTTTGCCGCCAACCTTCGAGATGTCGTGCAGTGAACGACTTGTCTCATTTGGAATGACGGAGAATCAGCTGGTTTCTCGATGTATATACTTCTAGAACTTACCTCCTAGGAAAAATACACTACTCTAGGCCTAGTTAAACAATTTAAACTTGTGAAAATATTTCGCTGATCCGCTGAAACCGGTAAATAAAACAACTCGGGTCGTTACTAAGTGTTTATTCATCGAACTTCTACTATACTGCTTTAACTTTTTTTCTCAAAACTAAAACTACAAAAATTAAACGTTGACAAAAATGCTTACTGCTATTACTAAGAATATTATTTTAAAACAAGCCGCACTGATAAGTCCACACAATGAAGTCTTTGTGAGTCTTTACGGATTTTATGGCGCGAAAAGAGTTAATTTTTAACAAAACTATTAAAATGTTGCAAAAACAAACAGTACGTCTTACTAATTTAATTGCTCTGCTACTAGGCAATTTTGAGATAGTTGAGTCGAGTTGAGAGTTGGTCGGGTATGTATCCTATTCCCCGAATTCAACTTTCACAATTCTCAATTCTGAAATGCACCGTGACACTTCTTCCACGATGCATCTGGCATCATTCGGCTTAAATAGGTTTAATTACCACTGACAAGGAATACAAAAGGGTCTAGGAAAAGGATCCGAAGGAAAGGAAAGGACATATCGACCACGTATTGACAGGATAAAGGATGAAGCGAAAGTGGGATCAATAACTTTCACAAAATTTCGTTCTTAAAAGGACGTTGTCGATTACGGTAAGCGGTAGGAGTCCAGGGGGAAGTGCAGTACATGCTAAGAAGAAACACACAATAAAATAAGGTTAAGCTACAAAAATGAGATGTGGAGGGTCGAACCTAACAACCTTAGATCCAATATTGCAGCGTTAGGCTACATCGACTATGTCGCAAAACATGAAATGTGGCTTAAAGTTAAAAATGTCGTTGACACTCCAATAAATCAAACTTAATACCCTTGATGAACTCATGTAATTTCCGCATTATCCGGCTTAATAATGCAATGCTGGAAGGAGATCTAATGGTTTGCAAAAGCATACTAGCACAAAAGCTACACTTATATTGACAATTTTTGAGTTTTTAGATTTGCTATAACAATATATGTGTTCCTTAACTCTTGTGGAGATTTGTTTGCGTGACTGTTCTATGTTAATAGAGTTGCAATCATCACAACTTATTGAGTAGGCCCCTGAATTTAAATAAGGGAATTAAAACAATCGATAATAGTCAACTAAGATCACTCACATCTACTAGAAATGATTATATTTACTACTGAATTGATTTACGAGTATTTAAATCTCGCGGCTATATCGTGGGTATACTGTGAAAACTGACCAAGTCAAGCCATCATAGTTTGTAAATAAATCAATTTAAAGGTTTGCAGTTTTTTTCGGGATTTAGAGTTTATAGATAAAGCAAAATATTCGTTCTTTTTTCTTTTTAATATTATAATATGGATTTCATAAATTAATTTAGTACTTAATATTGTTGTTACCTTTAACAAATTTGAAAAAATTGACTATTTATTATAAAACTGAAAAAAAAACTTTATAACATGGGCCTAAAGAAAACCCGTTGCTTCTGAGAAGCCCGTTCTAAGAAAAGAATTTGAAACAAATGATAGGAGAAAAAATTAAACGATGCAGCGAACTTGTGTGTAGGGAGAATTTAACGAAAATTGCAAGGTAAGTTAATTAAAGAAAAATGACACTAATCACTAAAATGACATATTAAGTCAATACCAAAGTTTACTGAATAAAATACATTATTTAATGTAATGTAATTTAAGTAATTATTTAAAATACATTATTTTATTCAGTAAACTTTGTCAATACTATATTTGCATTAAACGTTCTAACAGCTTCGCCAAATACTTTCCAAAATACTCAAGCCGGGCGTGTTTGAGCAGAAAAAAAAGCAGTAATTTATTAAGCAACGTAGCGCGCCAATCCTCCAATTCATTAAAGTTTCACCTGGAAATACCTTTTACGCGAACGTGATTGAACTAAGTAACCAAAGGAAATTCTTAACGAAATTTGTAGAAATGTCGGGCTACCAATTGCCCCCCATCACAACCCCCCCGTCATCCTGTACCCCACCCAAAGTTGTCTGAAGTTAGCGTCATTAAGGGGCCTTCACCAAGACGGCTGTAAAGCGCTGCACGTGACTGAAAATTCGTTACTTCTTGAGCTGGATTTTTTTTTGTTTTGTTTTATTTAGTAACGAGAGCAGTTATTTTATGAACTTTTAGGTAAATATTTATGTACTGTTTCATTACTAAAAAAAGTGCATTTTTAATGTTTTCAATCCTTTAAAATGAATTAAAATTTTTTTTTTTTATATTAATTTTTAATCAGTGGTAATTAAGTTAAGACGGATGAAATCCTTGATATGATGGAGGAAAGAGGACAATATATATAACAATCAAATGAAGCACCAAGAGACAATTCGCAATGTAAAAACAAAGATAAAAGAAGCGAAGGAACGCTAGTTGAAGGAGAGGCGACAGAAACTACTACTACCCCAACATGTACAAAAAGATTAAAGAATTAACAACTAGAAGGAAAAACAGTATTCAGACAACTTGAAGCTCATTGACGCATGGAAGGATTACGCAGAACAACTTTCTAATGATGGACGCAGAGTGACAGAAGACTAAGATTACGACATGACTGGATCCGAAATACTAAGATATGGATAAAGCCATTTCAGACAGAGCCAAGAGCAAAAAAACGACAAAACACCAGGTTACGACAACATACAGGGAGATATCATAAAATTCCTATGCGAAATGGATGACCACTTCTTTGATTTTCTGATAGGCCTTTTTGATACGACAAAGGGGAGATTCCGGAAGAATGGCTACGATCAACGGGTCCGGTTAAGTTAAAGGGACGTCTAAAACCCCATTTTTTTTGAAAATTTTTACATAGAATGTTGGGTGTGGTCAAAATATTGATAAAAAAGTGAGGATGATTGGAAAAAATTCAAAATTTTGGAAATTATGAAGTTTTTTCTACAAATGTTAAATACGTAATTATTGCCGGCTTGCACAAGGTTTTTTAGCTCTTAATTTTGCTATAATTAAAAAATATATATTATATTGGGGTAATTGTTGAACTTTTTGGGGGCTCTAATTGTAAATTTATAGCATTTTTTATCGCTTTGTACCCCTTTCAATTACATATTTTGCATTTTATACACAAGAAAAATAAAACAACAACCTTATTGACAAAAACGGCAGTGGCTTCACTATGTCCCTAGTAGTATTTTTTGGTTTTGTCTGGAACACTTTTTAGTTAAATGGGTTGGCTGTGGACTCAGGCATAATATAGTTAAATTTTACATTACATGAACAAAACACATTTATCAGGTGTTAAAAAATAAGTATTATTTATTGAAATTATTTGATATTTTATGCAATTTAATATAAAATAAGTATAAATTTTGAAAAAAAAAAACATAATTTAAGATATTTAATTATTAATAGGTAAATAATAACGATGAGGCTTAATGTAAATTAACTTATAGTCAAAACAATAAATATCTTTAAGTTCATTATAGGCATTAAGAATAGGAATAAGGCATAGGAATTATGCTTTATCCCTGTTCCTAATGGGCATAACACGGAGCTGCCGCCCCGCTCAAACGACTACCTAACCCACTATTTAGCAAAACAAAGATAAGAATACAAATTCACGGTCTCATGAAATCTATATAATTTTTTCAAAGCTACACGTGTTTCGCTCCTATTGGAGCATTATTAGGCCTAGACCTACACAGATCACATTACAACTCATTGTAATTGAGTATGTGTATGAGTAGTAATGTGATCTGTGTAGGTCTAGGCCTGATGATGCTCCGATAGGAGCGAAACACGTGTAGTTTTTAAAAAAATATATGGATTTCATGAGACCGTGACTTTGTGTTCTTACCTTTGTTTTGTTTTTGTTTGGTCTCTTAGAGAAAAATGGATGATACGTTTCCACTATTTAGCGCCAACCCAAGGTTCCAATGCCTTTTTGCAATCCCAACTCCATAGGTGCGTCAACCACACAGTCTCATGTGCGCATATTTTTATCATATTTGATAGACAGATGACAAGACAGAAAATTGCGATAATCGCACTAGTACAGTATCCACTCCCAACAAATAATATTTGTTGACGTAAGTGACATTTGACAGTCTTTTTTATTTATGAATTAATCCGTATTTACATATTTGATATTCCTGATTTGCCTGAAGAACTTTGAGTTTTATGACTTAAAGAAGTGATGTAAGTCCTTCTAAGTTACAGAATTTGCTTACTTAAGGCTTTAAATTTAAATTAATAGCATATATAATGGTCAATGTGATGCCTAGTCGCAAATAGAGTGTCGTTAAGCCGGGTGTAATTGTGAATTAAACATAGGTGGAAAATATTTTATAATTTTTTAAATTTTGCATTTTTTTACTTTAAACTCAACATTCTATGTAAAAATTTTCAAAAAAAAATCGGTTTTCAGACGTCCCTTTAACTTTACCGGACCCCGATCAACCTTTGCAGCCCTACCTAAAACACTAAACGTAAAATACTGTGATTAACACCGATTACTAAGCCTGATAGATCACATTAGCAAAATTTTCACCAAAATCAGACTCAATAGAATTTATAACAAATGCGAAGCAAATATATCGAAGTCTCAATTTAGATTCCGAACCGCATTGGGCACAAGACAAGCGATCTTCAGTCTGCAAGTTCATTTAAAGACGCAGACATGCACAAGAACGACTATTTCAATTGTGTTTGAATGTCAAACCTAATAGACTCGTGGAAATGTTCAGGAAGATATTGATGCCTAGGATAATCAGTCTCTATTGGAACCAAAGTACTAAGATCGAGATGGGGAACTTAGACAGAGGAAAGATGAATGCGTAATATTGAATTTGCTGTAGGCATGTACGCAGGGGTAATGGGTTGGAGGGCCTATGTTAGCTGATCACCTCTTGTTGTTCGAGGTAATATGACTGGTGTGCGTTATATTGATTATTTATAGGACACAAACTATTAATCTAAAGGGCCGTTTACACGTCCTTTTTCAGCAAGGCAACGCACGTTCCCTTATTACTCGTCATACTACGGACTTTCTTCAAGAAGCAGGCGACTGTTTTATTTGTGTAACATGGGGAGGAGATTAATCACTTTGCCCCATTCTTGATATATGACTACTTTATTGGCAAAAAATTAAGCTAAATAAAACGTACCTTTGTCACTTTTATGTCAGTGAGTATAATTCGGGTAATTACCATAAAATAAATAATTTCTACATATGGATTAAGTTTTACTCTTAAAATATTGTTTACAGTTAATAAAGTTAAAGTAGTTAATTAATTAACAATAAAATCATTGTTTGAATCTTATTGATTCCAACTTTATTTTTATCATAAAATTAATATTGTAAGTAGCTAGACAACAAATTTTGGACAATGGATATCAGTTTTACGACTTAACGGAAATCGTTATTATTTATATTATTTCTACAGAGAGGAAACGCGGAGTTTTTATGCTGGCACCGTGGCAATTTAATGGCATCAATAAACTTACTTTTTAAGGACGTTATAAAAAATAAACTGCTATTGCTAATAAACCGATTTATTTGTCTACTTTATGAGACCTTGTTCATATGGGTTTAAGTATCTGCAACAAGTTAATATTCAGTTTTTATTATCGTTTTACAGAAGCCCCTTAAAACGTTTTATTAATGTTGTTTGATAAAAATAGGACACTGAAATTTTTTATTACCACTGTACTAGTTATTTCGTGATAAGTGAAGTAAGTAGGAAAAAACATCGATCAAATTACTTCACCAATATAAAGTTAAAATAACTATCGCTTATAAGATTTGGAAGAAATATATCATGGGTATACTGCGGGATGATTTAAAGTAATCGTCAAAGAAATCAACTTTTTTATAATTAATAATAAAGGGCAATTTAATCAGGAAAAAGGGCTCTTTTCAATGAGAGTTTAAAAAAAGTTGCTTTCCGTTTGAAAAAAAAAGTTTGGGTTAATTTGGACCCCCCCCTGTAGGTGAAAAAATACAAAAACTATCTTAACATGTGAAAAAAATAAACAAAAATCGACGGGTCTCAGGAATTTTGCGAGATAAATTTTGATTAGTTTTAACTGAATTTATTCCAGTTAAAGTCACCACACTGTATATATTTATTATATATAGCACCACGCACGTTCTATTTACCCTCCAATTTATCCTTCTTTGTACTGGGTCCGATGATTGCCAGCCTCTACGGGCAATCTCGTCTGAGCGAAAGAAAAATCGGAATCAAATTTGCGACATTTCCAAGGCAATTTAAAAAGGCATTACCCTTAAAGAATAGAGGCGCATTTTTCCGACTGACCGGCGAAAATAGTTTCGACCAAGCCCGCATGGGCCTCACGTTTAGTTGAAACTTAAACTAATTTACGAAACTGGGAGATTAAAATCTGGGAAAGTTTCAGGTCAAGTAGAAAGACTTCATTTACTTTTTTGTGAATAGGTTCAAAAAGTCCAGATGCTTGCATCGAGGTTAAATTAACTTGTAACAGCTATTATGAATTTACTGAAATTCAATGCTAAATATGTTTAATCAAAAAATCCGTTTCTTAAATTCAAATAAAGTATTTTTCGCTGTATACTGAATATCAAAGCCTACACTGAAATACAGACTGAAATAATGTTGATGCGCGTTCATAATTAACGCGCGCAAAGTACGATGTCACGTGTAAATTAGGCATAACTGACAGCTGTTCACAACAGATTTATAAATTTATAACCTGCGCATATAACCTATATCTTTTACTTCATTTTTTCGGTTATTTACTGATTGCGTCATTTTGATATTCGTCAAGTTGCGTGTGCTTGTACTTATTTACTTTCAAGTAGTAATTCTTAATTACTTCGTTTATTACTGACTGTCGCCGTAGTGAGCTTCTGATTTATTATGTATCGAATTATGGGCCTCTTTATGATAAGGCTGTTAAAAGTAATAAAACTCCTGGGATTTTTATTGCAATATGATATTACAAGTGAATTTGTACTTGCAAATTGATAATATCTGATGATTTTATTATAATTTTAGTTCCTAAAGTAGTAAAGGTTCGTTTTAAATATTTAAGAAAAGACTGTTCAAAGAAAGAAGCGTTCAACAATTCTATTTTACTGACGGGTCCTAGTCTGCATAGTGTATACAATATGGATGCTAAATTTGTCTAAATTTGGTTTGTGCATCAGCAAAACAGATCTTGAACTTCTCCAGGACTTCACTTTTATACCTATAGTAGACAATTGTAAAAAATCATCTATAAAAGTCACAAATGATATGTGTTAAATTACTTATGTTTCTTGGATTATATTTTTCTTATCACTTATAATCGCTTCTTAGTGCTTGTTATGCTATAAATAATATTCCGGCAACACTAACCGGTTTACAGGGACTATTTCTAGGGAGTTGAGTTTGTTCGACAGTCTTGATTTAAAAGTTCTAAACAACAAGAACAACTCCCTAGATCTGATAGGTTCCAGAAACCCTGTTAAATTTAAATGATGAAAAAATAAGAACCTATCAGGCCGGCTTCGTTCTCTAGTAGTATACATTTCAATATTGTATATATTACATTTCAATTCTTCCCATCACCTGATATCACTGCATATAGATTTATATCAAAACAAGGCTGTGTCCGAAAATAAAATTACTGCAGAATGCAGCAGCTGATTCCAAGATATTCCACAAGCAAAACCCAACTCCTCTACACGCTCAATAAAATTGGTAATACTACCAGAACCAACAAAATGTAACTGCCATTTTGAAATTGTTGAAAAACTCTTCGCCAGCTCATCGGAACCTAACGGATTCGTGACATCGTTAGCATTAGCAGAAGTAAACACAGGTGCATTCTGCTTCAAGGTGGAATTAGATTGGGGAGGAAAGGAATAGTTCCTCGATGGGGAATAATAAGAACACGTTATTGGTTTAACTGGATCCTGTGAATAAACGTTCGTAGAAGGAATGGTGTGAAGTGACTGAACTAAATGTGTCGAAGTGTGGTCACAAAAAGTTGGTGCTGTTCGAGTGAACTGAATTGAAGCAGGCCGAAACGAACAACAGGGACCTAGATTTACAGATACCGTCGAAGGAATCACATTGGGTGAAAGATGCTGTGAGACTTCTCTGAGCTTGAGAAACAGGAAGAAGATGATCCAGAAGGGAGTCCTCTCCAGGGGAAGCTTCAATAATAACCGGCACCTGCAAAATTTCTTCTAAACTCGTTGTCAAAGTTCGCTTAGCCATTTCTAACCTATCAATAATAGAATTTAACTGAGTAGACAAACTCATTACTTCTTCAGAAAAATCAGGGTGAAATTCTAATAACTTCTTGAAATGACCCTGGATATGTAAGGCCTTAGACCGCAACCTACTATACTCTTTATTAATATTTAATTCACTAAGACCTGAGATAACACTTTCCAATAAATTACACTTTCCTGTACAAATATCGACTTCGTTATCAGGGTCCAATTCTATTACCTCAAACATCGGCAAGCTATTAAGTTTCTCTAATTTCAAATATAACCTTAAACGTTGACGCTTTTCCATAAGAGTACCAGCAGTAATAGCACCTCGAGATGATAGCTCATACTCAAGCTCGTCCAGCTTCAATTTATTTATATCCATTTTCTATTGTGTATTGCGATCTAACATGAGCAACTAAGCCGCTAACAAGGTACGGTGCACACAGTGCAATCCATCCTGTTCCAAAAAAAAAAATTTTTAAATCTGAAGTCCCGGGTTTGTACTGCCCCTAACCTACGTTAAAATCCCAATGACAGTATAAACGCTTTACGGAGTTGCAACACTAATAGCTAGTTAGTTAGTAAAACACCTCAGTAAGATTCTCCCCAACCTAGAAGAAATATACCTAATAATATATCTATAATAACCATATCTAATATAAAATCCTATCTAAATTTTTTTTTAAATTTTAAAAAAATAACTTAAGGTTGTTCGGCTCTAGTATTCTAGTAACAAAGCAATTATAAGTAATTCTTACAGATATCTTTAGTTCCCCTTACCCCTCACTAGTAAATAGTCTTAATTCTCCGTGTATCTTTCCTATAATCCTCTGCCCTTCTTTTGATATCTGTATCTGGAAATGAATTTTTTTTTTCCTATCAAGTATAAATTTGCTTATTAATCATGTGGTTTTTTTCTTCAATATTCACAACAAATTTTGTATTAATCTACGTTCTTTTAAGATCACAGTTCTTGTTTGGTTATATTGCTTGTTCGTGTATTTTTACGCCCATTATGTCATGATTATATTTCTTTATAGTAACTCATTTCATTGATTGACATTTTTTCCACGTCACTCCAAGATTGCAATGTGACTTTATTGTAATTTGTTACGTAAACTCAACTGTCCTCCCTGACGATGGACACTGCTGTGTCTAAAACATGCTTGGAGCCTTTTTAAGATAACGTGTGATACGTAGGGCATCCATTTAAAATAGAAAAGTTTGAGGTCAATAAAATATCCATTATTCCCAGGCATCAATATCTAAGTTACCGTTTTTTTTTTTTTTTTTTTTTTTTTTTTTATTATAAGAAGTTATTAAGTTATTACGGCTGCTTTATTTTGAAATAAAATCACTGTATATTAGACACTTATAAAATGTAAAAATTAAAAAATTAACTATAAAAGTCACAAAATACCTGATTCCATTGTTTCACTACTTAATTTGATACTACTAGTGAGAGTATAATGGGGTAGTGTCTGTAATTTTAGAGTGTAATATAAAATATACCGAAATATTAAACTATTGGGTAGATTTTTCCCTTTTATACCTAGTTCATAAAAAACATAGTCTTAAATATCCTTGTATTTCTCCTACAATCACTGTCGTTCTTTTGATGCTGGTATCTGACTATGGATTTGCTTCTTAGTATCAAGTAAAAATTGACTATCCACAACAAATTCTATTAATCTTCTTTCTTTAAGGATCACAGTTCTTGTTTAACTGTACTGCTTGTTCGTGTATTATGACCCCTCATTATGTCCCTATTATGTACCACAATTGTATTCTTTTATTTTAACCCGATTCAAATAACAATTTCCCAAAGAGTGATGAATTAATGCGCTGGTTGGTGAGTGGATATCAGATTCCTCTTTGTCGATGTCAATGTCATTTTATTGTAATTTTTTACATAAACTCAAGCCTTATACTTCCTGATGATGGCCACGACTATGTCTAAAACGTGTTGGGAGTTTTTAGCTAGTTCCTGTTTTTCCAAAAAAAGAATACAGTATTATATTTAAAATATCCGAGTGGAGGGAATCTGTTTTGCTTTAAACATAATTATTTCTTGATACTACTTAGATACTATTTACATTGACGAACAGAAAAAGCAATATAAAGTTTTATTACTTTTTTATGACTTTCCCTTAGACCACACGTCTAATTCATCTAAAGCAAACCAATCGGTTACCGTGAAACGTGCATTACCACCAAGAATTCTCATATTACCATTATTTTCTAAAAGCCACAGTCACAAATCACCAAAAAAAGCTTAATTAAAAAGGCATGAACCGATCCGAAAAATAAGAACATAAATCTCTTCAAGCAAGGTGTGTTTACAACCAGCAAAAGCACTAGATCGCTGAGAACCGCAGCTTTATGGATTAACTGCAACGAGTTTTTATATGTAGATATGATGTTTTATTTTATAATTTGTGAATATGCATCATAAATGTACTACGTAAATATAAATTTGGATATTTTAAGAGTATAGCTAACATTAAGGTAAATTAAAAATAAAATCTGTTCAGCTATCAGCTATAATAATTTTTTTTGTTAAGTTTATTTGGTAAATATCCGGATTATGCGTCATTGTAAATAATACACTGCACGACA
This sequence comes from Anthonomus grandis grandis, assembly GCF_022605725.1. Taxonomy (NCBI): domain Eukaryota; kingdom Metazoa; phylum Arthropoda; class Insecta; order Coleoptera; family Curculionidae; genus Anthonomus; species Anthonomus grandis. The sequence goes on from NC_065552.1 coordinate 35,463,436, forward strand.
TCTCGAGGGTTAAGCAGGAATCTTCCGGAGCAGCGTTCTGCCGAGTATATAAAGAGCCGCATCAACGATAATACTCAGTTGTCAGTTCAGTGAAGTAAAGTTCGGAATATTGCCGCGAAATTTAAATAAATACAGTAAAAATTAATATCACTAGTAGTGGTAAGTGATCCTGTTCTCGTAGTGAAAATATTTTCAATTGTTTTAATTTACACCTAACAAACAGGAAAGACCTTACAATATTTGTATATGCATTTTGACAAAAGTTAATAAATCTAATTAGTTTGTGCATATACCGATGTCAGATTTGCATAAAGTTGTATTAAAATTTAAGCTAGGAACTCGTTGACATCGGAAAAGCGAACACTCCTTAAATTAATGGTTAATAAATTACTATAAGGACTGGGCTCTTCGATTAACGCAACTGCACCGGTATCTGCGTCGTTCATAATTTAGGGCTAAAAGATGGGGGAAAATACTGTGAAATCTGACAGTTTTGATTAAAAGACCGATTTTCTATGTAATAAAACGAAAAATCCATTATTTACATATAGCAAAAGTATATATATGTTACAGGTAAAGTTAGAATAACGGTTAAACTGCACAATACCCAGAAAACATGGGTAAAGTCCGAAATAATATTGAAATCACACATATATCGTATTTTACCCGGGTAAACCGCATTCTATCCGCTTTTGCGTGGGTAAAGTTGGATGTAGGAATTATTATTGCATCATCTTTCACCACGTTCAGTTCAGTTCTAAAATGGCAACCGAAGAGAGTGGACGTGCGCGTTTAGCACAGCGTTTTTATGAAGTTTTTAACGAGTTGGTGTCTACGAAAAGTGCAAATAGTTTTTATTTTAATAATGAACAATACCAAGAAATGTTAGAATCAGTTAAGTTGGAAAAAAACTCTAAAACTAAGACTACGCTACAACATCGGCGGTTGAAGAGGTTTGACATATGTTCTGTTAGAGACGTTGAAAAGCTTATTGCTCGTGTATCGTCAGGTGAATCTAGCATTAAATATTACGTTACAAACGACGAAATGTTTGACATTTTGAATGATGCACATTTAGCTATAGGACATGGCGGTAAGCACCGTATGGAAAGCGAATATAAAAAAAAGTACAAGAATATAACTCAAGATGATATTAAGTTATATCTGCGCTTGTGTGAAGGGTGCCAAAAGAAACTGAGAAAAAAGGACTTGTGGTTAAATCAATGGTTTTTTCGGAGATGAACAGCCGTTGTCAAGTGGATCTAATTGACATGCAATCCCATCCGAATACAAATTTATTATGGTGTATCAGGACTACTCAACTAAGTTTATTCAAATACGTCCATTAACGTCGAAAAGGGCTGAGGAAGTAGCTAATAGCCTGGTAGACATAATATTTTGTATTTTCGATGCCTCATCACTACAATCGGACAACCATGTCATTGAAGAGTTATGTACGATGTGGAGAGGCCTTAAACTAGTCCATGGGAAATCACGTCACAGTCAGTCACAAGGCAGCGTGGAAAGACCAAATCACGATATACAGAACATGCTTATGACGTGGATGGACGATGAAAACTGCACGCGATGTTTAAAAGGTCTAAGATTTGTTCAGTTAATAAAAAATAGGGCATACCATGATGGGATAAAACAATCTCCTTATGCTGCCATGTTTGGGCATAATATTAAAGTCGGCCTATCCACATCAGCTTTTCCAAAAGAAGGTATTGAAAATCTACGAACCGAAGAAGAGCTCGAGAAAGTGGTAAGGGAATTTGATTTAGATGAACAGCCTCAACAAGAAATAAATACAAACCAGTCTATGGATAGTGACCCAGAACCAGACAATTTGCAAGAAGATATTACTGAAGGTGGCAATACGGAAAATGGCAACAATAATTATCGAGAAAACGCTAGTAATACAGAAAATCAGAGCAAGTGTGTAGACTGTGACAATTTAAATACATCAGGGAATATAAGGTGTGAATTTTGCTTGTACCAAAGGAATATACAGTCAGTGGCGGCTTTTGGGGTAGAGCCACAGTGCCATGGCTCTACCTAATAAACGTTGAAAATAAAAAAAAAAATTATTTTTTAAATTTTACTTCAGTCCAAAAAAAAAATATCTGTATATTAATATTTAATACCAATTATAAAATTAAAATACTGGAACGCAGCCAGTGCAAGATTCCGCAAATTTCGCTAATGCGAAATCGAAGACGTAGTTGTCGCGCCAGGCCTTGTATCGATGCATGTTACATCGAATAATCACAGCAAATGTCCTTGAAACAACGTGGTAAAGCTACAGCAAATTAAATAATTTTGGGCCAGGCTCCAAACCAATAGAATCTTTTCTAGCAAAACGTGCGTGATATTGTTTGTTTTGATTATTCATCGGGCGTTCGCGGTTCCGTAGAGATCTTTTATTTTATTTAGCTGGCGTTTTCGGCTTTGTTGGTGTTTTTTATTTTTATTAAATATTAAAAACAATGAATAAAATTAGTTTTTTAAAAGCAAATCCATTTCCAAATTAGATCAAGGTTTGGCCCTACCTCCCTGAACTGTCGAGCCGTCACTGTATACAGTCAAACAGGCTAGACGCAAAAAGAAATTTAGAAAATCAAGCAAAGAAGATGGAAGCTTTATCTAATTCAAAGTTTCCCCCATGTTCTGTTGGAGATACAGTGAGAGTAAAAATTCCAGACGTTGATCGAGGAAGGGGTGATTTTATAAACATTCTCATGACAGTTATCGAGAAAACTGACGACGATTTGTATAAACTAGCGAACAAGAGAGGAACTATCGAAGAAATATTTTTCAGGAACCAATTTTCTGTGTGCAGTGAGAAGCTTATTGAGACCGGAAAAGAAAAATTTAAGACAACCTGCAAACGAACAGTCACTTTTAGGAGGTCAAGGTTATAAACGATGCAACTGTAAAAGTAAATGCATGCCCAATAAATGTAAATCTATTGGAAATCTTTGTAATTCGAAATGTCACAGCAGCTTGTCTTGCTTGAATAAATAGATTATATTATCTTTTACTTTGTTAGGATACAGTTTTAGTGTAACCTTTGATTTGTAAAATCTGTTTTTTTAATTAAATAAATTTCTCCAAATATTTATGGCGTTATTTTTTAACATTTACCACGCCAAGGCGGATAGAACGCGGTTTACCCGGGTAAAGCCCGAAACGTGTACAATTTTATTAATATTTTGGACTTTACCCATGTTTTCTGGGTATTGTGCAGTTTATCCGGGTAAACCTAAGTTTAACCGTTATTCTAACTTTACCCGTAACATATATATAAATTTCTCGACTGACTAGTTAAAAAGTAACATTTTAAACTTTGGGAGTGCAGTCAAAGTATGAAAATGATAAGTCTAGGTTATGTGGAAGCCTATATTGCATTGTCTAGATGTCGAGTTTCATTACACTCTTTATCAGAACTGACTGCAACTTATTTACACATTTTTATTACATTAATTTAAATTAAAGCTAGTGAAGAAACGACCAAATTTACTACATAGTTTTACTAATCACTGTCTCTCTTAGGTGGATAATAAAAATGGCGAAACCATAAAACCTTCTATGCGCAGGCCTATGCTGATGACGTACTGGTTATAGTAACAGGCAAATTCATTAAGGTAGTGTGTGATCGTATGCAGGATCATCCAAAGGTGGTACGTGAAAACGGGCCTCTCTGTCAACCCTAACAAAACAGAGCTTATGCTTTCACGAAAAGAATAAATCCTGCAGAATTAAGGCCGCCATTATTGTACCAGAAACCGCTGCACATCAGGCAAGAGGTCAAGTATCTGGACAGCAAGCTTGAAGCTATCGTGGAGCAAACATGTCATCGAGGCAGGAACAAAGGTCAACATCCTATGGCAACTTTAAAGGGTAGTTGGCAGGAGGTAGGGTATAAAGCCCAATATCCTGCAATGGCTATACACTGCTGTAATCGGATTTAAAATAGTTTACGGCTCGGTGGTCTGGTGCACGGCAACAAATGAATAAATAATGTCTTTATTATAACAAAATGTACAAAATCCATAAAATCTATCTTGAGTTGGAAAATATGCATAAAACTAAAAAAGAAGAAAAAAAATATACACATTTTCCCTTTAAATTATAAGGAGATCATCTGTAACGTGAGAAAATGCGACCTTGATTTTACTCGAAAACCAGCAATCAACATGCACTTAAGTGAATTCTGAAGTTCATTATACACCGAAACAGCATTAAAACGAAAACATCTGTGAAATAAGGCAGAATGAAAACGAGGAGCCGATAATTTACTTATACTTCTTAGATTGACGTCGTGCACATCATAATAGGAAGTACTAAGGACTCGCATAATTTCTTACGTACTTTGTAGTTAATAATACTTCTATTAGCGTACAATAGTTTAAGCGCAAAATAGGATTTTTTAATTACGTCAGAAACGTGCATTTTGTATCTCAAGTCCTTCTCGAAAATTACACCAAGATTCTTAATGTTTAACTATTTTTAACTGCGTTCCCTCCACAAATTGATGTAGATTATCCAAGACAATTTTTTTTTTTTTTTTTTGAAGAGAAACACATTACAGAACACTTGCTAGGATTTAATTTTAAATTATTGCTAGACGAGAAAGATGAAATACATGACAAATCTTCATTTATTCTACTACAACCCACCAATACGTTATCAGCTTTAAAAGAATAATAAATTTGCGTATCATCCGCAAAGCCCTGAATACTGCAATATTTAACAACCTTATACATGTCTGCTATGTACATTAGAAATAAGATAGGACCCAAGACGGATCCTTGTGGTACCCCAGAACTTATATAAGAGCGGTTTTACTGAGCTTGATTTTCTAATACCACCAGTTGCTTTCTTTCAGAAAAATACGACCTATAGAAGTTTAGTAAATTATTATCGAATCCATAATAGGTCAATTTTGCCAAAAGCAGGCTGCGTATTGAAAGCTTTAGAAAAGTCAACCAATACAAGCGCCGTAGTATCACCTCTCTCCAAAGCCTCAATGATTTCTTGAGTAACTTTTAACAAGGCAGCTCATGTGGTGCTGTGCCGCTTTCGAAAACCAGACTGGCCCTGCGGGATTATGTTATTTGTGATAAAGAAATCATAAATCTGTGGCTGAATAAACTTTTCCAAAACATTCGAAATTATTGGAATAATGGATATAGGTCCTAAGGTCGCAATAGTCTTTTAGACTGCTGATTTTAAATCCAACTTTCAAACATCAGGAAAACAACCTCTTTCCAAACAGGAGTTTATAACATGAGTCAAGTGAGGAGCAAGATGATGAATACAATGTTGAAGCATATTCGCTGGGATGCAGTCACTACCACAGGCAGTAAATTTGAGATCTAAAACTATTTTTGAAATTTCTGCTACAGTGGCTAAGCGAAATGAGAACTGGAGAGCAGAACTAAATGTATGATTAAGAAAATATTCGACTGCCTCTGGGCAGTTATCTGAAGGACTATAGACTGATGGATAGTAATCATTTAGTTTGTCAGAATTTTGAAGGTTTTCAGGTATAGTACAATTTTCATAGTTTTTTACGATTGCTGCTTTTTTGATGAAATGCTGTGCCAAATATGCTTTCTTTTCCTGCCTAATCATCCCCACCACCGAATTTCGTAGTTGCTTGTAGAATAGCCAATCGGGTAAGCTCTTAGACTTTTTAAATCTCGATAACACTTTATTTTTTTCAAAATCATTCCTGTCAAAAAACCTAAAAAGAAGATGCGGTAAGACCTATATTTTACTTGTTCATTTTTAACCTTAATCCTAACGTCACAAACTATTGCAATACAAAATGTAACAATAAATAGGTCTTCAAATGCCGGTCTCGGCATTACAGGTGCGTTAAGAACCATACCAGGTGTAGCACTTAAGATCCTGAGCTTGCAGGAACTCCTACTGTAGATTCAAAGAGGGAAGCTAGTAATTTATGTAAAGATAAAGGATAGCGCTACATAGCAATAAGGGATAGCAGGGCATAGATCTATCACCAAACTGGTAGAGAAGGAAATGCCAATTATGCTGCCTCTCAATGCAAATCCAGAGGACACTGTGTGGTTCGTTTGAGGTTGACATAGCAAGCAGGAAAGAATGACCTAACATAGAGGCTCGACCTCGAAAGGATTTGCAAATATGGTACACAGACGGTTCATGAATGGCCCACACAGGGTTGTCAGGGGCTGGAGTGTATCGTAGCGATATCGATCAACGACCAGCTTTCTCGCTTGAAAAACATTCGTCAGAATTGGAAGTGTTCGCAATTATCGAGGTGGCCACCAGGCAAGAAATCAAACAGGGCCCGAAGACTGAAATAATCATTTACTCTGCTATCCAGGCTGCTTTGGAATTTGAAAAATCTTTTATGACTATGTTTATCTGAACCATTTAAAATATACCTACCTACTCTTACATGAAGGATATTTACATGAACATTTTAATCAATTTTTTAATTGTCGAAAGGGAATGAGACATATTTAAAAAATGATAAATATTTAAAAGGTGTAACATCTTGGTTGAAACCAACTGAATTTGATTTTATTAAAGACTAAAAATTCACTAAAATCAGTCAATGTCAACGTCATTTCTGTCAATTCCTGTCAATTTTTCCAACCAAGATGGCCGACATACAATTCCGATTTTCACAATATAAGCTTCATACATCTGACATACGGTTTATCGTGTATTAAACGACGAGTAATATAACAAACTTAGATGGGGTTATTGTTATAATTACGTTTAGTTTAGGCCGAGACGCAACCTTAATAATTAACATTTAAGGCGTGGATTAATTAATGTACTTTCGTGCGTTGGCTGTTGTAGCCGTTTCATGATTTTGGTTGTTTATCGTGAAAGTGTTAATCCAAAGGTTGTCAAACATTTCTCTTGCCTGATGCCAGCTTATTAATTTATTTTATATTTATATTAAATAATATTTAACAATATTCTGAGTGCATTTTTGAAATTTTTACACAACACAAATATTCCTAAAGGCTCTTCATTTTACCCCATTAGTATTCTATTAATCACGTGCCCTCCGCCTATGTGATTTGGGGTCATATTGTCAGACTGTCGGGTGGGTAATTTAAAAAGCATCTAGGCCATATCTCGGTCACGTGTCGCATGGGGGGGACGCACAGGTTTAATGCTCGTTTAGTTAGTCAACAGTGACCAGAAGGACGCACGTTGATGTCATTAAGCTGTCACTGTTTTTTTTCTGTTCAAATTACTGATAATATTGTCATGCGGCAGCGTGTGTCGTGCAGATTAATGTGAGATTTTTTACGCATTTGTTAACGTCGTTTATCAAAAATTCGTTATGGGGGGGCTGTGAAATAATTACGATTGGTTCGCCTAAAGTAAAAAATTTAAATGTATATACTCTTCTACTTTTTTAGTATGAAACAGAAAGAGAACTTAGGAAAAGAAAATTCTAAAATATTAAATTATTACTAGTAAAAAAAAATATTTTGTACAAAGGTTATATAAAACTATAAAATTATAAAAAACGCACGCCAATGTTAATCCGAAAGTGACGTTTTTTATACGCCTTGCGCAAATTTTAGAGTGTGCAATCTTTGCACATGCTTACCTCAAAGCTGAAATTCCTGGTAAAAATTTGTATCTAGTATCTAGTAGTGGTATCTATTTGTAAGGCCAACATTGCCAAATTTTCTCTGGCGTAACGTATTTATTGGTGTCATATTTCTTGACAAGTAACTTAAGTATTAAGTAAGTCTTTAGGGTGTTTTTCGTCAGTCTAATCATCCTAAAGTTATTGCAATAATGTGAATTCGGCTTTTTGTGAATGGGAATGAATGTAGACTCTAGCAATTCTGTTAAAATTGGACCAGAGTTATATATTTGTTATAGTAGCTTTAGGAAGAGAGCCAAGTTTTCTTCATCAATTAACTTAATAGTTTCTGGATAAATATTGTCTGGTCCTGGACCCTTATTGTTCTTCACTTGGTTGTGTAGGTTAAAGTTTATATTTAGTTATAGTAGAACCTTCGTTACTATTACTAGTAAATAATTTCATAATTTTTTTTGTACAAATTGAAATTATTAAGTCTACTAGTTCCTCACACCTTTCTCTGATCCAGTCCTCTCTGATTTTCCTTATGGGTTGAGGCCTATAAAAATAACAACATTAATCCTAAAAACGGAAATATTTTTTTACCTAATTTAGTAAAGTAAATTACGAATTTCATTTGAAACGTTTTTCTATATTCTCCCGACCCTCTTACACTATTTCACGCTAATATACTATTCCTCTTCTCAAAATAAATTCGCAGGCGATAAAAGAACACAGGAAGACAATAGAGAAAAAGGGGACGACAGAATAATTAATTGAACCAGTCTTTGTTCCCCTTTAGAAGAAAAAGCGTTAAAACTTTCAGAAACTTTAATACCGACAAAGACAGGAAAAATCCCATTTTCTCGGCGGGGTTTGCAAACGGACTAAAACGCCCTGATTTCGTCATTACCGCGCCTAATAGGATAGGAAACTTGTCCAGGATCCGAGGGTGGTAAATCGATTTAATAAGGTTTTCACAATTTTCCCCGTCTTTCTTTTAATAGTTTTACTTACTTAAATCAGGTAAATAATATAAGTATGCAATAATTGCTGATACTATTATCATTATCCGATTATGTTAAATATATCAAATATAATCAACGTCAATAAAAATAAGAAAAAAATTAAAGAAACTGTTACTAGGTTGAATAAGGATAAATTGTGCGCTCTCCTGAGAAACGAAGATGGGTGTTCTGTCTTGAGTGAAACAGACGTGTCAAAAGCAACTGATAATTTTTATAAAACTCTTTTATACAAGCTACTACTACCGGGCCACCTACACTAAATCATTTTACGTAAAAAAATTCCATAAACGAAAACCTTGGATAACAACTGGTATAATAAATAGTAAGTATAAAAAAGAGAGACAAAATGAAACAAGAGCTTTTATATAAAAAAATTTCTTAAATAAACTGATCAATAAAGCTAAAAAAACCTATTATAAAAATACAATTGAAAATTCTGGCAGCAATCTAAAAAAAAAATTATAAATTTATAACTGAAACAACTAATGGTCAATCAAAAAAGCAAAAATTATTTACCAATTTTAAATAAGATCGGAAATGCCCTTTTTAATAACCCCAGAGAACTAGCAAATTATTGCAATGAATATTTCATTGACGTAGGGTTAGATATGTTCAGAAAAATTATGCTAACTCAAAATATGTTATTGGAGGATCCTGTTCGAGTAAATGATTCATTATTTTTAAATCCAGTTAATAAAAACGAAGTAATCATACAAATAAAAGAATGATAGTTCTCCTGGAATTGAAATATTAATAGGCGGCAAAAAAACCATTTAAATATGTAATTATTTCACCAAACTATGTTGACTAGAATTTACTATATACAGGTTGGGGGATCGATCATTACGTATAGAAGGTTGTTTGAAGGCGAAATATGGCGACGCGCATGCGTGAATTTCGTTCGCTCTGCTTTTTCTTGCTTACGTGAACGATCTTCCACAATTACAGATATCTGGCAAATTTACTCTTTTTGTATATGTATAATACCAGTATTTTTTGGAATGACTCAGATGTTGCTCAAATGGACAATAATATATGAACAGATTTGTTAAAATTAAATGTTAAGAAACCAGCCGATTTTTTGTCAACGACACAATTGGCACACCGCACAACGTCTCGAAGAATAAAGAGAATCTTCCGGAACAGCGTTCTGCCGAGTATATAAGAAGCCGTATAGCCGATGGAAGCCAGTTCGGAATATTATCAAGAGATTTAGATACGTAAATGATACTTGCATATAAACATAGCTACAGAACAGAAAAAATAGCTATTTTCTTGTTTATTTTTAACCTCTTGTTTATAGCAATATCCTCGAGAAAATTCGACAGCTCTAAATAATAATATAATTTGCATAAAATAACTTCTGGATACGTTAGATTGGATTTGGACAATAAAAAACTTTAATGACGACAATACACAAATATAAAGTAATGACAAACATAAAGCTCCCGAAGCGATAACTCTGAAACAATTAAAGAAAAATGAAGTTAGCGGCAAGAGGTAATTTCGCAACTAATGAGTGCTCCGGGAGCCGGTTTATTCCATCCCCAGTTATCACATTTGCATATAAATAGAAATATTATAAAATTTCGTTTACATTCGGGGTGTTGTTACTTACCAGGGGTATTGTCGACATAAAATTTGGGGTCCACAGTAACCGTACATGTACGATAAAAAAAGTATCTTTATAGCCAAGAAAAAACTTCTCAAAGTCAGACCTTAATATATTTAATAAAACCCAACATTTTCCATTAATTCAATAATTAATGTGGCCAGCAAAATTTAATTTGTTGTGAAAATATACTTCCTAATCTTCATTTACATTAACATTTCTAATCAGTATATCATCTAAATAGTCTAATCAAATGGCAGAAAATAGGGAAAAGTTTTGGTGTAGTTTTGAAATTTTCTTTATATATGATTTTTGGGCTGCTTTTCATAGCAATTTTCATTCAATTTTGACCGGAAATGGGTTTTGTGAAAGATACTTCCTTAAAAAGGGTATTTTTTAATATTTTATTTAAAAAACTAAAAACAAATTCATGTTAGGTAAATATTGGTTATATGAACGTTTCAGCCGCGATGAGGACGCAAAATTAAAGGTTTCTTCACCAACGCGTCCTTTTCCTTGAAGGCCCGGGCTCTTCATCGGCATCTATAATATAAAAAGGGACAAATGAACTTACATATTGTTGTTTATTTATTATTCCTAATTTAAACTACCTTGTCTAGTCTCCTTTCCTTCTTTCATTTGTTTAGTGACGAAGAAATGCAACTCCAATTCATTCCCCATTGAGATCGGGAAAGCTTCATCTTCATCTATATATAGACCAAAGAAAATGGAATTTTTAAATTGGTATTTGTTAATAATAACTTTAAACTCATACCTTGTATAATTTCTTCGTCTTCTTTTATTGATTCGGTGACTAATAAATCCAACTCTAATTCGTTCGCCATTTCCACCTCATCTTCCGGGTTTGCAAGAGAGACTGGTGTATTATCGCAACTGTTTTCGCAGTTGAAGCACAAGGTACTGCAACTAAGCCCTGCTTTTTTACAGCCACAATTTCTTTGGCAATTTGTAGTGCACTTACATGAGACAAGCTTCAGTAAATCTGGGGGAGCAGGTGGTAACAAGCTAGTCACAGGTGCAAGACCATTTTTCGATTTTTTCCATCCGAGGTTTTTCTCGACACCTAACCATTGCTGGACCTGATAGTACACTCTTAGTGAGTGTTATCGCGCTGCAGCAGCAGCGCAGGCGGCAGTTATGCAATGTTTGCCTTGAGCTTAAAAGCAGATTTCATGTAGGAAATATATCTCATTAAAATGATTTAAGGCACAGTTTTACCACTGCATCCGTATAGTGAAACCAAAAACCATTTACCAGTATCAGCAACCATATCCTGAGTAGCATTGGAGTCTTTAAATACTTTGATACGGGTTTTTTCTCAGGGTATGAAGGAATTTCAGTTTTCCTTGATTGTACAATGCCGATGTTGTATCACAACCACTCATTGCGTGCAAGAACAGAATATTATCAGCGATTAATGTGTCACTTATAGCATCAGTGGGACAGAATATAGCCGTAGACACTTTGTTCTTCCCAAGTTTCACCAAGAAATCATTCAAGTGTTCGCAAAGACCAATTAAAATTACCAAGAGGTCTATATCCTCACCCACTATAATCACCGTCTCATTGGTTGGAGAAAGTTGCAATGCTGTATTTACTATTAGGGTATCAGCATCTTCTTTCACCTGTTTGCAAAAAATTCCTACCGAAGTAAATCTCTCTACCATTGTATCATTAAACAGCATGTCAGCTGAAGCCAGTTTCCTTGATCTGTTCATACGCTCTCCACTTTTTGTACCACCGTCGAGGCCTTCGGGGTACCCATCAAAAACATTTACTGCGTTTGATTGATATTTTAATTTGACATATTCTACATACCTTTCACAAATAGAAAAAAATGTTTCATTCGTGGTCCATGGTACCGTATGTAAGAGAAACCCGCCATCTATGACGTATTGAACTTGGATACTTAACTGGTAATTTTTTAGGGGTTTGAGTGCTCTATAAAGAGTGGATTTGGTTCCTTTTCGTAAACCATTTTCAAACAGTGTTTAAGAAAAGGGACCTAGATCATAGCTGAAAAATTCCTCGAGCTGCTTCTCTGAATGTTTGGCAATGGTCATGCTTTGGAACAGAGATGTTGGATTGATAGGTATTACTTCGTTTTGTATCCGTATCGCACTAGTCATTACTATGTACTCGATTGCTCCTTTTAAATTTGATAGTTCCGAAGTCACCACAAACAATTCTATAAATACCTTTACTGCCCACATTCCAAGCTTTATATCAGGTTATCCGATCGTCAGCCACAACACCAGTGCTGATTGAATATATATGGGGGTTTTCAGGGAAAGAAAAATGTTGCAGGAGCCATTCATACATCTCGACCTGATCCTTGTTGTCCCTTGTAACTCTTGAGTCTTTCAGTGCTACGTACTGTTCTGATGATCAAAAGGTAACCCCACTGTAATTTTTGATCTGTTCACAAACGTGTTGCACGGAGGTCATCCCCAATGTCCACCTTGCCAATACACCTTCTCCTATCCCAGGACCGGGTGTGAGACTTCCATAAAGTTTCATATTCTTCATGAGAAACTGCTCCGTCCAGGTTCCACACCAGAATTTGTCAGATCGTCGAACGGTGAAAAAACGGCCGGTAGTCAATTTTTCATATTCTGCGGCAGACATTGTTTGTTTTAGATTTAGCATACCTTGTAAATACAGATGAGCGCATTTAGCATACGCAAAGTGCCCTGACGCATGAAAATATGGTAGCATATTCCAAGGTGTTGATCCCAGTTGCCCATTCTTTCAGACGAGATGAATAATTTCACACAAATAACTAGCTGTATATACTGTACCCAGAGCTGAGCAGTCGGGCCACGTTGTTTCAGTTGTTGCAGTTGATGGTTTACCTTTTCCTTGAATTCGCGACATTCATCAGGATCAGATGCAAGGATCACTGATTTGTCAAAGTTGTGTAAAATATCGTTTAGTTTTGTTTCGATTTCTGAAGAAAATGTTATCATCTGCATTACAATCTTCATAAGTGCAACCTGGGCTAAAAAGTGAGCTCTTACAGCTCTGTAGTAAGCATGACCAGTCATAATTTTTTTCTATGGATTTAATGCGTAAATGGTATTGAATAAATCTTTCAGGCCACCTTTGCCGTCCATTATGTAACCTATGGACCCTAAAAAGGACATCAATAAGTGGAATCCGCCCAAATTCATTTTTTGAATTCTTTTAAAAAAATTAAAATCTTCTTTTTTTGGACAAAAAAAAAACAAGTTTCCGGTAAAAAATCGTGTTGGCAAACATGAAGTTCATGCATATCTGCCTGTAAAACGCAGTGAAACCAAATATCAAAACTACACCAAAACTTTCCCCTATTAGCCCTTTTTGATTACTATTTGGTTAGACTAAAATAGTACTCCTTATGACAATAAATTAGTTTACTGTTAAACCGTAATTAATTACACTGAAGGTTGTGATTTACAAATATATATAATAGAAATATGTTATGATATCATTTGTAAATAGAGTAAGTGGCAATGGTCCTTATACCCTCTGTAATAAATTGTTTAATTGTAAGATATCAAATAATTCAGAAACGTTTCATGAACGCAATACCCAATCAGATTCTTAAGAGAAAACGAGTCCCGAAAATGGACGATTGTTATTCTGATATAATGTTCTACAATCTACATTTAAGTTGTAGAGACTTATTAGTTTGTTAGATATTGAACGTAATTTAAATGAGACGATTATTTTCAAAAATATATTTGTCCTCATTATTATTGAAAGTTAGGGTAGACTTAAGTGTTTCCAAAAGTCTAGAAATTATCCAGTTCAAGTTTAAATTTACTTGGCTTAACTAGATTTTTTTATCTTACTTTAAGTAGCATTTAAACGAGTTTGAAAACTTCGTAAGTTTGCGGCTTTAAAATGCATGTAAACATTATGGGGTTGAGTTACCAACATAATTTTACCAAAGGAAAACTTTCCCGAATATAGTAAAGAGCAAATAACAACCCCGTCTACTTTAGCGTAACAACCAACAAGTAAAAAACGGGCTTTTGCAACTAGCCTAAATTACATGGCGTTACCCTACAATTTTCCGGGGTATCGTATTATCTTTGTAGTGGAATTTTAACTACCGGTCCATTATTCAGATGTCTTCATAAGATTACAAAGCTTTAAAACTTTCAACTTATGGTATATATGCTATAGGAATATTTTCTGAATTTCACCGTTATTGAAATGTATTTAAATAGAACTCTCAAAAATACATAACATTAGCTTCATTGAACAACAAAAATAATAATAAAAGTGAGTAGTAGGTTGTCGGAGGGCGGTACTCCGTTTAAAACTGTAATTGGTGTAAAAGTTTTTAATTGTGAAACATGGTAGATCCATACTAAAGAAAATCCAGACAATATGGCAACCTCGCTTCAAATTTAGTCGAGTGAGTGCGTGTTAGCGCGTTAGCGGAATAACCAAGTAAAGACGATGCTTTAGACTCGAGTTTTTTTTTTTTTTTTTTTTTTTTACCCGCGTGAATAGTATAAGTTACCACCGGCAACTTAAACCTAACCGAACACTAACATACATAGTTGAACGGGTGACGTGACTAAGAGTAGGTAAGGTTAGGTTAAGATGAAGGGTTAAGGCTCAAAAAATGTGCATAAAACTGATTTTATATTTAATTTTTTTGTCTTATAACAAAATAGTGTGAACAGCTGCTTATTGCCAATAAGTTCTTATGATATATTTACCAGCTTATTACTAATAACTTAATGAAACTTCTTGCAAACACTCATAACATACCAATATTCACAAAAGTCCCATTTGATGCACTTTTTAA
Organism: Anthonomus grandis grandis; assembly: GCF_022605725.1. Lineage (NCBI taxonomy): Eukaryota > Metazoa > Arthropoda > Insecta > Coleoptera > Curculionidae > Anthonomus > Anthonomus grandis. The sequence goes on from NC_065552.1 coordinate 35,478,516, forward strand.
AATTACCTGAAAACCAAAAATAGTGAAATTAATTAATTACAAGTATTACACACATTTCTATTGCTTTTTTCGTAATTTCCAGTTACTTCGATAAAACATTTTCGAGTCACATGATCCATTATTTCAGGTAAGCATGTTCAGTTCACGCTTTCGTTAAAAGTTTGTAACGTGCGCTAATGAAATGGGACCGCAGAAAAGTAGCGTTGCGAAGCGTAATAATTACGTCGTGCTAGGCCAGACTGCAATCGCTGTAATGGCTCTAATGCCTCCTATTCTTCTTGCTACCAATTTAATGCTGAATTTTTTATGCCAGCGTAAAGTTTACTTTTTGTTCAGCTCCTAAAAAGCCTGGCACTAGTTAGTTTCAGTAGCAAGTGGTTTTGATACTTAAGAGTATAGTTTTCTAAAACATAAAAATTTAATCGTTAAGATTTGAAATTTGGCATACATCATTAGCAACCTAAATACTACTTTTTGGTCCTTAGCTCATTTTGCAAAATGGACGCCGTTAAGTGCAACTTTATTTGTAGCTTGATTTAATCGAGAATGCCTGATCCACGTCTCCTTGCTGAAAAAAATTGAAAATATTTTAATTTGTAATGTACATACATGAGACTCTCAAAAAATTTTAATGTTCGCTTTCCTGACCGTCCAGTATGTCGAAAGTATATTGGCGAGATAATTCAGAAATTTACCGAGACGGGTAGTGTTGCCAATGGGGAGAATCCAGGGCGTCCCAACTATCCAGAAGAACTTTAGGTGCTATGGTAAGAGATCCACAACATTCTACTTCCACAGTTGGTGACACGTGTGATGTATCTTCTGCTACTGTGAAAAGGTTACTTCAAAAACATACATTTTATCCGTATAACATGCAAATGGTTTATCAATTGACAGAAGATGAACCCGATCGACTTATAGAATTCGTCGAAGTAATGACAGAGAGGATAGAACGCCAGGCACAGGACTCTATACATTTTCTCTATTCAGAGAAAAGAGGGCAAATAAGTAAAGGAAGAGAAAAGGATCGCTATATATATATTGATACCCTATAGGCTGCTCCTTATTTACTTCGTTGCTTCCTGGGTATAGAGAATCCGATATTACCGATTCTAAAAACATTAGGCAACTCGGCAAGATCCACTTGTGAATAAAGAAGTAGAAATTGACATTTTTCTTATTCTCAACTTGTTTTTGTGGCTCATTCCCTATACAGTTTTTCCTTATTTAAAAGTTTACTTGTGCAAAGATATTTATTAAATAATGAAGAAAATCAGGGACGAATTTATAAATATAATTTACAAAAAAGAGTGTTCAGAGCTAATAGTGATCCCTTTTCGTTACCTCATTGACGATTCCAGGAATTAGTTCGAATAAATAAAGATCTTGTGGCATATTTGTTTAATATTTTACTACCCTATGCTAGAAAATCAAAAAAATAAGAACTAGAGTTCCAAGGGAAGTCAGGATATTGATTGCAGTAAAGTTTTTAGCAACTGGCAATTATCAAAGAGGGGTGGGCGAGGAATGGATGTTGTCAACCAGTCAGCAAGTAATCAACAGATCTATATCCAAGGTTTCAAACTTAATTGTCTTCTCTTTAGGCCCCATATGCTATAAGTTTCCATAAAAAAATATTTAGAAAATGGATATCAAAAAAGGTTTCTCGGAAAAGGCGGAATTTCCAGGAATAGTTGGGTGCATAAATTGCACCCATATATCAATTTTGTCACCATCTTTGGAGGAGCACAATCAATGGCGAAACTACCGGTGTGCCATGTGTGCGAGGCACACGGGCCCGAGAACCAATCGAGGGGTCGATATAAAAAAGCATTTTTTTATAAAAAAAAGCCAAAACTAGTATTAGTGGAGACGTTAAATCAACGGTGATAAAGGATATTACGATCCTAGTACTACATTAACGTATGAACAGAAAATGTTTTTAGTTACTAATGAACCCTGTAGACCATTAGGCCCCTTTCCTAAAAATGAACAAGGTAGGAGTTTTTCGTCTTTTTACTACACTGAAACGAGTATGTCAGGAATAAACACTGAGCGTTTGTGGCTTTGCTACTCGAAAGTCCTGGACAAATGCTACTGCCTACCTTGTTGGTTGTTTGGGCAGGTTAACGATGCTCTTGGGGCCGGATCTAATGATTGGAGACATCTTCAACAAGCAGTCAACAGGCATCAGCAAAAGCTTAACCATAACGTTTCTTGCGTCGTACTTGGTCGCTGGAGATTAAATAAAACTATCGATGTTGAGCTTGATTTGAAAATTCGACATGAAATTAATGTTTGGAGACAAGTTTTGGAGCGTGTGGTAGAAGTTACACTTACATTAGCATGTTGCAATATGCCATTTAGAGCTCACGACGAAACTAAGAATTCTAAGAATCCCGGAGTTTTTTTATCTGTGATAAATCTGCTTGCCAAATTTGACCCGGTTTTACGCAATTAAAGTTAAAATTTAGTAGAAAATAAGAAAAAACATTCTACCACTTACCTTAAGTCCCGTTGTTCAAAACGAGGTTATTGAACTGCTAGGTAACACAATTAAACAAAATATAATTAAAAATATAAAAGCTACTCCATTTTTTTCAGTTATTATCGATACCATACAAGATATTGCTAAAATAGACCAGCTAAGTGTAATTACAAGATATGTAACCACAAATTTTATAGAAAATAATTCATTCCAAATTATAATTCAGGAAATATTTTTGGGGTTTATTCCAGTAAAAAGCCAAACTGGTCTGGCTTTAAGCATAACGATATTAGACATTCTACGCAAAAATGAACTACCCTTAGAAAGACTTCGTGGGCAAGGTTATGACGGCGTGGCAAATATGAGTGGCATATGGTGTTCAAGCCGAAATTTTAAAAGTATCACCAAACGCCTTATATGTGCACTGCGCCGCGCATTATTTAAATTTAGTCTTGAACGACGTTGTAAAGTGTTGAGGAGGTCAGAAATTTTTATGATTTGGTTGAGAATGTCTATGTTTTTTTTGGCCATAGCATTAAACGATGGGCGCTTTTGCAAAGTATTACTAAGAGTAAAATAACTTTAAAAAAATTGACACCTACCCGATGGTCATCAAGACACAGTGCATTAGAAGCTCTTCGTTTTAGATATGTAGATATTTTAAAAGCACTGGCAAAAATAATTTTAACCTCAATAAATAGATCAGAAGTTACGGAAGCAAAATCTTTAAGAAAGCACATGGAAGAATTTGAAACAGTTTTTCTTATTATCCTTCAAACTAAAATATTAAAAATTATATACTTTATCAAAAATTTTACAAAAAAAAGATCAAAATATTGAAGCTGCGTCCAAAATGTTTACGACAGCTAATGAAACCATAAATGAAATAAGAAATGACTTTAATTTTATTAAAACCGAAGCTGTTCAATTAGCAGGGCAATGCACGGCTAATGACTTCATTTGATAACAATCCTCCCGCAAATACACCAGAAGGTCATTATAATCAATCTTACAAAATTACCAGAAGTATTACTGAGAGGTGTAATGGTCGATTGAAAGGTATTTCTAGATGCCTGTCGGAAGAGAGAAAGTTATGATATGGTCCTCAGAAAGTGGAAGTAATTGTAAATGCCAGTGCTGTATTACACAATATATGCATAGATGCAGGCCCAGAATTTGATGAAGACCTAAATCAATGTATTAACTAATTCATAGTATTTGTTCTATTTTGCGGGTATTTTGTAGTTTCAGTTCGTTTTTAATATTTTCATCTCTAGGGTCTAGTTCATCTTGTTTAAGGGTTCCATTTAGGCCCCAATTTAGGTTATTTCAGTTTTTTTTAATTGTAGAATATGTTTAGATTTTGATTTTAGACTTTGTATACTTGCTTGCTTTGACTGTTGGTGTATTCTTTAAATGATTGGTCTCCATTGGCCAAAACAATGTAGGAACTTCTAACTATTTCCAAATTATTGGAAAGTTGGAACTTATTACTTTTACATTTCCATTAAATTTTCAAATATTAAACAAATATTGTACGTAAATATTTTTCGTAAATACTTTATTATTTTTAAAACAATGATTTTCATTCAGCAACTTTCATTATTTATCTAATTTATGTGCCCTAACAATTTTAGATATACTAAATACTATTCCTTTAAACTAGTGAGCAGTGTACCCGAGAATATTAAAAATATTATTTTCAAAAAAAAAAACACTCTACCAAGAACATAAACGGCAACCAGACAGATAAATTTCAAATTTCTTACGGAACAAATGCAGTGTTTAGTCTAGTTATTTAAGCGTCATAATTGTCAGCGCAACTCGTCATAAAAACATGTTGAGCAGCACCAGGACAAAGAGAATATAGTTATGGATGCGGTTATAACTTGCACGTATGCATGCATGTATATTTTAAATTATTTAGTAGAGTAGTAGAGAGGATATACAACGGCATGCATCTCAGTTAAAACGTCACTATTTGCAAGATTTAAGCTGACTTTATTGTACGACCATGGGTGCGATTATCAGATTGTATACACGATATGCGAAAATTAATGCTACTTTACATGAGTAATCTTGTGCAAGGTTATAAGCTTTTGTTGATTATCTGTAACGCTCCAAATTGAAAAGTATATAAATATAAGCTTATACTGGTATAATGGTCCATAGATTATTTTTGTTATATGAAGCAGAAATAGAAGTGTTTTTAAACAATTTCAATAATTTTATTAAATGATGGTTTTAATAAAGGAGAATAGTCAAGTGTTCTTGAGTCCTAAGTTCTTTAATTATGTGTATCATAGAAAATGTTATAAATATAGCCTTACTTGCAATTTCTAAAGCCATCATTACTATATTTAAATAAATAATATAGTCAGAACCTTTTTATTTAGATGATGGTGACAAATGTTGGATCTATCAAGGTACTCAAAACGACTCTTATTTAAGTTAATTCATTAATTACTTGTGATACATTATAGCTTTCCAATTAGGCCAAAACTGGCTTTGGAATATTAAAAATGTTTAAGTCACTATGACATATTATCAAAGGAAGTGCAAAAATATGATATATCATGTTCAAAGTTAAATAGAAAAATGAGGTGTCATCACAAAGTGAATAACCTTTCGACCCGAAAATTCTGACTAACCTCAACTTTTTTTCCATAAATTTCTTAGCTTGAAAGGTTATTGTAACGATCTAAAAGTACAGTACTTTTTTAGGTTATAGTTAAATCTAACCTTAAATATACCGTGTTTTCTATTAGAAATATACATCGATTTAATGCTACAAGGCAAATGTATCAGGTGCGTTTGGGCACAATCGAAACTTTATCGAGGTAAGCAAAGGCTTTACGAGTTCGAGAAGATTGTCCCAAGTCGTGATAATTTGTTATTACGCTCTTAATATTGTTTTATGTTAGTTTTATTAGACTTTGTCCCCTTGGAAGTAACATTTCTTAATGAGTCTTAGGTGCAAACAAATTATTTCTAGCTATATTCTAAACATAGTCGTAACTTAACCCATAAAGGACGAGATTTTTTTTTTATAATTATAAAAACATAGTTTATTATTTATTTTTGCTTTATTATAACTAAACCTTATACAAATAGGGTGTTTTACATAAAAATATCATACATTTTTGAAAAACACCAAAACATGCAACGATACTACCTAAGTCGAAATTGACTAACCTAATAACATTTTGCCAGTATGTACATAATACCTTTAATAAGAAAAAGCAAGTTGATGTGACTTATACTGATATGGATAAAGCTTTTGACAGAGTGAAACATAGTAACATAGTAAAATCTCTTTATAAAAATAATGTTACAAATATTTTAATAAGATTAATAATTTCTTATTTAACCGATAGGCAACAATATCTTGAAGTCAGGGGTGTAAAGTCTAATATTTATACTAGTACCTCTGGGGTTCCCCAAGGATCCATTTTGGAATCCCTTTTGCTTTTAATAGCTATAAATGACATATTGTATGCTGTAGGTAATTCAAGGGCCTTATGTTTTGCTGACGTCTTTAAAACGTATATGGAAATTAGTACACTAGAAGATTGTCATGTTTTGTAAAGAAATTTACAAAGTGTTGTAGACTTCCAACTTCTATATTCTAACTCTGAATAAAAATGTTTTTAAATATTAGTATAGCATTAATGGTACACCAGTACCGTAAGCATGAGAAAGACTGGAGTATTATTGCGGACTGTAATTTGACTTTTACAGACAACATTATTGAGTTTATAAATAAAGCACATAGAACAATGGGATTTATCGTCAGATCTACCAAGGGTTTTAGTGTTGAGTGTTGTCTAAAATTGTTTGGCAGTCTGGTGTTGCCAGTATTGGTGTATGGTCACCACAATACGAGGTGTGGACTAAAACTATAGAACGTGTACAACGTAAATTTATGCAATACATGTTTTTCAAAAAGTATGGATATTATCCAAGTCAGAGCTATAACCATTTATTGTTATGGCAGGAATTTAATAGACTATCCCTGGAAAATAGATACCAAAACATGTGCCTTGTGTATATGTATAAAATCTTAACAAATAAAATTAACTCTCCAGAAATACTTTCAATGCTTCCATTTTTTGTCAATACTGGGAACACTAGACAAAGAAAGACTTTCAATTTAGATTTTTCAAGGACAAATATTTTTAAAAGCTCACCAATATATATAAAATGAGCAAATCTTTTAATATTTATGCTAGTGACTTGGATAAGCTAAGAAAGTTTTACTAAAATTATAAATAATAGGTTGTATGCTTGTCAGATGCAGGATTTAAATAGTTTATAACGTTAGTTCCTGTGTTAGTAGGTATTTAGATAATTTTCTAAGAGCTATGTAGGATTTTGTATTGTTTATTTAGTGCTTTTGATTATTTTGAATTTATTAGTTATAGGTAATTTCGGTATCTGTAATTGGCTATTTGGCTGTTGATGCTCTAATAATAAATAAATAAATAAATAAATTAAATTGTTCTAAAAAACAATAAAAAATAACGTGCATTTAATAGGAAAGCCCACTTTGCATTTCGTGCATATTGTCCTCATAATTGAGTTACAATTTACGCAAGCATTCGATGTCTGTTAACGTTTTCGCCAATTAGGTCCCTTTATCATGAATTCATCATAGTTTAAATTGGATTCAGGTATAAAATATGTCATACATTTTTTTCTAAAATTATCTCTCAATGGAGGTAAGTTAAAAAGTTTATCTTTCTTGTTAAGGTTTAGGTTATCTGCACAATGAAGAGAGCGAAATATTGTTATTCCCATTCAGCCTGCCTTTGCAACATAATTCCCCCTACATTCTCCACTGTCTTTGATTGTACTTTTCTCTGGCTTCCATCCTATAGCCTTTGAACTATTTGCAGATAAATGAGGTATGTTATAAAGTGTTACTAAGCCTGCAGTACCAGCAGCTGTCATCAAGTTGTTTTTAAATTTTCTTTAGGTAGGGTCCAAACACACCATGTCCCAAAATAACCTGCGTTACTCAGTGGTCACATAGCCTGATTTTTTCGTCCACTGGATCACAACAATCCGAACAATCTTTCTAGCCCAATTGTTCTAATATTCTATGTTTCCTGCCACTTTCTGATAACATTATTTCTCTTCTCATTTTATCTTTGTGTGCCTTTACAATTTCTCCTATTTCTGTTCTTTTCTTGACTAGCAGGTTCATTGATGGCATTTAAATTTCTGTCTATCGTGATACCAGGGTATTTCGCGTTTTGTGGGGAAGGTATATGTGTATTTTGTACTGACAACTTTAGAGTCTTCAGATTTCTTCTTTGCTTTCGTAAATTCAGTTGTTTTTTATCCATTTCTTGTAACAGCCGAACTTTTAGTAGCATTTCCAGTACCTTTCCTAGAAAATCAGTTATACACAAAGACCTGTAACTTGTATTGTCTTGTTGCGTTTTTGTTTGGCTTTTTAGTGAGCACTAAGTTTGCAACCTTCTATTCCCTAAAGAAAATCCCCTTTCAATAAGCATGTTTTCCTTGATGCACCTCTGGAGCTATTTTATCTGGACCTGCAGCCTTCTTCTTTTTAATTAGATCGATGCCTATACTGAGCTCTTCTGTGTCTTTCGATATCAATAACCATTTCTTTATGCCATCGCACTATCTATCTCTTGCCTTAAGAACAGTTTGATTATTTGGTGTTGTACGGTTTCATCATCCGGTACAGCTCAGCTTTTTAGTAAACCGTTCAGTTTTCTTTGATTCATTATAAACTTTTATTAAAATCCATCGAGTAAGAAAGTCACATATTGACATAAAAAATTTGAGTTTGAATGGAATACATTAGAGTACTCGAAAGGGCCTTTCCAGAGAATTTCGAATACCGAATTATCTGGAAACGCTAATGGATGACATATTTCAAACCTAGCTTTAGTGGTAGTCTTATGTTGTTTACTATTCTAGTGAATCGTTCAGTTTTTCTCGAACTATTATAAACTTTTACTAAATCTCAAAACTATTAATTATGGAGTGGATTCACTCTAGTTCTGAACGCCTCAATTATGGACTAATTAGTGACTAGGTAAATAAATAAGAGAATAATGGTAATTAATACTAATAATTTCTAATTGTTACTTGTTTCTAAATAATATGAATAAAGCCTCACCAGCTGCTTACCACAAACCAAAAATAGTGCAACTGAAAATAAGTACACGTAGGAATAAAAGTTTTACAGCAGCTTATTGTTATACGAAGACATTCTTTAGCCTCCGCAATTTTTTATGGGCTTATTTATTAATGTTTATCTGTCATATTTGTCACATATTTGCTGCCTGACAAAAATGTTAACAAGTTCCATTTTCTATTCCGATTATTATATAGGTCAAGTTATATTTTACGAGTTCACGTGAAAAGGTACATACATCGACAAGACGCAACTGAGATTAACCGTTCAAGAATAGTGGCTTTAATTGAAGAACGCCACTCTCAAAATAAGCGCGATTTTTAAAGATTTTCTTCCAAATTTGCTAATTAAAATCGCAAAAAATTCCATAAATTTAAAAAATCTCCTCCTTAAAAAAAAATTCAGTTTAAATGGAAAAAAAAGGTGATACACTGGCTTATAGATTTGGGATTTGGCGAAGTGATGTTTCTCGCACTTGAAATCGTTATCACAATTCTCTTCATGATAGACCAAGAAGCGGTAGAAGGCGTGTAATTAATCAACAACAAAACCGTTATATTAACTTAACCATACCCAACTATGACAATGCCAGTACTCCAAAGGGATATGCGTGATACTTTGTTAGTTCTTGTAGTGGTCTTTACATTGCGTAGGCGAATTTCGGCAACAGGATTAAGGTGCCGCCGATAATTAATAGTCGAGTACTCTGATTATAATCTGAGCATGAAGTTTGTCAACTAGAGTGAGCACAAGAGCTTTACCTGCAGAATTTCGGACCTGTGGTGTCTTTTCTGACGAAACAAACAGATCTCGTATCACCTTTGCAGGAAGAAATACTATGTCCTGAGCTGGTATTATGATTAATTGTTAACAGAATTAATTTATATTCAGGACAAGTGACAGATGCATGAGAAAGATAAATCCGCACGTCAGACAATGACGAGGAGCTGATTGTGAGGCTTTCGGTTTTATGAATAATAAAGTCTGACATCACCGTACCAGAGTTGTAAATGAGTATCCGAAATCGGAACCATGAATCGTCTGGCCTGCACTATTGCCTGACATGAATGCCATACCTCAAATGTCATCATCTATCTCTTTACAAAGCTATTTCCATTTGTCAGTCTTGCTTATTCTAAACCTCTTTTTGGTTGGGTTCAAGATTCTTTTATAATTTGCCTCTAGTTCCATCAATGCATGGCTCTCGTTAGTTTTCTCCTAATTTCATTATATTTCTTTCGTAATTTTGCTATTTCATCATTCTACCAGTATACAGGAGATCTCTTATTCTCTCCAAGTTTTTTAAAGTGCTTGTTACATTTTTCTTGTATAACTAGCACGATGCCTGCTGAAGATATCGTGCTGGTGGTTGCTGAATCTAACATGCCGACACAGTCCCTTTTAAAGCTTTTTAGTCAGTTACACATCAGCCTTTTTGAGTTGCTGTTGCAAGGCTAAATTTGATCGTGTTGTGATCACTATAGATTTGTGAAATATCTACGTGCCAGTTAGTTATCCTGTCTCTACTAATGGCCATTTTAAATGCAGTAAAGTCTACCTCCGACGTGCTTTGTCTGTTGCCAAATGTTGGCGTGTTTTCTACATTAGCAACAACCAAATTATTTGAAGAGATCCAGTCATTTGGCATTATTCCTTTTCGATTTTCCTCATTTGATCTGATAATATAGGATTTTGCAGTTAAATCGCCTGCTACGTCGTCTTTAGTTCATTTAATTATCTGCTCTATATTTGTAAGCAGCAAGTCGGAGTCGTCTAAGTTTCCATTAGGGGAGAAAGACAAACTCAACACAAACCAACCCAACCCAACCCAACTTAAACTAACCAAACCAAACCAAATCAAGTACTTGTAAAAAAAAGGCTACATTGAAATAAAACTACTAATAAAAACCACCTCATCTGACACCTTATTTATGTAATAAAATAATATCTAATAAATGAAACCTAAGAAAATAGCTTTATAATCCGGCAACGCTGTAGTAATTAGTTTGATTCTCCTGAAGAGGTTATGTGGGTGAAATGTCAATATTCTGACAGTTAATTATAAACGTCAGGGTTCCTAAATTAAGCAAGGCAATTTTGACACTAGCCTAAAATCCATTTTTATCGATAATCCAATCAATTCTCGAGTAGTTATAAACAAAAACAAATAAAAAGGCGCACAGCATATGCAACAAAAGTACAAAAGCTGTGTTGATGAACTTTACTTGTCCAATTATACTAATCTGACATAGATCAGGTGTGATCTTAATCTTAAGCACGGCTTACACCTGTTGCCATTGGGCAACACCAGTCTTTTATGGGTCTTAATTTAACCATAAATAAAGCAATACGATTAACGCAAAAACTAAATATAAATTAATATGTTTAGCTTTTTTAAAATTATAAGGGAGCATTTTATTTCGTCTTTATAAATCGACACATATTGAAGTAGAAAAGTAAATCCAATACCTAAAATGGTAAATTCGTGTCAGTGACGGCTACATTTGTCTGTATAAATTCGTCAGCGAAAAGTGCCAACGAACGAACTGCCAAATGCATACCCGATGAATTCATCACGGGGGCCTTCGATATGGGGATCGGAGCGATTCGCAAAGTTGGAATAGCTCGCATTATTCCACTATGAAGGATTGCATAACTTCATAACCCCTAAATTTGACGATAAAAGCAGGTAAGCCTGTATATAGGTATATGTGAAAGGGTGCCCATTGTAATATTGTTTTGCGGTTTATAAAGCGATGGTCTTTCTATGAGATAAACATAAAAATATTTCAAATTACGTTTTAATTGAAAAGTTATCAATGTGGATCGGCTTTCATTTATTATCAACAACGTACTAGTCAAACGCCCTTTCATCGAGTGGAGTAGGTATGACTAATACCTTAAGCATATCTCGTTTTTTAAATTGGCTTATGTTTATACACCACTTTCTCGAATTATTTAATTTTTAAAATCAATCTCAGTAGCCATTTTTGGACTGTCTCCAGCCGTCTCTTATGTGCGTTCTCAGAGCATCACCCAATATCAAATCTCCTATGTTAGGTGGGGTTGTATATGCTTTTATCATTATATATATATTTCATATGCATAGTTTGCCGTTTGTTAGGTGTGAATTAAAAAATAGTCAGCTACTTAATTTTCACCGTATTTATTTACAACTGTTTATGTCTGTTCGCGCCAATATTCCGAACTTTACTTCACTGAAGAGACTACCAGCTGCGACGCGGCTCCTTATATACTCGGCTGACCATTCCGGAAGATTCGCTGACCTTCGAAACGTCGTGTGTCATTATGGAATGTTGGAGAATCAGCCGGTTTCTCAGTATTTACAATATCATTCAAAAATATAGTCTTTTACTTATCCTAAATGAAGAAGTTAACTTACATGGTTTGGATTAAGTAGTTAATTGAGATATATGCTTTAAAATTGCCCTACGTAGGCAATAATTTTTGATTTGACAACCTTTTATCCTGAAATACGCAATCCATCGATCAAAGTTCTTAAAGAATATTAATGAGCTTTTACGTTAAAAGGGAACATTCTAGTGCAAAAAAAAACTGTGAATAAACATGCAATAAGTTATATTACATGAATAACACCATCTAATGGATCTGCCATATTTTAAACGCCTTGTTATTGTACAAAGCGGCCTATCTTTTTCAACATAAGACATTTTCAATATAAAACCGTAACCTGATAAAATTTATAGATACGCATATTAAAAAGAGCTGTGCATATTTTATACCTCCGAATCCTGTATCAAAGCAGATAGGCACATATTGAGAAAAGGGGAGAAATATCTGGGAGAACTCGGTATCAGTTAATACCGTTTCCCCATATCTGTCAAGGCAAGATGACGCGGTCTCTATGAATCTGAATGATTTTTCCATATTGTCGAAAGTGAATAGGGGGTCAAATTATGTTTTTTTTTTATATTACGATATAGCTATTCCTGAATGTCCGCTACATCTTTAAGAGTAGATTAAGGCCTGTTCGATTAGATCTTTCTTTTTGCTTCAATTTTTACAAAAAAAAATGTTTTTTTTTTTTTAAATTGAATTGAATTGATTTTGAAATGAAATAACCACGGTAGGCTTGAGCTATAAGCTCTAGACTATTTACCTTCGATAATGCAAAGTATACAAAAAAACTTAATTTGGTATAGTGAAACTCCCCTCCTTTATATTTTACTTCTAATATCCTTGATATCGTGTCACAGGACCGTTCCTCACCGGTCGGCACAGATATTCAAGAAAATGCGAGACGCCCTCTGACATTGATATATTCATAACATCAATTTTGGGGTGCCGTATCTATCGTAATCTGAGAAACAAATGAACGTTGGCACTCGGATTGTCACCGTATTACGTGTAAATTTTATTGTCAGTGGTATTTATTAAGGAAAAACATTTTACTTGATAATTTTTTTACAGATTAATTTCCGATGTATAGAGAAACAACTGAAATCTAGTAAACACTTTGCTATTCGCCTGCTTTTTGAGGAAGTTCTTAGTAGGACGAGTAATATGGGAACCTGCGTTGTTTTGCTGAAATAGGACGTATAGATTGCCCTCTAGATAAATCAGTAAAGTGGTTTACGCAGCGGTCACGTTACCTCAAACAAAGAGAAGGGGTGATCGGCGACCATCGGCAAAAGTTCCTCAAACCATTACTCCAATAGCCCGGTATACATGCCTACAGCAAAAGAAGATGACGTTATGCCATTCTGTCTTCCAATGTTGCCGTTCTCTGCTCTACAGTGGTCCGTAGTCAGACCAAGCACTAACCATGGACAGTATGAAAAAAGTCCAAAAGCTCGAAGGTGACGTTAGAGCTAACGCATAGTACCAGGTCTACCTTCTTCTCCAAAACATTGGTTAACAATTTGACGCGTAGTTGCAAAACGGTAGACGCTCTGTGGTACGCCTCCTCTAGCTTTTTTCTTTTATCCATATCCGAGACCTACGCATTACCGTTAGGGCAGTACAGTTAACTTAGCGGTCAACTTTGGGATAAAACAAACCAACATTTATAGGCAATAATTCTATCCCTATCAAAATAGCTAGCATGGAGATAATTTTGACATCTTCGTAAATTATTTTGCATGAAGCTTAGATATATTTCACCGGTAAAATGTCTATTAAAAAAATGCGGTCCAATATTGCCCTATAGTTCCTGCTCAAACATTAAGCAACGATCTGTGTTAGTGATGAATTTCTCTAGTAAAAAATTGATTGCTACTGTCAGAATAATGCAATTTGTGCTTAAGAAGCACTGCCATTATTACGCAATGTAATGCACCAGATTAAAAAATTGGAGTTGATGCATCCTATTTTGCGCCCACTAACAAAAAGCGATATTTGAGCGAAAAAAGTATTTTAAGATAAAAATGTGATAGGCACGAAAAACATAACTTTAGTATTCTATATTAATGCCTCTTCTTTCAATCAATAGACCCTTACGTCTCGGCATTCCACAGATCAAGTTACGTAGTTTTCTGGCATCTTGTTCGACTCTTCTTGAACAGCTGTCCTTAAGTCCTAAAACGTCAAAGGAGGATGTATCGATTAGAAAGTGCTCTACACTCTGGGATTGTCTCCCATATGTTTAATGGGATTCATATTTGTAGAGTTTGCTGGTCAGTTCATTCTCTGGATATTGTCTTCCCGCAACAAGTTTTCTATCCTTTGCATGCGATGCGGTCTGGCACTGTCATAATTGAAAATTGAAATTATTGCCAAATTCGTTAATGATTGTTCAATAACGTTATCAGCACCTACCATTGTTTCTTCTATGAGGTACGATGACCATACATTATCCCCCTTCCCCTTCGCAAACATCAATTATCTATCTTGATGACGAACAAACCTCCTAGAGGCTAAATAGTGACTTGTTCAAAAATAGCACATTGTGCCATGTTGAAAAAAAACTAATGCTGGTGCTCAGCAGCCTATTGGCGACGTCTTGCTTTATTTTCAGGTGTAAGTCTGAGAACCCTTAAAAACCTTCTTAACCTTAGATTTAAAGAGTGCAATCGTCTTCTTATGGAACTTGTCAACATGACTTCGAACAGCTCTTATCGTGGGGTTTTTCTGGAAACAAATGAACTGGCTCTCACGCGACGGTGCTAGTTTGTTAGAAAAACCACTATGCATTTAATGGACCGTGGAATATTCAAAGGAGACTCAATCTGGTGATTTAATAAACCTTGATGTAAGACCGCTATTCTGATCGATCAAACTGGGAAATCAGATTGCCTGGTGTTTTACCAAAATTTTAATGGATGCTTTATCACTCGAAATCGGTTCAGAACTGCTTCATTTTATAAATGCTCGCATATCGTCGACCCAAAATAATTTTTCGCCACAGAATGTTATTTATTAGTACCCTAAGATAATGACGTATTTATTTATATACAAATCATGACCACCCTAAATTAAACACTAAATAGCGAACTTGCCGTACAGGATTTGGCTTCGCTCAAAACAGGCAGGATATCTCTCCTCCATCCAATCTTCTTGATCAGCACATCTGTCACACCTGACATTTGTTTCCTCCGTCTGTCTTTCTTGCGTATTGTGGTACGGTGGCTAAGGCTAGATTCACAGGATGCGTACGGAACAGTGACATTTTAAGCAGTTTTGGTTTATCTTTGAAATAATTCAAGTCAGGTGAACGTTTTGTGATCTGATCTGGATATTAAAACATGAGAGACACGATGAAGAATAACAGAAACAAACGTTGCAAGTTGAACGTTAAAACGTGCCTCTGTTGATTTTGGACTTTGAATACAAACAAGCATAAAAGTCCAACCACTAAAGTTTGAGGTCAAGAAAGAGTGGAGTACCTACTTGAAGCAGTTCAAAGCTGCTGCTAGAGGAAAACCGCTGGAAGGACGCAGAAAATACAATAAATCTTAAGTTATACCTCAGAGACGATGTACTTATGCGTACCTTAAAGATCAGATGCGGTGAAGCTCAGCTACAAAGAGTGTATGAGGCCTAATTACGATCTGGACGACAATAACTTGATAATGGTTTTTAATAGTTTGAGGAAGATGTTGCTGCAGAAAAAATATAACTTCTTCCATTTTATATTTAGTCATAACAAATCCTGTTTGCGTCAAACCAGCTCTTCACAGCATAGGGCCATGTAGCCTTCACTGCATAAGCAACAGAACTCGAGACCTTTTAATAAACTAAATATGGAATAGTATTAGCCCAAGACCAGATCATTTGGGCACTCCGACATTAACCACCTTTCTGCAGAAGACACCTGACCCATTTTTACAACTTGCTTCTTGGAGGAAGTGTCCCTCAGATAAGAACTTATAAGAGCAAGAGAAAAAATAAAAAACCCAGGTCTTAAAACATCTTTTTATCAGGTTACATGTTTCACTAATAAAGCATCGTCAGACCTTTTAGCTAGATGACCTGCTAAGTACTCAAAGATGTTTTGAGACTGAGACTTGGAGTTTTTTAATTTTTCTCTCTTGTTACGTAGGTCTCTTTGAGATAATGAGAGCCAGAGCCACCTGATTTTCTTTAGTAAAGATACTTAGAATAAGCTCAGGTTTGATCAAAAATGTATCAAACAAGCCCAGTGGAGGTTCACAAAAGGGTAAAACATAAAAAATAAAATTTTTAATGAAATACAGCCATTTCAAGAATCTATTCAAAGAGATTCTGCTGTGCAAGAATATTTTCCCAAGTGATGTAAACTAATTTCACTCTGCTTTATCTAGCGTTCCACCTACATAACATGTGTAACGGAAATTGCAGTTTGCTGGAACAGCCTTTAGTTTATAAAATTTATTTCTCGGAGATCCGATGTTTGTTTGGAACATTTTCATCACAGGTTATTTGGTTCTTCTAGAGTTTTTATTGAAGCGACATCCTTGTTAAGAAATTTACGTATCTGTTGAGTTCAGGAAATGATAAGTTACTACTCCTTCAGGCCATAATTTTGACCTGAAAATTTCGGATCTTTAACATCGGCGTTTACTACTGATGCAGACGACAGATCAGCTGTTTAGTGGTTCACAAATTGTGGTGTTTTTTGCTGCAGCTTACTTTACGCACAAAGGGTAAATTCACACATTTATTCCACTTCACTGGGTCTTGAGTTTTTTACAATGAAAACGTGCATATTTGCCCATTTATTTACTTTTTTATCCTCGTGAATGTTTTTGCCAAAAAAAGTTGGCCAAGTAAGATAAACTTAAACTAAATGGAAGCATTTGAAAAATGTACAGTTTACAGTTGCCCTTTTAGTAGTTCCAGCAAAATTATCTAGAGAGATCCCCCACAAAATTACGCCCAAGATATTTTTAATTTACGACCTCTAGGGTATATTTTATTGTGCTTTACTGTGCTTTTTTCCATATAATCTGATTATAAAGTCTAACCTTTGGAATTTCTGCAAAAAACCCCTTTATTTATTGCGGGACTCTTAAATGGGGCCAGCCAATTGCATGTTACACGCATCCCAGTTATGCAAAATCTAGTGTATTGTGTTCCTCGCTCGTTTACCCAACTCGTAAATGTTATAATTATGCTGTAAGTGTAAGCAATTCTGTTGTAGCTGTTTAAAATAGATCTGATTTTAGGATAGGGAATTATAATTGTTTATATTTTTAGAGGCAAGTTGCGTGCTGCCATATATTTACCTAGACTGGCATTGTGCTGATTTTTTTCTTTATAAAGCAAAGGTTATTCAGAGAAAATATACTAAAGGATATAACTGCAAATACTTTATACATTCTGTTAAATGTTTACCCAGAATTTCTCGTTTGAAATTCTCGCGTAAGGCTATTGTGAATTTTTTTCGGTCCTTTGAGTAGCACTATTGTAAGAAATAATAATGGCAAGTTGAGGTTTGGTCTATCAATTAGTTGTATTGTTAGTGCTAATGTTGTTGATTAACATTTTCTTGTTTTAACAATATTTCTTGAGCCAAATCGATCAGTCAGTTTTGTCGAATGCGCAAGCGTGTAAACGCTACAAACTATTTAAAAGTGATCATGAAGAGGTTAATGAGTTCCCTCGATCGAGCGTTATGAGTGAGGAAAACATCGCTAAAATGAAGTAGCTGTTGCTTGGAAATCACCATTATAGTTTAAAAGAGCAAGAACTTAACATTTTATATAAATCTATACTTCCGATTCTGCCCAATATTTTAAAAATAAGACGCATTGCAAAAAAGCTTGTTCCAAAAGAGCTTCTCCTATGATAATGTTTGATTTAATCAAACAAGCATTTTATTCATCGGATATGATTTTTTTGTGAGTAATTAAAATTTGTTAATTAATTGAGAAATTACATATTAATTCTTGCCAGCAATTTTTTTTGGTTTCTCAGCTTCAACTTTTCACCCTACTTATATAGATTCATTACATTGTAGTATTAAATTGATTTACATTGCTTATGCCAAGATAATATATTATAAAATGCAAGCTTTCCAAGAGACGATAACCTAAATAACTTTCGAGTAAATCTTCCTTCGCGTTTATCATTTTACTGACAAACTACATAAAAGAGAAACAATAGGGCAATCAACGAGTTTGAATAAAGATGAAAGCTTTGGAAATCCATTGAACTTTCCATAGACTTTAATTCAGGTTTCCAAGATAACGATGTTTAAACTTTTGTTATTAAAATTTTAAGAGACAACTTTTTCTAGTCCCATAATATTTAAGTAAATAATTTATTTATTATATTATTTAGAGAATCTATTAAAAATAGCGAAAGTATATTTCTTTGCATAATCATATGACAGGCATTTGGACTAATGTTCATCATGCGAGAAAACGTTAACTGGCTATCGCTTGTAAAGGGCATCTCAATAAAAACGCAAGGTTTCAATTGGCCGCCATGTTTGACAGTCAGTCATAAGGTCACATGATTATGATGTGACAGATCGAAAGTTGACAAATGGGGGTTAGGGTGCGTTCAGAAACAAAATAGCGATGGTAACCTTAAGCCGGGTAAGGTATATATATGACGTCATCGGGTGACTTAAAATCAGTCCAGTGTAAATATTCCTGAACGCAAAATGTCATTTTTGACATATATAATGTTGTTAGGCTAAACTAATTTTTTTCAATTCAAGTTTTCATGAGTTCATAAAATAATAAAATAATTTAATTTCTTCGAGGCTAAAATTACAACGATCAACCGTCAAACATTTATCCCACACGGAAGCACCATAAAGTGATTTCGGCTTCTTTATAGGAAAAAAAGGCCTATCGTGGTGCTGTTACAAAGGCATCTAAAGCCCCAGGACCTGTGTGCTCCTAGTTACCGCATTTTACTGCAGCTCCGTTGTTGCCATTATCTTTGCTGGTACAATTATCTGTTTTCGTTTTATTATATCTACGACGTCCGAGAGTTGCGGAACGGGCGGCTCCTGCAGTTAAGGTAACTAATCTGCGGTGATTGCTCTCCAGAGATCCTGGAGCGATTGCGATGCCGGAGGCCCTTACGAAGCCTACGATGTGGTCGTATTTACCGCGATGAACCGGTAAGAAGGACAGTTTATGGTGGAATTAAAGATAAAATGTAAAGGTGTACTAAACGAGAAATATCTTGAAAAGTTATTGGGGATAAATTAATTATTATTTGGAATACTTCAAGGACGAGTCATTAAGTTTTATATTCAGCCTGATTCGATACCTTGGATTCTTTTTAACTAGCATATATTTTGCTTTTTGATCCAGATAACCTGCTTTACTCTCTAGCTGTCAAATAACCTCTTGCATGTCTGCTACTGAATGAGCCACTATTTCATCAAAAGTCTTCATCAAGAGCCAATAGCAGTTTTCAATCTTGATGAGTAAAACCTTCTGTTAGCTCGGACGCTATTCTGCTAACTGCATATTAAAAAGGCAAAGTTAAATAACAACGGTGATAAGGAGTCTTGAGTCTCAATGCTACATTGAATGGCGTTGATGTTCTGTTTTTAGCCTTTACCTGTGCCTTTACCTGTTTTATGGAGTCATATGTCCGTTGTCCTTGTTCTTTTCCAATATTTGTCTGATCAAAAATAATTGATTCATCGTTGACCTTCCAGCATGAAATGCGCATTAATTGTCGCCGATAATAATATTCTGCATAAGGAGTCAGCCTGCTTAGTATTATAATTGCTAAGTCTTTGCATTCTATGTTGATATAAGCGATATACTTCTATAATTTCGAAATTGTTCCTTGCTTCGCTTCCGTTCCACTTCTTAGTTATATTCATACATCTTTATCATTTCATACATTTTTTGGTGTAGAACGCTTCACACATTTCACTTCCACATTTTCTTACTAGCCTAACTTCCCTAAATAAATTCCGTACTTTATTCAAATCACTATTTCTGTCTAATTCACGTCGTAAGCAATCGTTTTGTCTCTGTTCTTGTTCCGTATTCTCATCTGTGGGAATTGTTAGCATTCTCTGTCGACTTTATACTTTCTTTTTGGGCAATTCTTCCTTCTTCCAAAGGTTTCCTACACTGCTTCTTCTATTATTGTTGTTATTTGCCGCCATACCTGGTTTATACAGTTGCAGCTAAATTTTGTAACAAAAAATGTTAGTTCTTTTAAAAAACTATTTATTACGTACACAGCAAATCGTCAAAGTAGGTGAAAGGATATGGCGTGTTCTAATTAAGGAAAATAAATCCTTCCAATGGTTTTCAGACCTGTTTCCTTTATGATTATTGTTATTTGCCGTCATGTCCAGTTTATACAGTTACACCTAAATATTTTAGCAAAAACTGATAATTCCATTATAAAAATATATATTACAATATATAAAACGTAACCGTTTAAACTAGATCTTAAAGTTAGATGAAGTATGTATGATAATATAGGCCTAACAGAATGTAGCGTTTTTACCGTTCGTTAAGGCGTAAATTAAAACGCTTGATGCACAAAAATATTGAACTCATTTATTTACACATTTACACTAGTAATCACACAATCACTTAAAGCTACTACATGTATGTCTGATTTACATATTGCGCCAATATACCGAACTGGCCTCCCAGCGGTGACGCGGCTCCTTATATACTCGGCGGACCATGATTCCGGAAGATTCGCTGACCTTCCACGTGTCTCCAGAGATGTCGTTCGGTGTGAACGCTTGCGACATTACGAAATAACGAAGTTGAACAGTTGGTACTCGCGGCGTTGCCAATATCGTTACACTGTTAATTTCAACTTGAAATGATTCCAAAAATAGTGAATGTCGATATTGGCAAAAGGTTTCCCGGGCTGGTTTGCTGGACTTTTTGTAGTAATAACAATCAACGCTTTTCTCTAGAGGATGACGTTGGGCAGAACAATACTTCTAACATGCTACGTGATGGCTAGGATTCATCTGCCCCAGCCACTTGTAGCTCTCCTCTGGAAGGAGAAACCTTACTTACAATTTTAGGGTTTTAATAATGAATGCTCCACCATGGGGGCCGATTGCAGCTTCACTCAACCGTCTTCAATTTCTGCAGCCGTTTTTTGTTGTAAAGTCAATGTAATTGAAGAGAAAACAACCAAGTTCAAATTTGTTTAGTTGCGAGCGTGTCTTCTATTGAACGACTTACGACTAGTTCCTTACGACTGAACGAAGGCGAGACTGAGAGTTGCGGTCATTTATATAACATCAAAAAGCCGTTAGAGGCATGGTACAAAAGCGACGTTGTCGCTAATTAAAATTATTACAAATATGTGCCGAATTTACAGTTTTTATCTGTTGTAGAATTACAACACTACGAATCATCCTCCAGTCTAGATTAACGAGTCCGCATAGTTTCTCTTAGCAAGTAACGTCTTCTTTAGAGAATACAAAGCGCCCAAGTGTACTTATAGTTTGGCTTTTGGTGTGTAGTTTCTTTGGTAACCAGGCAGAAACTCTTTTTATTAGTTTCTTTATCGCTTATCTTAAGTGCATGCCTAACTCTGAGGTTAGACAGACGTAGGTCTTCAATTTTTCCGAACTTTTTACGTCTTTGTGGTTTTACCCCTTGACGACTTTTGTATTCTGTAAAGATTTGTTGATCGCTTCCAGCACTTTGTATGGCCCATCATAGGATGTTTAAACTTTCGGTGACTCTTCTGCCTCCTAGGATTATGGAGCCAAACCAAATCACTTGACTTTAAATGTTTTTGTCAAATTATGGCAAAAGCTTTGTTGTTCATAGTAGGTTCGATGCTGCTTATGTTAAACTAGTTGTTGTAGACGTGTGGTTCTTTGAGGCACTCTAAATAGGACTCTACTTAGCAGGTAATTGCATTCAATTTGCCTCTGTAACAGCTTGTAAAGAAAAATGAAGGGATTCTTCAAGTTCAGTCGAATAAATTCTATTAGACTAGAAGTGTCTTTTTACGGAAATTCTAGTTTATACAGTAAAAACTTTGAGAACTTATTTTAAACTTGCTCCTAATGGTTGACATAACATGTTTACAATGGACATCAGACTATAGAATAATACTCCAAAACACCTCTGACCAGACAGCTCGAGTATTACAGATATGATAATAGGTACGACGTAAGAAACTCAGCATTCTGGATGATTTTAAAATATTCGCGTTTTTTTTTTAAACTTAAGTTCCTACTAAAAATTAACTTTTCTAAAACATAATTTCCAATTAAATGATCACATAAAACAGTTGTGTTTGCAACAGGTGACTAGAGACCCAGGTGGAATCCTTGATTATCAATGTACAACTGAATCTTATTACTACAATTGCAAAAAGTACAACTGAATTTAGTCTGAGATTGTAGTTGCCCGAAACACTAGCTTTGGCGAGTTTGAGTGAGAAGCTGGTGCCACACTCTGTCAAAGGCCTTCGTGAAGTCAGTATAAATTACATCGACTTCATATTCCTGCTCCACTACATTCACCAAGTAGTCCTGCAAAATTACAAGGTTGGTAGTCGTTGATCTGCCCTTAGTAAACTCATGTTGTTTCTGTGCTATACTCTGTTCAAATGCAGCAGAGAGCTTATCCGTAAAAATGGATTCAAATACCCTTGGCAACGATTAAATTCTATGGTAGTTCCTTAGGTCTTCCCGCTGTCCAGACTTAAAAAGTGGCACCAGGCACGATTGCTTCCTCCACACAGCTGGAAAGACCCTGCAGTTGAAGGATTTCTGGAACAGCAGCATTTTTTAACAGTACGGACGGTACTTCATTGGGACCGATGCTTTTAGATTCTTATAGTGTGATAGGTTGACGCCTTGTTCTTGTGACAGCTGGAAGTCAGTCCTATTGAACATAAAATTCAGGTAATATCACTAATGTTGTTTCAGACTGTGCGGTCACCTATATTGAAAGTCCTATGGCAGGAACCTTTGGTATGATGCTCAAATTTCAAGACAGTTTTACCACTAAGCAAAACTCTTTATTTTTACCCTCGGCACGTGTTTCGCTAACCATGTTAGCATCAAACTGACAGTTACAGTTTGTTAACAAACTACAGTTTTAATCTTCTCCTGAAGATGTTAACATCGTTAGCGAAACACGTGTCGAATAAAAAATAAAGAGTTTTGGTTAGTGGTAAAACTGTCTCGTAATTTGACCTTATAAATTGAAATTATAGCCAAGTTACTTGGGTTTGCAGAAATTATTTATAACCCACTTATATTTCTGAGCCTGAACTGATGACTAGATTTAAACAATACAATAAAGTTTCATTTAGAAGATTGAATATAGAAAATGTAGCAAGAAAAATGATCTGTCAGCGCAATATGCTCTGTAGTAAAGAAAATGACGTATGCTATTTAATAAAAGTGATGATTTAGTTCAAATGTTGTTTTGATAAAATAGATTTAACACTAATGCTTCAATCGCACTAAAGGAGCAAGTATATATCCATCAGCCTCCCGAGTAGGCAGTTGATTACACAAACTTAGAACAACAGCGGGAAGTATAGAGAGGATACAAGAAGGAGCAGAGAAAACGGAGACCGTCTTATAATCTCGCCATCCCTGGGGGGGCGGCAGGTAGAATACGGAATTTATAAATAATTATACGCACGGTTGATCCGATCGAAATTTACAAGAAGCTAGCGAGCAAGTCACTTTAACCGTCAGGAATTTGTGCATATAACGATAAAACTATCTATTATTATTTTGTTCTGTAGGAATATCGTGAAATCATAACAGACTCATCGAAAGATTTAATGAAAGGGTTTTAAAGTTAATTTCTGGTTGTTTAACGAGTATGGGTAGTCCATTACCTTTAAGCAGACGTAGTATAAAAATTTTTTGAGCTGTGAAAAATAGTGAACAAATATTTGAGTGGTTTTACTTTTGTAAGAGTAAAACTCTTAAATAAAACATAAGTAGAACTCTAAGTTGACTTTACTAGCAAAATTTAACTACAAACTAAAAGTAAACCGCTATAAAAATAATAACTTGTCACATGTAAGGTAACCTTATAGCCTGTCCAACCGAGGGGTGGTTAAAACCGAAAGTAAATACCGCTTCATACAGGCGATATTTGGTATTTACCGAGAGACGTCAAATTACGTCATCGGTTTAACAGCCAGTAACCCTTTATATTATTGTATATATATCCCTGTATATTTGGCAATATACGAAATTTGCCAAAATATACGAAAATGTATTAGGTCCAACTTTTTTAAGAACTGTAAAGCCACAAGTGAGTTTTGTTCAAACTCCACCCAAAAGAATAATGAAGTTTTAACAACAACGTCCATGTACACAATACATCGCCATAGATTAAACATGTAACAAATAAAATAACCGATTGACCGCAATATGAAAACGTCCCATCTAAGCGACAGCCTTAACCGTGACGTCATTTGACATTTTTGACAGTAACCGTTGGTTCTTACCAGACTAACGCTTGGACAGGCCGTTAGAAATACTTAGGTTTTACCAGCTTTTTCAATACTGACGTCACAAACCAGCTTGTCACTAAAGATCCTATAATCGTTTTTATCGGGTATGTTGATGTTAAATGAAGATAAAATTTCTTCTAATCCCCTTTAAAGGTGATGAGAAAATAACATGATTAATATGCACCAAAACGTGCACACACACATGCATATAGTTTTCATTGTCCGTTTGTGAGTCAGTGTCCGATCGGTATCAGTGATTGGAATGAGCAATGAATAAAATACCCAGATGATTATAAGTAAATGGATGAGTCATTTTTCAAGATGTAAAAGAAATTATTAGGCAATTAGCATGCTAGATGCATTCTATAGTGCCAACAAATCTCTATACTTTGACAAAGTAAATCTAGGCCAATTGCGTTAATGTAACAATGACAATAAATTGTTAAACTCATGTTTATTAAGTTTAATAAATCAGTTGAGAGTCTATACAGAACTTTGAAGTATATTAGCACTTTTGGACATACTTGGCACTCAGAGGCGGCGTGTCGGAGCCCGGGCTCCTCCACTTTTTGTATATCTTAAAATAATAATCATTAAGAAGCTTGTTGGAATTAAAAAATACATACGTACTCTTAGATACAAGCATGTAAATAATTTCTACAGATTCAATAAATTATTAATTGATGAGCCAATAAATAATATGTCTTGGACATTATTTGACATGCGTTGCGTATTCCTCATCGTGCCTTGAAAACTCTGCTTTCCGATACGAAGCAAATGATTGCATCGGTTCACGCGGCTCGGCACTGGATGCTTTGGCAAATCTGCATTGACTTGTCTATTCTTGTGGTGTAAGCGTAGGGAGCACCTGTATGAAACTTGTATGGGGCAGGTGGGAATCGTATGTCGGCCATCTTGCTTGGCAAAATTGACAGAGAGCTGAGAGAAATGACGTTGTTGGCATTGACTGACGGAACATCATTTGTCATGTCATATCGGTTTCTCTTTCTATGTATGTCGTAAGCGTGGGTTAGGTTTGTTTAAATAATGCTGTTTTAAATTTATTAATTTTTTCCTAAAAAATGTCTCTTTTAATAATATGGGTAACGTTTTAATTAATTTGCAGCAACTTTCCAGGTTTTTCGGTAAGAAAATATGATTTTATCTTTTTGTATTGTCAATTTTTTGTCTATAATAAACTCAAACTCAATTGGTTTCAACCAACCTTTCAAATATTTAATTTTTAAATTTATCATTATAAATAAATATTACAAAATGTCTGGCCTCTCATTATCTTTTCAACAATCAAAAAATAGATTAAAATTTTCCTGTAAATATCCATCTTGTAAGAAGATCTACGTTTTAAATGGTTCTAATAAACTTTAATAAACTATTACAATTTCCTTCAGACCCCATTGCAAGAAAAACATGGAGTGAGATATGCAATGTGAATTTTAGTAAGATTTGTAGAAGCTATAGAAATTGTTCTGATCATTTCTCTCCAACAAATTTTAATAACCCTGATAATCCTCATAGGCTTAGGCATGATGCTATCCCCTGGTCTCCATTAAAATATCAAGTTGTAACTGAATACAATTATTCCCTCATAAAACCAAAACAACTATTCTCCAATAAATCGGTTGAAGTTAGGACATTTGACACTCTTTTGCTGCATCTGCAGGTTATGGAACTGAAACTGCTGAGATTTTGATGACTGTAGATAATAGTAATGATTCCGCTTTACTATTCTCTTCTTTGGGAAATGTCAAGTCCGTTCAACCCCAAATAGTGCTTCAGTCAATTCATTCAGGGAACTCTATTGGTTCACAATCAACTGCAGACTATTCTGATAAGTATTCTTTTCTCCTAGAGAAAAAAAAGGTATTCTAGCTAAGGCTGGTCTTTCCAGAAATAGTTTAAGTTATAAACAGGAAATTATGTATAATGTTCATAAATCTACCATGACAAAGCTGTCAAAACTTAAGTTATTTCTGAAAAATGAGAGAGCTGAACTTGCCTCTTTAAAGTCCCTTTACAATGATGGAAGATTTTAATTTACAGAGGACAGCCTAATGAAGTAACTAAGGAATTCATTAATTCACAGTTGTTAAATGCTAATCGTCCTCCTTCAGGTCGCAGATGGTCAGTGAAAGACAAAGCCTTTGCCCTCTCCATTTTTAAAAGAAGTCCACGTCTTTACAAATACTTGAGACATTTTTTTCAACGACCCTCTCCAAGGACGCTTCAAGAAATTCTTGCATGCATTCCTTTTGATTGTGGTCAGGTAAAACCCATTTTAGAACATCTGAAATTACAGGTTGAATCAATGAGTGAACTAGATCGTTGTTGTGCTCTATTGTTAGATGAGATATTATTATGTTCGGGACTTTTTTATGAAAGGTCTAGACAGTTTCCACAGTGTTTTATTTCCATTTTGTTATTGGTGATATATATTACACTATTGTTAGTACACTATCGTAGATTATTGCAGTAAATTTACTTATGTAGATATGTAAAATGAAACTGAAAAGTTTTATTTTTGTTCAGATCAATATCTGATGCTAACACCTAATCAAAAAGACCCTTTTCTCTATGAGTAACCTTTTTTGAGTAGGCGTTTGCTTTAGATATTACGATTAAATGATAAGATTGTCAGATTAAATGAAATTTGATTTTCCGCCTTAATTTGGCCACGTCTTTCACCATTTTGATTGGTCCAATTAGGCACGTCAAACTGTCAAGTTAGTTACAACAGTTTCCGTTGCCAAGCGAGAGGACGCTAGCTGATTTGTCAGAAGAATTTCTATCAGTTTTTATGCAACCACCACTTCTCTATATATTTGTGTTCTGTGGTACGGAGTTCTTAGGGCAGAGCATATGATTTCTATATTTAAATAATAAAGTGAACTTTTTTCATAATTTGATAATAATTTATTATTATTTTTTTATATTTATCGTCGTATTTTATGTACAGTTTTCCTCTTTAAATATGACCAAAAATCAAACATTGCTTAACAATTTTTTAAGGAAAGAACTATCTCTTTTAGAGCCAAGGCAGAAGGATGATAGTATATTATAGCCAGAGACTTTAAACGCTGACGTTTTAACGTGTGCTAAAAAGCTTTTACTGGACGATACGATTTGCAATTCACAAAAAAATGCTGATAAGAGGAAGGATCTCGGCAACGATACTGAGGCAGGACCTTCCCAGCCCCGACAAGGGTTTAAAACATCAAACTTCGGCGGTCGTATGAGAAGCCTTCAATATGAGTGGTATGATTGTTTTACTTGGTTGGAATATAGCATAAAGCTAGATGTTTTTATTGTCGGTTCTATTGCTTCAATCAACCAGGTTGCGCAGATGAGGCTCTCGTTAAAACTGGACTGAAAAACTGGAAAAAAAGCTTTGGCAAAAATTTGAGAAACATGAAGAGGGTACAATTCACAAGAGAGCAACGCAGTTTTTTTTGGAAAAGAAGTCAACAGGAAAGAGCGTACTATGTCAAAATGCATAGAGAATCAATTTAAAAAAAATAAGGAAAATTTAAAGTTTATTAATTTAGAAACGATATTATTTTTGGGAAAGCAAGGTATCTCTTTTAGGGGCAACAAAGAAGGTGCAAAGTCTGAAAATAAAGGTGTTAGCAAGCTGTAGAGCAAGTAGCAATACTATTTCGCTTTTGCAACATTCGAGGAATGAAAGTTCTTATAAAAGAGAAATATTTGGGGTTCTTAGAATGTTCGAAAAATTGACCCTTCAGATCTCTTATCAGCTTTGAATTTTGCTGTTCTATACAGGAAGACACACATTGTACCAGTTAGTGAGTTTCTTATTGTTATTTGAACTTGAACTTGAACGATATGAGTGATTTTACATTGGAGACCAAAATCTGTTTATACTAAAACTGAATCCGACGTCGTGAGAACGTGTCTCGCAAGTGGTCGCTTATCTAGATCGGCGTTGCTGATGTTGCGTCTTAAGGTGCCAGATAACCATTAAGGCATTTACATTTATGGACATGCATAAATGTCTGTTCAAAGTACCAGGATCACGTCTAAACTACGCTACATAATATTACGAAAATGAGCGCAATTAAGGTAGCCTTTTGATCGTCGCGGCCAGTGTGACCGATGCGATTGCTGCGGCAATGCGACCTGTCGTATGGGCATCCCTTTAATCTATATATATAGATCTCTTTTCAAAGCACCCGACCGCGACAAATGCGACAGAGACGATCAACGCGGCAGTACGACCCGACTGCTCTAGGAGCAGTCCGGTCGCATTGTTCGTAGAGGACGCACGCATTTTGAAAGAACAAAACTATTTTGTGTTTCAAAATGGCCCCGTTTTCGAACGAAGATGATGAAAAATTAATTGAATATGTCGCTAAGAATCCACCAATTTATGATTGCAGTCTCTCTGCATATCGAGATAATATTATAAGAGATAATATTTGGAAAGGAATTGCAGCAGAAATAAATAAAACAGGTAGGTGTCATTTATATTTATTATTAATTAAGTATACGAGTATAATACAGTTCACTTTACTCTTTTCGATTTATTCTTTCGTCCTGCCATGATACTTGTCCTTGAGTTATGAAATATTCGCTAAACTTGTTTCTCACAAGAAAACCAGCTGCATTCGCAAATGTGCCCGCACGTGCTAATGGAATTAAATTTTCAGTCGGTAAATCTGCTTCGATATTTTTAGTGTAGTAAGATTGATTACTCTTTTCTAGATAAGCATCTCGTAAAATGTTGTGGAGGCAACATCAACCATGACAATATTATCACATGTTTCAGGAACAACAGCTATTGGCGTATATAATATTCTGAAGATCTGGCTTAGTAACGCGAATGAATTTTCTGTAACTCTTCTAGCGCGGCATAATCTGTAGTTAAATATGGCTTTAGGTCTACTTTGTTTAGCGTAATTCTTGCAAAAGGGTTTCATAAGATACGTATCCAGCCGAAATGCCTCATCCGCGACTAAAACATTTGGAAGTACAATATTACTTTTAGGAAGGTTATTGGCGTCCTGTACATTAAAGTTGCCAGAAGCGGTTTTTCCTATCGCACTTTTGTTAAATATTCCACTATCTCCTTCCTTTCCATAAGAACCCACGTCTACAGCAATAAATTTGTAGTTTGCATCCACGATTGCTAATAGGACCAAAGCGAAATATTCTTTATAATTATGATACAAAGAACCGGTGTTTGCTGGGCATCTCAAACGGATATACTTCCCATCCATGTTACCAAAATAATTCGGGAAGTCCCATTTTGTAAAAAAATCCGCTATAATGCGATTAAAATCCGTCACACTCGGTACAGGCATAAATAAAGGAAGTAAAACCTCTTTCAATATTTCTAATGTTAGTTTCACAAGTTTTCCGATGAGGCATGCGGAAATGCGGTAACCAATTAATGCTAATGATTCGAAAGATTCTCCCGTAGTCAGAAACCTGAAAATAAAATCAAAAGCCTATTCTTATAATAGCAATTTTTTAAATGGTAAGTTTATAATTTTGATTACACTTTTGTTTCAGATTAAGCGTGCAAAAAACGATGGCGCAATATTAGTGATAGCTACTTTCGGTATAAGCGAAAAAATAAGTTGCCGACAGGATCATCAGCAGAACAAAAGGTACCTAAATGGATGCTGTTTAATCGTCTTTTTCTTGACAAAGTTTCGCGTGAGAAAAAAAAAAAAGTACTACTAATATAAATGAAGGCGAGCCAGAATTGACAGATAACGTGGATGAGGTTGAACAAACAAATTCTCAGTTGTCATCGCAAAATGCTGAAAATGTGGGAATTATAGCTGCAGTAGCAACGACTCGTACAAGTTCAGCCGATGCAGTTTCCCTCTCAACTACAGATACGCGTCGACTCAATCGCAAAAAAAGAAAGCCGGACTCAAATAACGACGAGATTATAGAGCTACTAAAGAAAAGAGAGGAACAAAGACAAGAAACTTTCCGAGGATTATTTAAACAGTCGCAAGCATCAACCGACGGTCCCCTTCATTCATTTTGTGAAAACAAATTAAATCGGTGCTTGAATCATTGTCGCCTTCTCTACAGGTAGAAGCCAAAGGGGATATTTATAATACCGTCAGTAAGTACGAATTACTAGCAGTCCAAAGTAAGGTGCAGCATAACAATCATTACGATTATCTTGGATCAAGTAGCACGCATTTATCTACTAGCACTCCGTTTCCACGGGAGAGTCCTCTATCAGTACATACAGATATGTCAAATTCTAATCCTTTGAAAGTTTTTTACTGCCCCAAACTAGCACCGATTGTCCGCAAGGAGCTGAAGATAAGGCTGATGATGAAATAGATTTTGAATCAGTACTTTTAAAGTTGTAAATTACAATAGCGTTTAGACTTAAATTGTAAAAACTTACCTTAATGTGATCAAAAGTTTTTCTTCTGGAGTTATGAATATTCTTACAGTGCGAGGTTTTAAGTCCTCACTGGCCAAACTACGTACGAAATTAAATTGGTCATAATTTAGTCTGCAGTATTTTCGAAATATTTCCTCGTCATTTTTTAAATGCCTTTCAATGAGAATATTGAACGAACCTTCACGAGTACGTGATTTATACAGTTCCTTAACGGGTTTTCTTTTTTTTTTTCAACAACAAGTGATGTAGAATTAAATCGTCATCAACTTCTTCCTCTTCCAGTAATAACTTGCAATACTTCAACGTATAATTCATTGCAATATATATACATAAACACCAAAAAAGTCGCTGAACTGCAAAAAACTTTATGCAGGTCGTGGCTGCGCAAAAACGCAATACAAAGTCGCAGTCGTAGCACCCTGTCGCTGCCGCAATCATTGAAAGGCCACCTTTAGGTGTTTTTGCTTAAGAAAGAAGAGGCATGGCTTTAATTCCATAACATTACAGCCTGCCTTGCTTTGCAAGGTTCTTCGTTACAACTTACACAAATTCGATAATTAATTCTACTTCCACGCAGCAGTGAAACCGCTGACTTCAGAGGCTATTTATCTATTAAAGAGTCCATAAAAATATCAATATTCCATAACACAGCTCTCATACCAAAGAAATTTCATAGAGATCCATTCAAAATATTCGAAATAGCCTATTATACTCATATATCACATATAAACCGTGAGTGAATCGCGTGAAAACCGGTGATATTATAGAACGCGACCGCTGCTATGCTGCTAGCTGTCTCAGATGGCCGGAAAGATATCCAAGATAGAGGCTTTGGATTCCCGATAAGAAAAGACTCGATAAACCGGGTGATCGACTAAGATATATTGAGGAAACGCGAGGTTTCTATGTCGTAGGACACACGCAATAGCATGGCCGGGATCGCGATAAATTAGGGGACGGGAATGTCTTTGAAGCCCCTCTATACATCAGGTCTCTTTTATATCCCAGCAAATATTACACATATATATAGTATATACAGTGCGAGTCTCTAACTTATAGCTCGGACACATCGATTAGTATTTTAAATTGCTTTTATTTTAATGTAAACAAATTTATTCAGGGTGTTTCAGATACAAAATATGACGTCATCAATTATTTTTTTGATGGTAATCTTATTTTCTTAATGACTGAATAAAACTGGAAACATCTGGTTTCAACAGGAGCGCCTTCTTATTTTGCAAGACCTGATGTCTAAGTAACTGGAAGATGTATTGGCAGAAGAGGATCCTTTTAGTGGCCACCCAGATCTTCGGATTTAACACTTTTGGACTTTTTCTTGTATATATACTTGAAGAGCAAAGTTTTTAAGACCATACAGTCAAATATTGAGGATTTGGAAGAATTAGACAGGAGTATAGGCTAATTTCCAACGAAGTAATTAGAAATTTGTTCCAAGTTAGAGGCTCTCACTGTATATGTTATACATACACACAACCAAGCTTATATGAAATCACCTCAAATTTTGTAGTAATTTTAACTGTTAAAAAATATTAATAAAAATGCTGTTCTTTGCTTAGAAACTGTTTTATTTAATGACAAAAGGGCTGCAACGTTCAAAATAATAGAAAAATCAAAAAGAAAAAAGGTAACAGATGTTAGTAGTCCGTGTTACCTCCTCTAGCGCTTCGGTGTGCTTCAATACGTACTGTTATCCTTCTAATTAAATTATCAACATTCTCCAGGGGCACATTTTCCCATTCTTCCAATACGGTTTCAATAAGTTGTTAAGTGTTTTCAAGATTATCCTGAAGAACTCTTATTCGTCTTTTGATTTGATTCCATATATTTTTAATGAGATTTAAATCCGGTGAATACGCAGGCCAACTTAAAATGTTAATTGCTTCGGTGTCAAGATAATCTCGAGCTACTCTACTGGTATTGATATCTCCAATAGCACCTCTCCAAAGCTCCAAAACCAAATTCATATACCTCCGACCCGTCAACATCTGCTGAACTGCTTTAAATATTACAGTTCCTACTTTATATTTTGGAATGGATTTCGTAATTCGGAGTCTAGCTAGTCTTTCTGGAACTTTGAGAACCTGAATACTCACGATCATCTGACCTAATATCTAATTCTAGTCTCATCCGAACCCATAACTGTCTTCTGCTATTTAGTGGTTGAAATTTAAAAAAATGTTAGTCAACCAATTTTATATTTCCTCTTTTCTAAATAATTTACAGTTCTTTTCGTGCAATTGAGATCTTTATGGTCAAATAATGTACCTATAAGGCATTTTGTAGCATAGTAATCTTGCATATTGTAAAATTTCCACTAATTATATGTAGCAAGTAGTTAGTAACATATACGATATATATATTTTTTTATATATTTTAGTTGATTCATAAACATACTACGCAAAAAAAATTATGAGCAAAATGTTTTTCAGAGTTTATTTGCTTATAATCTCGATGGCCAGCTCTGCGTGTTTGGTCTTCTTTTCTTAGTATTAGTCCAGCATCTTCTTGTTGTTAGGTACGGCGAAATCTATCAAATATGTTCTTCGTTCTCTATCAGTAATACATTAGGTCGATTACTCGTCACCCACCAATCGGTGATAATTGCCCGATCTTAATAAAGCTTAAAGGAAACAATATCATGTATCGCTGCAGGTAAACAACTTAAACCAAGTACAGCAAGCATGATCTCAGATCTTTCGCTACATTTTCTGCACTTGTCTTTATTAATAAACTTCGTGTAGTTTTGTGCGTTTATCACTTAGTCTTATATGGCCATTACAAATCCTTCAGGCATCTGTTCGATGCTTTTTTATACGTTGTAGTGTCGTCCATGTAACGGCTTTTGGGCCCATTGATCTTGCTTCTTGGCATCAAGAACATTTTCAAGTTAAGGTTATTATTGGAGGGATGGAAGAACTCTCTCTATTTCATTAACTGCTGAGAGTGCAGATCCAGTCAGTGAATGTCAACTTTCTGTTCTAAATAAAGTTGTTGAGGCTCTAGGATGGTTGGTCATCTATACTCGCACAATGTTAGTCCACTTTAGAACTTATAAGTATTTATTGCTTTCATGAGATTCCCTAGCTGCGTTTAGCTTTGTTTTTATAGCAGAGCTTTTACTTCTTGAAAGTACCTACTGATCCTTGCTCCTGTTTATCTTAAAGCAAGTTAGCTTGTTGATATTACTGATATTTGTGAGTTTCTCCCTCGTTTATAACTTGGACTATATCCCCATTTGGTAGTGCAACATCACCTTTAGCGACTTTGCCCTTTTCAATGCGCATGCTAGGTGAACTTGCATAAATTAAGTCTTCTAGCTGCCTACTGTTTGCACTGTAGTACTTCATGTCATCATCCAAACAGCACAGATAACTATATATAACTAAATACGTATTTTGTACGTACTCCACGACATAATGTATGTACACAGTACGTACCCCAAAAGACGTATTACGTACTATGGACGTATATATCCTGCGGAAAGTGGACGTCTGTCCACTTTCCGCAGGATTCTACGTCATATGTACGTACTTTTAGAATATTTTACATCATGATTTTGGTCATGCATTGGACTTGATTTTTTGTGTGGTAAAATGTATTAGGAAGAAAAAATAATTCATTTATAAAAACTGCAAATATATTGATTATAAAAAAATATATAAAACAAAACATGTATACGTCTAAAAAACAAAAAAAATAATAGTTTAAGAAAAAACAAAAAAAATGTATTCTTCGCAACTATTGTGAAATACAGTCTTCAATTTTTGTTTGTGCTTCCAATCCCTGTTTGTAATAGGTTTTTAAAATAAGCAAATTATCAAATAAGTAGTTTATTATTACTACAATGAATAATTATGCTCTTACTTACCATGAATTGGGCTACATCGTAGTAGATTCTTCCTATAAGTGAGTGAACAGTAAAACAAAACTTACTTAAATCCAGGCAGGAAATGTTATTATAAGCCGAATTTTAATAAATCCTAAATTCACAGGATGTTTAAACTTTTGTCACAAAGGGACAACCCACGCCATCACGCCAAGATTGCCAAGCCGACTGAAAGCAGGGCGTTTGTTCTCGCATCTGTCATTTGTCTTAAGCACTGTCAACAGTGTCAACTTTTTTATGTTGCCAACTACTTATTTGTCAGTCAGTGGGGGCAATAAAAACGCTGGGTTATTTTTGCGACCGATTTTGATTTATTATTATGACAAATTCCATTATCTATAATTTTTAAATGTTTTGAAAATCCTATTCGACCAGGTCAACATGTAAATTAACTAAATTCATAAAGTGTATTAGTCCTTTACAAAGAAGGAATTTCGTTATGACAGTTGTCTAACTTATACCGAATTCGTATTTATATGTACATGTATGTACGTCTGCGAGACGTAATTATTTTACGTACGAACTACGTATCCAAAAGTACGTACTAAATACGATATTTTTATAACATTGGACGTATAGACATCAATATAACATAAACATTACATACACAGGACGTACGATGCTGTTTGAGTAAGAGTCTGGTGGTTTATTCTATTAGCCCTAATGTTAAATCCGTTTCTTGTACTATTAAGCATCGTGAACAGAAGGTTTATGGTCAAGAAAGCTAGAGTTCAACAAGTTACTCAACGAATCACTCTGGAAAATTCCTCTCTTAATATACATGGATATTTCGGCGGGGGTAAATGACTATGATCCAGGTTTGTTCTCTGTTATTGCCTAAGAATAGCTAGGAAATAATAGTAGTAGAGTCAATTTTATACATCCCTAACAACAACAATAAGGAGCCCGAAGTAAGGCACGCTATCAAAGGCTTTCTTACAGTCTGTAAAGGAGATGTGTAGGTTTCTTTACTTTTCCTGAGGTTGCTTTAGTAGTACCGAATTGATCTCAAGTTGTTCTTAACAGTTTTGGATGTAATGACTAATTCTGTCTGCTATATGTTTATTATTACATTGATAAAAGGCACAAGACCAGACTGCTAGCCGACGTAAAGTTACCACCCATTGTGTTCTGAAGGATAAAAAAAATTTGTCCAAAAGCGACCCGACCGAAGACAAAATTACGGGCACAACACAAAACACTGGTTTATGGTAAAAAAATCAGAGAAGGTCGTCGACCACCCACCCAGCGAATGCATCGGAAAGTGTAAAAGAATTTCAATGAACGGCGGCGTGGCGGTTCGGGGTATTACAAACTTTGATAGATAAATAAGTATTAAATGACTTGAATTCGAAAGCATTATGAACAGATGGTCGGCTTTTTGTCTCGGTCTCTAATTAATCCAATGTTGCAGGGTGGATATTTTTATACTATGTAAAATGTATTGAAAACAACATTGTATTAACACGGAAATTTATGGAAAAAAACAGAGAATATGATAAAAAAAGTGTATATGCGTTTTGTCTAGTTGCGCTTAGTTTGCGACTAGCTACGTTGGATGCCCCATATTATACATTTGAAGACTACAATGCCCTTTTGTATTCGCACGACAAATAGAAGGCTCTGGTTAATTCTCAGTCAATATTAACTTAATCAAGTATAGTCAACGGTTGCTTCAGAATAATATTAGGATAAATTTGGACAAAATTAAATATACAGGGTAATTGATGATCGATAGTACGTCAGCGGAACGTGGCATTTTTCTAATGATTCAGGCAATGATCTATCTGCAAATTGATGATCACATTGCGACGTTGCCGCTTATATAGAAAAATGGCAACACTTTTGATTTTTTAAATGGAACACTATAAGTAGTTTTCGACTCCGGAAACAAAGAAATAAAAAAAATAAATGCACAATTCAAAAATATAGCATGTTGTCCACAGAAAACCGAGCATACTGTACGAAACAAAATACTTAATCATCAACCTAAACCTCACACAACATGCAACCAAATACCTATATGTAATTTGCGTCTTTTCGCCATATCTAATCAATTACAGTCTTTCGGTATATGAGAGACTGGCCCGTACCTTCTAATTCCAAAGATGTATCTTAGGCAAGATTTTCGTATCTGTTGAATCGTTTGTGCTTCAGTGAACTTTAGACAAGGTGAGTACACCACATCATAATAGTTAAAATGGCTCAAAACTTGTCAGTGTCAGTCAGCTTAATTTGTTGTCATGTTTTCCATATAAAATTACAGATTTAAGGCTGTTATTTGATGCACACTTGGTAATTTTTTTAATTCAGGGAACTTTTATAGCATGTTCAACTTTCGATCTTAATTTATCGACTACAATAAATAAAATGACCCCTACAATATGGTCATTTTTATTTTTATTTTATCCTAGTTCTCTTCATTTGGCTCTATAGCTTTAGTTTTTTTCATTGGTATTATTAATAAGTATATGTTCCACTTTTTTTCCCAATTTTCTTACGTTCCTTTATTTTTCTTTAGTGTCTAAAATTAAATATTTGTTTAAAAAATTATTGTCCTTACCCTGAAAATGTCCATCGATTCTCTGAGGTTCTTCTATGAAAAAATTAACCCCCATAGTTAAGATCTTAACAATAATTTTCTGGTACATGATACACACAACTATATCCTTTATCCTCCAAGAGGTCCTGCTTCGATGTCATTGACAGAAGATAGGCCTTATTTACACGACAGGATACAAGAATCTCTAATACTTTGAGGTAATAGGACCTTTATCGTGTCTTTTTTTGGTACTTGGAATAACACATTTAGCAATAAATAGATTGTATCATTTTATTTCAAATGATTACTGACTATTTATATACATAAATTTATTTAGCTGTAAAATTTTTCATCTGATTGACTTTACAAAGGCTTTTAAAGTAATATTTCTTTTCTGAAATCGTTTTAGAAATAAAAAGTTAATTTTTAGGTTAGTTCTCTAACCTCAAAATTTGTCCTGTCGATTTGGCCAAGATGGGCAGGGTTGTCAAGCCGCCTCAATATCTAATAAATTATTTATCAGCTAAAGAAGTCAAAAAATAGCAAACACACTACACAGCTTATATCTTTAACTTTTGTGTTTAAATTAGGTAGAATTAATTAAATATTTAAATCTATCTCGATTTTTTGATAAACTTGTAGACTTTCTATATTTTAACGCCTTGGCAACGTTGCTATTATTTTAAAATGTAATTAAACAAACCGACTTCATTTACCGAAGTTTTATTTAAAGGCCACTAAATTTGCTCAGCAGAGGTCAAGGTTCAAACAGAGTAAAAGACCTAATATCGAAGATCTAACATAGGACTAGCTTTAATCTTTTCGGACTCAAGAAGTGCCCTCTAGAAAATCTCAAGAAGGGGAATTTTAGGGGATAGCGAAGATTTGACACTAAAGATCATAAGTAAATTGGTAGAAAAGAAAGATTTAGATGGTAGAATACGTATGAGGTCTAAGCTTTTGTAACTTTCTCACATGCGTCACGAATCATCACTTATGCTTCTAGGTATAATAAGCTTCAACACTTTTCTTATGTTTACCAAAAATCGTTAGTTTTGACTTGTGGGTTAATAAGAAGGTCATGATAATTTGAATGTAATAATAATTTATGTAGATCCTCATTGATGGCTTTCTCTGCATTAATATCTCTAATTTCTTTGCACTTTAGGATGCCTTCAATATTCTACCATGCCAATGACTTGGAGTTCAGCATCTCCAAATGCAAGGTCATCAAATTTTTCAAGGCAAAATAGTCATGTAACTTTATGTACCCTATAAACAATACTTTGAATTTGGGACTGCTACTTGCTTCTAACTTATATAAATCACATTATTGATAAATTTTTAAAGTTACTAGGATTCATTACACGTAGTACCAGAAATTTTAACTACAGTTAAACACGATACTTTGCCTTTGTCAGAAGCCACTTGGAGTATGTCTCGTCTGCCTCGAGCCCACCACCAAGAATTTCATTATAAGACTCTCTGCTCAATACTTGATTTTGAAACCGTATTAGCTAGAAAAAAAGCAGAAAGACTTAAAAATTCTCTATAGATTAGTTTATTCAACCGTATATTGTCCATATCTCACTTCACAGGTACCATCTCGTCATCCACGTTCCATCCAAACTTTTCATGTATGTACCTATTCTTTTGCAAGACAAACTATGTTAAAAATTCATTCATTCCTCGAACATTAAAACTAAACAATTAGCTACATAACCTTTGAAGCCTATTCTGGGAGTTTTATTTGGCTTTCATTTATAAACTAAGTTGATCGTCAATGATTTTTTGAACCTTTTTTTTGTTGTTGTTTAACTGTTGATTTTTGTTACATGAGTTCTTAATTAGTTACTTATATACTTTTGTGTTGGGCTTAACCCGTCAATAAATAAATATTTTTTCATATATTCCAGGCATTTGGAGCTATGCAAGCAGTTCAAAGATGTAAATATACATTTTTAAGAAATATATGGTATTTATAAGAAAATATTCTTGACGTATGATAATTATACTACTTTTAAAGTGGATTATATAGTCATTTTAAAATTCATATTTTTTGGTCAATAATAAGAAATGATAGTAGGATCAGTTCCTACAGACAGACTCTGAATATGAAAGTGTTGCTGAAAGAGCATCATCCAACTAAGGAGAAATTACGTACGGAAATTGTACATTAATATATATATTATGAATGAAGAAAAGAA